>NC_056733.1:1342350231-1342697731 GCF_019279795.1 Protopterus annectens | reverse complement strand
CCACTACATCAAAGTGTAGTTTACATGGCAAAGGACAGTATAACCAGAGGTATTGTTGCAAACTCACTAAAAGACACCAAAGAACACATGGTCACAACACCCCACTGTAGGCATGTAAGTCGAACTAATTGGCATCACAAGGTATGATTGCTGTCCAGACCTCTCAACTGTCCCCGATCTTCAGGGTCGTCCCTGATATAGACTCTGATTGTAGGTCTGTCCCTCTTAATCCCTCTTAAAACTGGTGACTGCTGAAGAAAAGGTGATGAGTCATCCTTAATAAATAATGATAGTAATCCAGAGTTATATATGTTTTATGTCAGAATATCTATATTACACTTCAATCTCTTAATCTGCAAATGTTTCAAGCTAATAGTACAAACATTTAAAGATTGTCCCTGATTGTCCCTGATTATTTGAAGATTTGTACCTAAGTCTGTTGAGATTTGTCTCTGATCGGTTGCGAGCTATGTTGCTGTCCTTACCCCCACCTAGGGGTGTGATTGTCCAGACCTACCCCCAAATGCAAGGTATGTACACAGCTGTCACTGTAGAAGAAATGGTCAGCTGTGGACCTTCCCATCAGCTGTCCTGCACATCTCTGGATATGTCCCCACTATGAGCCCCTCTGTGTGGCCCAGTAAAACCACTTACCTATTGACCCCTGTTGCTTTTGTAGTAATGTTCACAGTCACAGGTAGGTGACACCCTCCACACAACTATATTGGCAGAATCTGGAACCTCCAACCCAGGTGTATTACCGCAGCTGTCCCAGACTACACATGTAAATAACACATGAAGGGAAAACCCAAGCACACTTGGATCACCACCTTGTAAAGTCCGCCACCCCCCAACACTCCAGACCTCTACACTAACTACTGACACTGACACCTCCTGTCCTGCCTTGCATACATATCCCAACACTGCAAACCTGCACTACTGCTCCCCCACCAATCAGTCGAGCAACCTACTATACAATTAAAATGTACCCCCTCCACCTACCCGCCTACACCTCCACTATTCACATCTACTCTACAATGCAGGTATGGCATACCTAAACCTAACCCGAGTACCTGAGTCTAGCCTAACCAGAAATGCTAAACTTGAATTCCACTTAACCTTACACTGACTTTCATGAACAGTCATACCTAACATGTACACCTGACATAAGCATGTATAATAGCGACATATACATGAAGTAGCACTGGGGTATGCGGCAGCAAGTGGGAGTATGCCTGTGTGAGTGGCGGTAAGCAATGCCCACACTGGTTAAGCAATGTGGAGGCCAACCCAGTGTAAGACGCCGTAACCAGAGGTCAGCAAGTCTGAGCCTAGTGCACACCAGCGCATACCCACCTACACTTCCCTCGCAGTGCCTTAAGCATGCTGTAGCCTACAGCCCTCATTGTGGCCAGTAACAACATAATCAGCACTCCCAGGTCCCCCCCCCCACACACTATAGTCCAAGTGAGTTACCACGAAGGCATGGAAGATATACAATCAGCTGCTGTTATCACAAACATATCATCTGGCACAGTCAGTCAACAGCATAGGAAATGTATGTAAGCATGTACATTAATACCAGCAAACATGTGCACAGTGCTCAGTCACAGTATTCTGCGCAGTCTATGAGTACCAATGAACAGTGCCTGTCCACGCATACTGTGTGAACAGTAGTGCCGTATAATATTGAAGAGAGGAATAGAAAACGGGCCACGGCATGGGGGCATGTTTCATCCGCGGAAGCAGGAGATGAGGCTGGTCTGGTGTGTGAGCAAACTGCTGCATCTGAAAACCCTGGCAGGAAGCTACCCAGTGGGAGAAACAGTGTAGATCAGCAAAGGGTACTCGTGACTCAAGAGGTCTGTCCGTGCCGGGACCCACCAGACATTATGGGTCACAATAATGTTCCCACCAGTATCGAGAAGGCTTGAACATACATGGACTAAACTGATGAAGATCTTGCAGAAGGTTGCATCGAGACAGTAATATGGAGGAATACCGAGAAGTGCTGAGAGGGAAATGTGTGGAGGTGTGATATGGCAGGGCTAGCAGCTGCAGAATGGATTGATACTGAGTACGTGAAGCTCGAGGGCCGGGGAAAGGGAGCATGGGTATGACATTAATGTAGGAATATGCAACTTACGCAGAACTGCAATAGTGTAGTGGGCAGAGCATCCGCCTATTGCGCACACATTCTCGGTTCGGGTCCCACTGCAGCACATTCCATTTCCCATGTGAAACTGGTATACATAATTGTTTTGCTGTATAACCTATTAAATGACATTTGCACTTGAACAGGAGTACAGAACTACACATAGCCCACTCACTATTCATAGGACATGAGACAACACACAGATATGTATACACAGACAACTTGTAATGTTGTATTTTACAATAATGTTTGCCATTACCAACAGCACATAGATCTGCACTTATGTAATCAGTGAGGAATGCAAGACCCACACACAAAAATTGATGCAGATAGTGCAGATATATAACATACTATGCTGCCCAGGGCAGGCCCATAAATTCGTACTACTGTGGCCAAAGGATTTGCCATCAAGATAGGTAACAATAAACAATAACTGATGTAGGTCAGCAGCCGCCAGTTACTCCCCATAGTCAAGGCCTAGGGAGACAATTATTACCTGCGATAATGTCTATGTATCTGTCACATGTATGGACCCTGACCAACAAATGTCGTGTGTGTCCACGATATGACTGGGATGATAGCAGGAATGCTAGCAGCATATCATGATAGACCAATGCCGAACAACCCCTAACTGTATCACAGCAGGACAAAACCAGCCATATATGTGAAGGACAGAGGCAGGAACACAGGGCCATACCCGTAATATTGCAGTTACACACCCTGCACATTGCTGGTGTTACAGGATTCGATGCAACATACCCTTATGCAGGAATAACACATCAGGAACAGAACTGGAAGTAGCCATGTACTGATAGCATGCAACAGACAGATTGCCATGGATATATCTAGGACAAGCTCTGTGTGGTGCACAGGCAAAAGCAAACAGACAATCCACTGGCCATCATGTAGATAGGCCCACTGTTGAAAGCTATGCAGACAGACTGCATTCCATCCTAAACTACTATGTACACACAAACGCTGCAAGACCAGCAATAAACAAAGCACCTAACAACACCACTCACTCTGTTTGTAGGTCTCAAACAACCTAAGAATGTGTAGTTGTCCTGAGTCTGCAAGCCCCGCTGTAGTAGGTACTGCAACCTGCCATCTGTAACACTGCTGCCAACATACAAGAAGGATGTCCTCCATACTGGAAAGGTGAAGGGACAACGCCCACATGAGTAAGCATTTTATAGTACTGGGTTGCCATGACGATGGTTAACAGAATCACTACACAGCAGGCTGCATGCAGTCAGCAACTGTTGCACACTGATTGGTGCAGAGCCCATTACCTGATCATGTGCATCACCTACAAAAGCCATGCTGTAATCCATTCAAACCAACTCATTTGCTCTACTGGACAGGGAGAGAGAGAGAGAGAAGAGAAAACCAACCAAAGAAAAAAGGATATTGAAAACATACGTATACCATGGAACTTACACAGTGGAGAACACAGTACTACAGGCCACAACCGAGAAGGCGTCATATCCATCCAAACACTAAAATTTATGTAAAACTCAACTGTATGTAATTTAATGTAGGATGTGGTATAGATTAATAGGATGTATGTTGTAGAATGTTTGATATGTGCTATCTGTAGTTGTCCCTGTAATGGTGTCCTGCTGAACAACTGCTGTGGATAATACTGTCTGTCCCTGTAAGCAGTGGGACATACCCGCCAACTGTGTAGATCAGCAATGAATGATAAAGATGTCAGCTATAATATCTGTGCATGTTTTGTTAATGTGGAGAATATCTGTTGGTGGATGTACTGCCATCGTGATAGACACGTGTGTCAGTGCACAGCATTTGCAGGACAGTCATGTGACTGTGCAATGTAGCATGTACAAATGCCATAGATGTGTAATAGGTGTACCAGCATTTCCACGCTATAGTTGCCACCCTAATGTTAGGCTGTGTTCACATGTGGCACCTGTCTGTGTTGCAGCAAGGCAGAACAGTGCAGCTGTGAATGAAAGACGGTTACAGAATGTGGACCGGATGTCTGTATGCACTCCACATATCTGTGTGATACGGACTGTGACATGTATTTGTACAGATACAGACACTCATATAGACATAGGTATATCAACAATGTACAATATATATCTACACATATATGTACATAGATGTATATTCATACACATTTATATAGTGGCACTGACAATGGCATGCAGATGCAATAGTCTGTAACAGGCCAGCAAAGATAAGTGTCCCCACAGGGAGCATGGCTACAAACACATAGCATAAAGTGTGGCACATACACATAGCACAAAGCTTGGTACAATACAACATATGTCCCAATGGTAGGTAAGGAGCTGACATAACAATTGCGGTCTGTGAACATGTTGTGGTAGCTGATATGGTGGGGGAGACATATATGTGTATTAAGAACTATGGTAACCCTGCTGTATGGGTGGCTCATACCCATTTCCATCTTTATGTCTTCCAGGAATCATGTCACATTTTCACCTTCCCGCGTACAGCGCCGCAGTAACGGCTATCATCATTGACCACCTGGTACAGTACTGTGTACTTCTTTTTGGCCAGACAGCCCATGATCAGCAAGAGAGGACCGTCCTGTGGAATGAGCTAGTCCACAGGGTCAATGATGTTGGACTGCAGAACTGCAGCTATGAGCAGGTCTGGCATCATTGCAATGACCTGCTTCACCATGTATGTCACTGTGCAGCTGCCGTAAGGAAGGACCACCTCGCAACAGGGGGGTAACCCACCCATCCACCCCTCACCTGTATGGAGGAGCTTCTCAGCAGCCTAGTGGCACCTGTCTGCCCACAACATCAACACCTGTAAGGGCACATCTTGGTGGTGGGTGCAAACGATGCACCAGCTGAGGAGCATGCAGGTAAGGCTCCAGGGCACATTGGTACACCACTCATGTGTATGCATCTGCAGCTGAACAGGTACATCATGCAGAACTGTGAATTCATATACTTTGTCTGCTGATGTGTAGTAGTAATAAACAGTTGTGTAGAAGCTGTAATATTGTGTAATTCTACTGTTGATGTAACGTAATGCTGCACTCACTTCTTATGAATGCCACAGCTGTGACTAGTGACATCAGCTTTCTCATACTCCTATGTAGGTCCCTCCAGGTTACAACCACAGCAGCAGCCCATAGGTAGTGAGTATGGTTTGTGTTCATGCACGATGATTAACTGGGCATGTAATAGCTATGGGCTATCCCCCATGCACACATCTAACACACCTACCCATACTGCATGCTGTACATGTTCATGTTTTGTTGCTGAGAAATGCACTGCATCACAGTAGAGACCATGCTGGCATATCGGAAGGGTACAACAAACACATGCAAGATAATTACATCCTGTCAATGTGCAATGTGTCCACAGGGATGTGATGTGGCAGGACACATGGCCTACAGTAGGGACATGTGTGACTCAACACCACCACGGCTGCAGCTTCACACAAGCAGGGTAAGTAAACATTGCAGACTTAACCCTGACCCCCACAGCACTCGTCACAGTAGTGTGCGCACTCCAAGGGATGTGCACATATGTAGACCTTGCAACCATGCAGAGGTCTGGGACATGTGTAGGGCACCCCTCACAGCCATGGTAAGGTCCACTGGTTGCCAATGTAATAGTCATGTACTGGTCATACATGCACTGCTGATGTTGTGATCTGTAACACAGACATCAGGCTTCCACAACTGATAGCTGTTCACATACCATCCCAGGTATGTGTTGCTACAACACACAGGGGCTTTGAGGAGTGGAGCTGACATAACCGACACAGTACTACAGATGCATCAGTGGTGTCTACACCTGTGAGGTATGGTGCACAGTACTAGGCAGGTTGCGGAACAGGCCACAGTAACACATTGTACATGGGTGCAGTGTGAACACGGGGAGGGGCCATCACCTATTAACAAAGCCCATGCCTCACACACATGTATACTGCCACTAGCATGATGTCACTATAGTTGCACTGCATGCTGTTGAGCTCCATGTGTAATGCATGTTGACAGAAGGCTAATGGGAGGACTGTGTGTACAAACGTTGTGCAACTCCACATGTAGGAGTGTGGGGTGTGTGCATGTGACTCGGTTGTGTTTGTAGGTGCAATCTAGTGGAGTGTGGATGATGCATGTCAAGTGTGTGTGTGTGTGTGTGTGTGTGTGTGTGTGTGTCCATGTATGCACAGGCGATAGTGGGATTGACCACATGGCGGTACTTCCCCTTGGGATTGTGCTGTACATGGAGTGAGACATGGGACACCAGGACAACCTGTTAGGTATGTGAACACAGGACAGCTGATAGCATAACAAGGGCTGTAGCATGGAGCATGCATTGGGAGGTTCAGGACATACCAGGTATACACATCACATTGCCAGCAGCAGATAGGTAACCGGCTACCCACATATGCAGCACTACAAATGCAATGGGGAATTACCACAACACATCAGTGAGTGTATCCAGATAGTACTGTCATCCGCATGATGGGTCGCTTGTACAGCAGATGTGGCATGGACTGAGTAAGACTGTAGTATGAGGCTCTGGTGTGTGACATATGTAGTGAATGCAGCAGCCTCAACCATATAGGGGTCTCATACAACATTACTGCCCATACACAGGGTAATACAGGGTGACAGCAGTGATGCCATGTACAACCTACTCCACCCAGGTCAGGGAGGCGATGGAGTAACAGGTCAGGTGTGGTAACCAAACATGTAGGCATGGAGAGGGATGATATGTTAATGAGCTGTAGTGATGCGTGTGTATTATCATATGCCATGCAGGAAGGGGAACATATGTAACTGACTGTGGGACTGTGCAAACACAGGGAAGGTGAGGTTCTAAGGTGGCTGTCAGTGTGAGTGTGTGTGAGTGTGTGTACTGTTATGCACTGCTGTACAGGTCTTAATGTGTGTATTTGTTTCCCCCCACAGGTGGCGAGGTGGGTCAGGGTCCCTCCTGCTCGCATACTGAGGTAGGTGTCCCTACAGACACAGATGATGAAGGTACAGGTGAGGCACAGGTGGGGTTGTCAGAGGCCAACACTGCACCAACATGTGTCATAACCCTCCTAGCCACCCCAAGCCCGCACACAGTTACAGTGCCCCTACAAACTCCATCACGTGTGGCCATAGCAGAGGGACAGTTGACGCTTGGTGGCAATGGCCAGGAAAGTGTCGTGTCCATGCCAACTGTGTCAGGTCACAGTTGGCATAGCCAGATGTCTGGAAGGCCACCACATTGGCAGATGTACCATAGTTCTCATTGGAGGACTGCAGGTTGTTCTGCCCCTGGCAGAGGCACCACAACTGGTACCACCAGGAGCAGGTTTCAGGCTGTAATGGAGGCACAGGCATGTATGGAAATGCACTCCAGACAGGTCCTGAGGCTGCAGAGGTCTGCTTTTGCAGCTGTAAGTGACAACCTCCATGACCTTGCTGTTGCCTTCCATGAATATACTGAGGTCATGGATAGACGGTGGGGTGAGATGGTTGGCCTCCTTGACCGTGGTATGTCTGTGCTAGAACGTGTGGTGGGAGTGGTGCAACATCTGTGTGGATGTAAGCCAGAAACACCAGCAGCTGGCAGTCAATGTGGATGTGCCAGGATGCACAGGCACTCCTGTTGTGACAGTATCAGCCCCAGCACACCACAGGGGCTGCTGTCCTCACCACACCACAGCAGACCATGTGCATGTGGCCCTGGCCAGGTCCAGGCCCAGATGGGACATGGTTCCAGTGGACATGTGTCATCATCAAGGGAGAATAGCACCTCAAGGTCTGTACCTGCATGTGCCCATCGAACCCCTGGCAGGCACAGTCGGCATGTCCATAGCCGGAGGCACTGAACTGCACACCTTGTCAGGTATGGTCTTTAGCTGTCCAACATTACCCATGTGGGGCAGCCACGTGGCAGAACTGTATGCATGCATACCCACACACTATGCAACCACACCTAGGGTGTCCCCATACCGACACACACCACATCACCTCACCCCAATCAAGGAACCACACCCCTCACCCACACACACATGGTGACTCATGTTTGGACCACACTCAACGTCTGGCACACCTGCAACACACCCTCTGCATATGATGATACTTGTGCCACATCCCTGTCATCTATAACATCGATGCAGGGACAGGCTAACATGGTTCTGATGCACACAGTGACTGTAATGGGGTGCTGCAATGTACCACAGTGTAGAATGTAGTCAGGGGTAATTTCTACTGCATATATGTCAGGTAGTGTAGCCATGCAGCTAGGGTGACATTCACACACTCTGTGCATATGATGATACCTGTGCTACATCCCTACCATCCCTAACATTGATGCAGGGACAGGCTAACATAGTTCTAATGCACAGGGTGGCTGTGACAGAGTGCTGCAATGTACTGCAGTGTAGAATGTAGTCAGGGGTAATGTGTACTGCATACATATAAGGTAGTGTAGCCATGCAGCTAGGGTGACATTCACCCACCCTCTGCATACAATGATACCTGTGCCACATCCCTGCTATCCCTAACATTGATGCAGGGACAGGCTAACATGGTTCTGATGCACACGGTGACTGTGATAGAGTGCCACAATCTACTGCAGTGTAGAATGTAGTCAGGAGTAATGTGTACCGCATACATGTCAGGTAGTGTAGCCATGCAGCTAGGATGCATCCCAGCTGTTGGTAACGCCAATTGATATCACCATACTGTCATCCATTTGTGCTGTAGGCATACATGTATCAGCAGGAGGATGGTCCACAGTCATATTCCAGAGGGGTATGTCAGTGTGGTGACACCATGGCCATGACATATGTGGTGTACAGTTGCACACATGCCACAGGTATGTATAACAGCTATTGGCCGTGCACATGTGACTGGTGGCCTGCTGGTACAGGTATGATCTGCACCCTTATGCCAACCCATCCACATACACACACATCCTGACTGGGTGACACTGTGTCTAGACCCCAACCCGGGTATGTAGTACTACTGAAGTGTGTAGCTGTCATTGCACACACACCACCATCTGTAGGGTGAGGTGTGTACCAGGTCATGTGCTACATGCAGACCATCCACAGACATGTACAATATGGTAATGGGGAATGAAATGTTTGTATATGGCAAATACATAGTGTGTCATACCATCATATACACATTGGCTGACACATAACTGGTAGACACACATCTTAGAGACTTGGTTGATAATTAACTAGTCCATGTGTCCAGTGTTTTACAGGTAGGCTGCACACAGCACATGTGTAACTGGGCTGTATCCTGTGTTCTGTTACCTGTATGGGTGATGGTGACATTGGCCACCTGAGAGTGGTACGTGGGCCATATACCAGGTGTACCATGGTGTAAAGACAGTGTACACAGCACCCACATGCCTCACTGGGTATTGTACACACTAGAACCCATCTAGATACTCTGACATACCCACTATCACACAGTGGTCACAACGCAAAAATAACCCATTGCATATCACAACAGTGGTACCACAGTGCATGTGATGCACAGCCACAGGCATAGTAGGGTGTTGCATTGTATTGCCACACCTATGGGTGACAACAACATTATCCATACTGTGTGGCAATGTGTGTTGTAATAGGGGTATGTGGACACAGACCTGTGTACCCTACAGATATGCACACATGCACATATACACACATGTGGCAGACCTCAATGGGATTCCCATGCCTACCGACCCATTGGTACAACACTGTTGTGCTGGTACTGCAAGGCGCATGTAGCTGTTAGGGAGTGGAGTGTAACAGGCTACATGTTACGTTAATGGGGTTGAGAGGCACCACACACTATACGGGTCGTACAAATAGGTATCCTCCCAGTCAAACACGTCTGTCCTGCAATACACTACCAAGTGTTGGTGATCCCATAACCAGGAATAGTGGCAACATGGGCACACAATGTTACCTGTACTACATCTCACCTGTATGATGTTAGGCTGTTATTGGTAACATATCATGCAGTACGTTCTGGCTCCCATGGGGAATGTATTATGTGGATGCCATCAACATTACCAGGCTTCAGATACACAGACACAGATATGCAAATACAGGTATACATAGACATCATTTTATATATATATATATATATATATATATATGTACATATACATGTGACTACACATACACATGCAGTTATATGTACAGTATGAAACATAAGCGGTAGGTGCACACAATACGGAACAGCAACTATGCCTACAGTTGACCCCTGAATGACTGGACACTGTATGTGCCACCCATACAAATGACAATTGTTGCCTGTAACATACACTCACAGAGAGGTCATAGGCAAACAACGCCCACAGATTTGCTGACATGGTAACCTGTCATTGTGTACTATTACATTTCTACATGCCATGCTATATAGCTGTTCAGACACTGACAACTAAATCAACGGAGTGATGCTACAGTGGACCGGTTACACTCATACAGTAGGTTGGAAAGGTTCACAGCTGTTGCTGTCCAGGCTAAGCCATTCACATTGTACAATAGAAAAGACACACTGGGCCACAGGATACCTAACAATCAACAGTATGTTCTCCAGGTGTGTGGTTCAGCAGTCTCTATCTACACATTGTACAAACACAGTAGGTGGTATGGACGTCTTATGACCACATGGCTTGTAACTGCTACATAACTTGGCATAACTGACACCATCATATGCACAAATATCAAAAGTGCCAAAGTACTGCAAGCAGACAATCCAAAAGGAAAAACCACTTTAATGACAAAACACAGCAGAGCTTTCGGACATAATCCTTCTTCAATACTACAAACTTATAAAATTTCTTTCATCTTATATACAGGCCCAAAGTAGTCATGTGGTTAGCAGCCCAAAAATCACATGACCATAAGTATCACTCAATAAGGCAAAGTTAAAACAACACAGATAGCAATGATTCTATAGTACATAACAAAAATTTAAATAATTTAAAATTCAGCTTGCTAATATGATTAATAATCAAAGTTACACATAAAATTCATATTATAAAATTCATATTGTAGAAACAATATACATAATTATAAATTCAATCTACTGAGCTTAACCAAAATTGGTTTAAGGCTCAGCATACTATTCAAGCCAGGAGAACGGTCACCAGCAAACCTTAAAATCCACTCATATTCTTTAATTTCTAAGAAGTTATTTATATCACCACCTCTTGGGGAGGGAAAACAATGTCAATAACCCTGAATTTAAAAACATGATCTTGTCCACAATCTAACATATGCTTATATAAAGCATTTGTTTCGACACATCTTCTAATTTCAGACTTATGCTCTGTAATCCTCTCTTTCAACCTACAGTGGTTTTGCCTACATAAAAGATTTGCATAACACACAGGTAGCCAAATACACTATATGTGTTGTGTGACAAGTAGCTGAAACATAAAATTTAAAAGTTTTCCCTGTTACTGGATGAACAAAAAGGTCACTCCCTGTGTCAAAAATATCTCCACAGCATGAACAATTGTGGCATTTACATGTACCATACTTAGAGGAAAGCGTTTTCACAATGTTGGTAGAAAAATCCTTATAACATAATGAATTTTTAAAGTTCTCATGTTCCTATAGGCAAATAAAGGTCTATCACCCAATAAGGCCTTTAGTTCATTTGAAGCCATTAGTATCAACCAGTTCTTAAATATTATTTGCTTTATGGATGGTGTTGTAAGACTATATGCAGTTACATATCTAGTCACGTCCATACGCACATTCGTACTATTCATAGGTAAGGCATCTGACTCCAGTGGGTCAGATAGGAAGGTAGGAGCCAACTTAGTCTTCCTCCCCTGCATCACCTTATCTTTCTCCACAGAGAGTAGGACATTATCATATCCACTAGCAGAAAAATCCGCTAACATATCCTTTAATTGTAACTCAAAACAGCAGTCATCAGTGTTAAGCATAGTACTAGGTTAGCATAGGTGTTGGCTATGGAAGTACCCATAGCCACACCAGTGAGCTGAAGGTACGTAAGTTCATTAAAGAGGAAAACATTATTCTTTAAAACCACATCTAGAAGGCTACACCACGTTTCTATTTTACCATAATCAGGGTTTGGACATGAAGTCAAAAAATCTCTCAAAAGGTCAATCCCATCATCATTCGGTATGTCCGTGAAAATACTTAGATACTATGTCCTGTTTGCTGGAGGATACTACTGCTTTTAAACGCATCACTGGCATGGATGTAAAAAAATGTATATCGTATGTTAATATGGTCATCTATGACTTACAGCTGCAGGGTCAGATAGATCTTGATTTATTTAATTATTTAACAGTTCCTTGTCCTGTGACACCCCGCCTATATGGAATACCCAAGATCCATAAGTCAATCATGGATCCACTTATGAGACCCATCGTCTCAGGAGCAGGTTGGGTGACCGAACCCCTGTCAGTTTATTTACATGGTCAGTTACAACCTTTTTTGAATAATTGTGATTCAGTTCTACGTGACACATTTGATTTTTTACAGAAGTTACGAGTAAGCTATGACACTGAGAAGGAACAAATGATGAATAATGAGTATTATTTGGTAACTCTGGACATTGTCTCTCTTTTCACGGTCATACCGAATGATGATGCTAACCTAGTGCTCTACCAGTGGGAAAGTAAGCATATTTTGAGTGATCTAAACCCTTATAGACAACATATTAGATTTTTCCAACGTTTTGTAGACGATTGTTTCCTACTTTGGAAGGGCAGCTTGGATATATTGAATATGTTTTTGGACTATTTGAATAGAGCTTCTTCCTTTCTAAAGTTTAAAATGAGCTGTTCCAAGACTGAAATTGTGTTTTTGGATGTAGAAGTTATATTTAAGGATGGACATATGAATACTACGTCACATAGAAAGGATGTGTGTGCTGGTAGATACACCAACTTTCATAGCATGCATGCACCACACATCTTTAAAGGTATTGTGAGGTCCCAGTTAGGAAGGTTGAGTAGGCTTAACACTGATGACTGCTGTTTTGAGTTACAATTAAAGGATATGTTAGCGGATTTTTCTGCAAGTGGATATGATAATGTCCTACTCTCTGTGGAGAAAGAAGGTGATGCAGGAGAGGAAGACTAAGTTTGCTCCTACCTTCCTATCTGACCCACTGGAGTCAGATGCCTTACCTATGAATAGTATAATGTATGGACGTGACTAGATATGTAACTGCATATAGTCTTACAACACCATCCATAAAGCAAATAATATTTAAGAACTGGTTGATACTAATGGCTTCAAATGAACTAAAGGCCTTATTGGGTGATAGACCTTTATTTGCCTATAGGAACATGAGAACTTTAAAAATTCATTATGTTATAAGGATTTTTCTACCAACATTGTGAAAACGCTTTCCTCTAAGTATGGTACATGTAAATGCCACAATTGTTCATGCTGTGGAGATATTTTGACACAGGAGTGACCTTTTGTTCATCCAGTAACAGGGAAAACTTTTAAATTTTATGTTTCAGCTACTTGTCACACAACACATATAGTGTATTTGGCTACCTGTGTATTATGCAAATCTTTCTATGTAGGCAAAACCACTCGTAGGTTGAAAGAAAGGATTACAGAGCATAAGTCTGAAATTAGAAGATGTGTCGAAACAAATGCTTTATATAAGCATATGTTAGATTGTGGACAAGATCATGTTTTAAATTCAGGGTTATTGACATTGTTTTCCCTCCCAAGAGGTGGTGATATAAATAACTTCTTAGAAATTAAAGAATATGAGTGGATTTTAAGGTTTGCTGGTGACCGTTCTCCTGGCTTGAATAGTATGCTGAGCCTTAAACCAATTTTGGTTAAGCTCAGTAGATTGAATTTATAATTATGTATATTGTTTCTACAATATGAATTTTATAATATGAATTTTATGTGTAACTTTGATTATTAATCATATTAGCAAGCTGAATTTTAAATTATTTAAATTTTTGTTATGTACTATAGAATCATTGCTATCTGTGTTGTTTTAACTTTGCCTTATTGAGTGATACTTATGGTCATGTGATTTTTGGGCTGCTAACCACATGACTACTTTGGGCCTGTATATAAGATGAAAGAAATTTTATAAGTTTGTAGTATTGAAGAAGGATTATGTCCGAAAGCTCTGCTGTGTTTTGTCATTAAAGTGTTTTTTCCTTTTGGACCATCATATGCACACCAACACACAAAACAGTTTGTATGGCAGGGGCAGTAGTCATGCAGTATCCAGATCCATGACAGTAATGTGTATATAGGTGAAGTATGTGGTACTGTACATCCAGATACCTTAAGGCAGCTCAGCCCTGATAACCCCACATTTTGTAGCAGCCTAGATCTTTTCTGGTGCTCCCTCTGAACTCAATTATACAGGGCTCTATACCACTGTTACATACACTGGGCTCTGCAGTGCATGAGGGCACACAAGTATTGTGTAGGTTGTACCCACACATATAGGGCCCCAGCCCCACCATATGTATGGGGGGGGGTTACAGCGGCAGTGGACTGATGACAGACATGGCAGTATGTTATACTACCAGTCCACTATGGATCAACCACCAGCAACATGACATATGCGCACAGTTTGGTATGCAGGGGATGGACAGAGGCTGTAATACAGGCACATATGTGGGCAACTATTGCCATACACTACGCAAGGTGCAGGAGTTACAGGATAGTCCATAACATACCTTTAGTCAGGGGAATTGCTGGTATGGACAGCTATGGATGTAGCCATGTACCGGTAACATGCAACACACACACTGCTAGTGTATTATCTAACACAAGACCTGTGTGGTGGACAGACAAGACATGATAGGCACAGCTCTGGCCGGCATGAGGGTAGGCCCGCAGTTGTGTTCGATGCAGACAGACTGCATTCCATGGCAAACTAGTATGTACACCCATATCCTGTAACACCAGTATTGTACAATGCATAACACAACTACACTCGCATTCTGTCTGCACGTCCTGATCTTCCAACGAATATGTGGTTGCCCTGAGTGTACCACTTCTCCTGTATGAGGTATTGCTACATGCTGTCGGTAGTACTGCTTCCCACACACGGGATGGATGCCCATCACACAGGAGATGTAATGGGACCACGCACACATGATGTGGGGATCAATAGTGGATGGTTGCCATGACAGTGTCAAATGGGTGTAGTACACATGTGTATTCGTATATCTGGCTATCTGGATATGTAAATATACATAAATTCCCACCATAGTTCCTGGACATGAAGTGTAGGCCACCCCAGACCGTATGTTCCCAATGTCGTAGTTGCAGGGGATGTCAGGTATGTCTAGCAGGTATACTAGTAGGCTATTGTTACTGTCATTGGGATTGTCTTCACAGACATGGTGTGTGTGGCAGGTCACATCTGCTCATAACATGTGTGTCATTGGTTACTGAACAACATCCAAAGGACATCAATGTACAGTACTGCTGCTAGCATGTAATGCTGCTGCTGTGGACTGCAGCAGAGATAGTGGCTAGTATATGTGGGGGTCTGACACAGTCTATACATTCCAGAGTTATACACATATGCCCTTAGAGCTACACATGTGTACCATGTCTCACAATATGGATGTGGATGGCCATGTAGATGGGTATAACACATGATGACAGGTATATAATGTCCATCATAGGTCATGCATTCATACACCCCTGCCTGACCTGTAACAGTATGACCGCTGGTACAGGGGTGTCATGGCCACATACTACACAATAGGTATTGACATACATCTGCACTGCATCCCACTGCCCTGTATGACATACATGACCCAGCAGTGGGACATCTGTCTAGTATCTGCACATAACATCCCACTGGGTAGCTACATGCAGCTGCTAGGCATGTCACAATACACTGTGCAGGCTGCAGGCAGACTGGCTCAACACTGGCCTACACTTCCCAAGGGGGAATGCACATGTACCTGCACATACAGCAGGCTCTACATGTGTGTCACAGCACAGGGTAAGATACACCTGTGTGACAGTGCATATCCACAACCACTGTGAACACAGCCATGGCCACATATGGTTAGCTTGCATGATATGACAGTATATGGACTATGTGTTCAACACCATCCTCATATGTGCCACTCACAGACTTCGCTACATATACTGGCCTGCTACACAATTTGGTCTGGTGGGTGTCTGTGGTATGGGACACATGTATTTATGGCCAGACAAACATGTACGCCACTACAGTACTATACAGTGGGGCAGCATGTAACATCTGCAAGTAGGGGAACTAGAACAATGTCATCTGCCACAGTCTGTACACAGGCTAAGGTACATATCAACACTACATACACTGTCGACATTCACCAAAGGTACACAGACCTCAGTACTGTACGAACATCCTCAGAATGTGCGGGTAATGTAATGTAACCCCTACTGTAGATAACATGTGTAGCAGTCAAATATATTTGTGGCTTGTTCTTATATATGATGCCACAAAGTATGGTGGACAGCACATATGCACCACTTCATGCATGGCATATGTATAAAGGTTGACAGAGGTGTGGCTGGGAGCACATACACAGGACTAATATTGACATGCTGCTGTGATGGCCACATACAACCCTGTTGTTACAGGGTTGTTGCAACATATGTCCTTTGAGGGATATGATGTCTGTGACTACCACAGCTTTCTCCATCTACTGGCTGCAATCCTTACACTACCTTCAGCAGTTGACAGCTAGATGATCCGTGGGTGGCACATGCAGCCATGGACACAACACTATCCAGGCTGCAGATGACCCTACAGATGGTGATTCCCCATCAACATGAAACTGACATGGCAGGTATTGAGACATGTACATCAGCCATATCCAAACAAACACTGTGAAAGCAGCATTACTCCAAATGCAGTATAGTGGCACCTACAGGCTGTAGTCAGGTCAGGCACATCCACCTCCCATTCGATGCACTGTTTCCACAGTGTGTGTTGTTAGAGGCACACCGCAATCCATCTGGGATGCTGTTTGGCACACACCAGATCTAGTTCCTGCTCACAATGTGTGACAAGGGCAAATACCACCATGATGTTCCTGGGTATTGGAGTGAGTTTCCATACAATTGCCAATGGGGACATTACCACAGCTGTTTCACATGCATTCAGCTAGGGGAGGGCTGCAATTCATGCAAAGGCCATCAGCTGATCATGAGCTTTACCTACATTACACATGTTGCTGCCTAAGCAAGGCAGGTGTAGGTCTCCATGTCTACCTGAGAGGGGGTGGGGGATGCAGTCAGAGGCTAATATGTGTCAGGGAGGGGTGGGAGGGTAAAACAGAGGTATGGTTGTGTCACACATCTAGCAGCACAGGGTATCAAAATTCTGACTACTATGTAGTGCTAGCACAGTCTGCTGCAATTATTGGATGTGCCACATGGGTTACCTGTTGTGGAGCACTCAAAACATATATGTGATAGGGAGTGACATCTGCAACAGGGATACAGTAGCTGCATGGTAGGTGACATATACATGCCTGTTAGCATGAACAGGTGCCAGCATCAACACAGCTGCACTCTCACAAGAACACACACACATTGACACACGTGGCAGGGCCAGGTGTACAACTCATCAGTTGTGGGATTGCTACATCACATCATTGTGCAAATATCCCATGCACCACACAGGTCATATGGGGGCTGTACAGGCGAAGGGTATGGGAAGGTGTCTGACATCAGACAGCATGCTGCAGTATGCCCATGGGGGTTATAGGGAGTGTGGATGTGAACATCTGCAGCATACAACACACACAAACACACAGGGTGCCACTACTGACATGCATGCGTGCATGTCTGCTCAGATGTGTGGTGTTTGACTGCACCAGATGGCTATCCACGGCTAGGCAATGGGTGTACCTTGGCATCAGGCCACATGAAGATGGTCTGCATTGTGGCTCAGGGATGTAGTGTCTACATTTGCCCACACAGGTGGGTATTGTATCCCCCATCTGGTCACCTGGGTGACTACTGTGTGTGGGCTTTGCTGTGCATCACTTGCCATGCCTGTGTTCCTTCATCCATGACATGGACTACATCTGGGATGTGCACACCTCCCACATGCATGTACAGTGACATGTGGAATTGTACCTGGGGTGCTCGGCCCATGTTGTGAACACAGATTATTATCAGATGTGTCAGTCCTGTCCACCTGTGGCAGGGGCTGGTAATGGTCAGCAGCTTTACCCTGCACCTACATGGTGTGCATGCTATCAGCATTCCTTGGTGTCAGTGGCATCTGTCCATACGGGCATGTTATCAGGCATGGTATGTCCATTGTGGGTCACATGTGATGACACCACAGGTGGTGCAGTTGTCCATTGGAGAACATATTGGACAGATGGACTGGGTGTAATGCCCTCTGTGGCCCACTGCTGTCAATCTATAGTTACTATCGGTGGCCAATCTGCAGTGTACTACTCAGATATTGGCTGTTACCTAGGCATGTGTGTGTATGACACATGGGATGAGAGGGTGCTCTGAGTAATACTGGGGTTGCTAACTGTGATTGCCTGGCCGTGATGTCACATGTCTGGGTATGGCTCTGTACCCCGGTCTCTCAGCCATATCACATGTGTTATCCCTGTACAGTGGACATTGTGATATATAGTATGGCCACCATATAGGAAAATGCAAAACCTGCTCCACATTGGCCACAGGTGTCACACAGTCTCAACCACCTGTACACAGGATACGGGTTACAAACACACTCACCTGTTATGTTTGGGAGTAGAACCCCTACCTAACTAGTGTATGACACTACAAACACTAAGCAGTTATAGTAAGCGCCATGGATATTACTGGGGTAGTTCTTGCCCATAAGTGTAATTCACACTGACTGACATCAGCAGGATTCCCAAAGGAGGGCTTTGAAATGACTGCGAGAAACTAGCCTAAAATGCATTGCTCCCTACACAGACAGTGACACACACAATACGTCCGGAATTGCCATGTGTGGGGATGGAGCCCAACCACGCATTTAATTCACACTACAGCAGTACGCAGTTACAGAATGTGCTATGGAGATCACTTGGCTACAGCTGTCCCAGGGGAGTATTTCTATGTGGGTGAAATCAGCAGCCTTGCCAAAGGTGAGTATGTGAAATGTATGGGGTGTGAGTTACCTAAAAGCATTGCTCTCAACACAGTTGAACATGCACGCATGCACACACAGTCGGCAGGTCGGGGAATAAAACTCCCATCTAACTCCTTACTCACGCTATGGCCATACAATGTTACAGGATGTGCTAGAGAGATTACTCAGCTACGATTGTCCCAGAGGTGTATTTCAAGTTGCGTGACATCAGCAGCCTTGCCAAAGGAGGGTATTCGACTTGTAAGGGGTGTGAGTGGCCTAAAAAGCATTGCTCTCTACACAGTCAGTGACAGACAGACACACACACACAGACACACACAGATGCACAGTTGCCACATCTGGAGTTCAACCTCCTACCTAAAAACATTATCACACTACAGCAGTACGCAGTTACAGCATGTGCTACTGAGATTACTGGGATAGAGCTCTCCCAGGGGAGTATTTCTAGGTGGGTGACATCAGCAGCCTTGCCAAAGGTGGGTATGTGAAATGTACTGGGTGTGAGTTACTTAAAAGCATTGCTCTCAACACAGTCGGACATGCACGCATACACAGACACAGTCAGCAGGTTGGGGGCTAGAACTCCCAATGAACTCCTTACTCACACTATGGACATATGATGTTACGGGATGTACTATGGAGATTATTTGGCTACGATTGTCCCAGAGGTGTATTTCAAGTTGCGTGACATCAGCAACCTTGCCAAAGGAGGGTATTCGACTTGTAAGGGGTGTGAGTGGCCTAAACAGCATTGCTCTCTCTGCACAGTCAGTGACAGACAGACATACACACACAGAATCACAAACATACAGTTGCCACATCTGGGGTTTGACCTCCTTCCTAACTACATTGTCACACTACAGCAATACGCAGTTACAGCATGTGCTACGGAGATTCCTGGGCTACAGCTCCCCCAGGTGAGTATTTCTAGGTGGGTGACATCAACAGCCTTGCCAAAGTTGGGTATGTGAAATGTAAGGGGTGTGAGCAACCTAAAAGCATTGCTCTCTACACAGTCAGTGAGAGACTGACACACACACGAACAATGACACACACACGGTTGTCATGGCTGGGGTTAGAACTCCTACCTAACTAGTCTATCACACTACAGCAGTATGCAGTTATGGGACGCACCACAAAGATTACTGGCCTATAAGTCTCCCAAAGGTATATTACACATTGGATAACCTCAGCAGGCTTGTCACCGTACCGCTATGGGGTGGTCAGTGTGTGCACGTCCCATACACCATTCATGTAGGGGTGACACGCCACAGGTGGCCATACACAGGGTCATATGTCACAGGTGTTTGCTTAGGGCAACTAGCTGACTATGTCCTTGTGCAGCTATGTTGCATAGCTGGCACATGGACCACATAGTCTGTGATGCTGACAGGTACTGGTCGCTAGTAACTGCTGTGTGTGACATCTGTGACTGATGTGTTTGGGGCCATTTGGCTGTATGCTCGGTGGGTCAGGCTTGGATAGCTCCTTGTCACAGTCACCCTCTTCCACACATCTATATCCATCTACATTTGGCGTATTATGGTGTGTTGTCCTTACATATATATCTGTATTCCTATCCACTGTGTGTGCAAGACATGAGTGGTGCATACTGACATGTGTCTGCAGTAACTATTGCAACCACTGGATATGTCTGGTCCACTGGTGTTTGCATACATGGCCTTCATGTATTTAAGTGTGTGAGCATACCCAGTATGACCTTTCAGTATGTTGATGACTGACATTGCGATGACTGGCATTGCTTTCATTACTCTAAGTGTGTGAGTATGCCTAGTAAGACCATCTGTTATGCATGTGTGGAGCATGTCCAGTGGTTTGTAATGCACAGCTGACCTTTGTGTTGTACACTGACAGGTAGCATGGGTTGTCTGTAGGGTATCCACCGATCATTTGGCATTGACTGTTGCAAAATGTCTGCATAGTGGGGGGTACACCTGACTATTTCTATGTTTCTACACAGGAGTGGGGGTTGCACCTGACTGTTACTGTATTTTTATGTGATGTGGGGAGCACACCTGAGAGTTGTACACATTTGCTAGGACTGTACTGGTGTGTCCTGTAGTCCGATTCTGTCAGTGGTCTTACCCATCATGCTGGCTATCCCATGCCGATGTGCTTCCGTTTCTATCTTTTCTTTGCATACACATTGGTTTCAGACTTCCTATCTGCCACAACTGACATCCCACTACCTGGCCTGCTGTGGTCTGTCTGTGTAGGCCTGGGTGGGGATCAGCCATACCCCTCATTCAGTGGTCATAGTACGGCATTTGTTTGTGTTTGTCTACACCTGTCCTGCTGGCTGTGACTGTTGTTGGGTATGGGACCCCCCCTCCTGACTGGCATGTGTGAGTCACATATCCTGTGGATGTCCCAGTATTGAGGGTGGTGCTGCAGGGCTGCCTATGTTGGATGCAAATAGTACACTACCTATGCATGGTTAGGCACAGGTTGTGTAATGTTTGGCATCCATTTTACTGTATGTGAGAGTCAGAGAAAGGTGCTATTCCCTGGGTCCCTCCCATGTCCATGTATATGCTAATGTGCTATGTGTTGCCTCTTTGCCAGGGCATACTGGGCATGCCTCCTTCTTCCTACTGGGGCAGGCTCAGGTTGTTCCTCCTCCAAGTCACTCTGTGCCTGTGCAGGCCTTGCATTGGTGGGAGGGTATATGGCCCTGCCCCTTGCTGCTCCTGCTGCAGCTGTTTCCGCAGGATACTATTGTGTAGCATGGCACATACAAGGACGATTCGGGTAGATGTAGTTGGTGAGTACTGCAAGGCTCTACCGGATGTGTCCAAGCACCAGAACCATGACTTGAGCATCCCAAACACATGCTCTATTATAATTCTTGTTTGTGCGTGTGCCTTATTATGGAGTTCATGTTCAGGTGTGTGTACATTTCTGATGGGTGTCATCAGGGCATTCTGCTATTTGGTGGAAGAGATGCATACTGCTGGCCAACGCCTCATGGGTGAGGGGGGAAATGTATGTGCTCACTGACATGTGCTGCTATGGCATCCAGGAACTGGTAGAGTACCCTGGATGCTGATGCCTGTGAGATCCCCATCATATCCCCAGTTGGCCTTTGGAAGGTACCTGTAGCTAGTATTCTTAGGCCTGCACATACCTTTGTTTCCACTGGGATGGGTTCCCCTCTGTTAGTACTGTGTGTCAGGCATGGCCAGCACAACTCAACAATCTGCTGTAGGAGGTCCTTGTCCACCCTATAGCACTCCACTATCTCAAGCTCATGTAGCCCTTGGTAGGTGACCCTAGGTCTGTACATTCTTCTCCGTCTCCTCACTGTGGGTTGGTCAGCAGCATTTCCATCCTTGCCACCCTCTGCCTTTTCCACAAGTTGTATGATAGCTATTGCAGCCCCTAACATTTTGCTGTTGTGAGTGTTAAAAGTTCCCCTCTTGCTTAAAACGGTGGTGTAGGGTGTGGGGAAATCTGGAGGGGCAGGTGTTTGCATAGTTATAGTGGAGTTCTGGGCTGGGCTGGTCTGCTGCCTGTGTAATTGGCTGGTTCCCATCCATTTTACCTGGCAGCAAACCTAGTACCCCTTGATTAACTTCCTACTGCTACTTTCCCTTCCCATTGCCCTTCTGATTCATCCCAGGGGTGCGCCACGCAATTGGTGTACTGCAATGTGCACACTGCTACTATTTCCTGGGTTCACTTCCTTTATCTTCCTGTAGATCCCATTGTGCGGCACGCACACCCGCTTACATTGTGTTGTACATGCTGGGCAGGTTTAGACACACCTCCTGGCTTTGCTGTGATAAGCTGGATGCAACCCCGAGCCACAGGGCTCCAATCCGCTGACAGTATGCTTGACACTTCCACACATGATGTCACCTACCTCCTAGTTTTGCACTCAGCTATCCATACTTATACACTATTTGGACCTGCCTCACATGCTGGAGAAAACCAGGATTCACTATCCTTCCCCTCATTTGCATAGAATTGCCTGCTAATGCATAGTTACATGTGTTACACTGTGCCTCCCCCCTTAGCAACCACTACTCACTGGCCAGGTTGTCTTTTGCCTGCCATTGACTTGCATGGCGGAATACTGATTTTAGTTAGACTGTTGTTTTTAGGTTTATTTTCTTATTTCCCCACCAGTCACATTTGCACGCCGCTGCCCTATACTTCAACGGACGTGATCGGTGGACATATCATAAAAGTTGTATTTTGTACATTTGGCATTATTTGCAATGCCAATGGCCTTCTACTTGGCCATTGGCATGCTTCCTCAATGCTATGCAGCCTTTATTTGGAGCTGTCATAGCTCTGTTTTGCAGTTTGCAGTGCCGTACTCTGCTACTAACCGAGTACATTTCTGCATATTACGCTAGTCCTGCACGCCCTGATTCCTGCTTCCTGGATGGCAAATTTACCGCATTTGCATGGTTTTCACCTGCAAATGTGATGATTTGCATATGGGGGCTGGGGACATGCAGCACTAGTGCTACAGCACTCGCGCATGTCAAACGTGCACGTACATGAATCGCTCGGCCGCATATTGGCGAAATTTCATCTAACACTAATCATGCACGCCATGCAAGCTTTTGAGAATCCGGGGGATAGATTCATCCACACTGACATAAATAGACAAGTGCCAGTCAAGTTGTTCTCTATATTTAACCTACACATCCTTAAAATAGAAATTTATATTTGAATTTCTATTAATTGAAGGTAAAGAGAGCTAAAGAATTATTAAAGCCATCCTACAATGCCATATTACCATCCAAGCAAATATTATGCTAACTTCAGGACACAGTAATATGCATCCACTAAATCTCAGCTAGGTGCATCATCCATTAGCTAAGCGCCAAAGAAGCATACGATTATACTGTTTACCATTCACTGACAGTATTAACTATTTGTTTACAAAATACTGCTCGCTCGATCAACTATATGTCAATACGCAAACCAAATGATGTCACTTTGCTGGTCTTACACGCTCGAGGATAGCAAACCAAATGATGTCACTTTGCTGGTCTTACACGCTCTAGGATAGCTGTGTCCTCGCAGCAGTATAAGGACTGTATATATCAAAACCTGGACAGCTATAAGAATCTACAGGCATCATACATTTAATACATTTATAATTAGATAGATAGTGCACATGCCTGGGCCCTACACCCATGCATATATTACATGACATTTTTTAAATATATTTATATGCATGCTAAGGCCCTTAAAATACCGAACCTCCTAACTAACTAATTCCTTTCTTATTGCTATAAATGTACTTATATTGAGAGTCAACCTATTAGGTGCTTCACATAAACTTAAAAATACATCATACAATCAAAAGAAGCTCACCAACTTTAAATATTAAAAAACTATATAATTACTAATATTCTTAATAAGCATGTTATAAAGTGTCACTTGAAGTACATTAACTATAAAGGCACAGAGCATTCCATTCAAAGCTAAGAAAGTACATGTGTATAACAACATCAGACATCCACTGAACGACTAAGTAAAGAAATAAAATAGACAGACTCATTAGTCTATACATTATTAAATAATGGAATACAAACAGCATCATATTTACCCTAAGTACTCATTTGAGTCCTAGTTAGAATAAAGCTTCACAGTAAAAGGAGCTAATTTCAATAAACTATACATAAACTACATCTAAGAGGGTCGTGTTAACTTTTAAAAATATATAAACAATATATAAACAGGATTAGATAACCACAGTGCCCCTTTCCAGAATCTCTTAAAATATATGCCAAACACAACTATTTTTGTTTTACCTGTGATCGACTATGAATGTACTTCTCCTATTTATATAGGTCAGCGGCAAAGATCAGTTACCTCCTTATATAATGGTGAACAAAGCCATACTCCTCAAAACTAATATAGTAAATATAACCATTCTCATGACTGAAAAGCCCTTATTAGAAATGGAATCAAACTGAAATGCATAAACAGTTCAAAATGTGAAATACTTATAAGGTCATATCCTAAAATAGAACTACTACATCCTTGTCTCTCACTGACTAAATGCTTAAGCATAGGAAATGATGTCATTTCCTAATGTGACCCTAAAATAGAGGCCATTAATTACATAAATCCTGTTTATACATATACAAGTTACCCTTAGTCTCATAATGATATATTGGCTTAGCTACTTCCTGGGTAAACCACGTGCCTCTAAAGCACTTTTTATGAAAACTTTACCATTCAATCCTAATCCTTTCTCTGCTCTTAGCTTCAGTATCCACTGTAGCTCACTTTTTTCTGTTAAATTTTTAATATCTCCCATCCTTTGTCCACTTCCTCTAGTGCCATAAACTTAAAATCGTGATATTTACCACTTCCTTCGATATATTTAGATAGTGCACTTAGTCCCTATTTCTTATGCTGTTAATATGTTCTCTAATGCATTCTCTGAATGTCCTGTTGGTTTTACCAACATAAAAATGTGAACAACAATCACATTGTGCTACATATATTATGTTTCTACTATCACAGGTGACTATAGTCCCTATTCTGTACCTTTGCCCTGTGCCTGGATGAATAAACTCATCAGTATTCTTTATATAAGGACACATGTTACAATGTGCACATGCCCCAGTTCCTCTTTGGGTTTTCATGTTAGTTTTCGGTATATCTTTTGGATAGCATAGCATACATTTAAGGTTTTTCCTATTTTTAAAACAAAAACTAGGATATTCGCCTACTACTTCTTTAATCTTTTTATCTGTCATAAGTAATGGCCAATGCTTATACAGCACATCCCTCACTTTGTTTACATCACTCGTGTATGAGATGGATATGTTAACTATTTGTTTTCTAGTTTTTTCAGTATTCTGATTTGACATATTCTTTGTCCTATGAGAGAAATACAGTTTTGCTCTATCATCTCTCATCAGCCTGACATCCTGCAATGTAGGGGCTACTTCACTTGCTTTGTATCCTTGTTGATATAGGTTATTCTACAATTCAGTTAGTTCTTCCTGAAAAACAAATTCCCTGCTACTCAGGCATGAGACCCTCATTCCTTGCCCTTTTACTATATTTTTGAAAGTCCTTCTAGGGTGCATGCTTGATCTATGTAAGAGCGTATTACAATAGCACTCTTTCCTATATACCTTTGTTTCAAATGATCCCCCCTCATTCATGGAAACAAATATATCCAAAAATGCTAGACCATCAGAATAACTCATTATGAATTTCAGAAATCTTGTAGTTTCTTGAATCGTCCATACAAATTCTTCCAGTTCTGGGAGGGTACCCCCCCACACTAAGAAGATATCATCCACAAAACGATGATAAAACTTAACATGATTTTTATATAAATCAAGGGGGAACATTTGCTCCACTTTCCATTGGGCCATCACATTGTTGGCGTAGCTATTGGCACAACACGTGCCCATAGCTACGCCCTCACATTGCAGATAATATGTACCATTAAATACAAAAACATTGTGCTCCAAAATGACTTACATGAATCTACATATAATGTCTATAAGATATGCTCCATATGTTTACATCACTCGTGTATGAGATGGATATGTTAACTATTTGTTTTCTATTTTTTTCAGTATTCTGATTTGACATATTCTTTGTCCTATGAGAGAAATACAGTTTTGCTCTATCATCTCTCATCAGCCTGACATCCTGCAATGTAGGGGCTACTTCACTTGCTTTGTATCCTTGTTGATATAGGTTATTCTCCAATTCAGTTAGTTCTTCCTGAAAAACAAATTCCCTGCTACTCAGGCATGAGACCCTCATTCCTTGCCCTTTTACTATATTTTTGAAAGTCCTTCTAGGGTGCATGCTTGATCTATGTAAGAGCGTATTACAATAGCACTCTTTCCTATATACCTTTGTTTCAAATGATCCCCCCTCATTCATGGAAACAAATATATCCAAAAATGCTAGACCATCAGAATAACTCATTATGAATTTCAGAAATCTTGTAGTTTCTTGAATCGTCCATACAAATTCTTCCAGTTCTGGGAGGGTACCCCCCCCACACTAAGAAGATATCATCCACAAAACGATGATAGAACTTAACATGATTTTTATATAAATCAAGGGGGAACATTTGCTCCACTTTCCATTGGGCCATCACATTGTTGGCGTAGCTATTGGCACAACACGTGCCCATAGCTACGCCCTCACATTGCAGATAATATGTACCATTAAATACAAAAACATTGTGCTCCAAAATGACTTACATGAATCTACATATAATGTCTATAAGATATGCTCCATAGTCACTAATATTGGTAAGGAACCTCTGTAAATATTCAACCCCCTTGTCATTTGGAATTGAGATGACTAATGAGACTACATCAAGTGTAACTAAGTAACACTCTTCCTGCCCCTGTGACTCTACATTTTATATATAAATATAATATATATATAGGCTCTCCAAGAACTGTTTGCAGTCTTTTAATACTACTTTTGATCTATCTAAAATGGGTCTAGTCTTCTTCTCCACAAATATGGAGAATGATTCAGTGATCCACCCTCGACCTGCAACTATAGACCTAAAGGGTGGAAACACAGGATCCCTGTGTATTTTTGGCTGTCCTTGGAAAGAGGGTATTAATGGACTTTCTACTGTAAGGATTTTGGTCAAATCCATTGAGAGACCATGACTAACCATAAAATCATTAATAATGATTTTTATCATTTTAAACTTGTCTTGAATGTTATTCACTGTAATAACCTTATATGTCTTGGCATCAGCTAGCATGTTACATAGTGATTCATAGTAATAGTTCCTATTCATAACTACATGCCCCCTTTATCTGCAGGCCTAATTACTGTTTGTGTGTCTTCCTTAAGACCCATCCAAAGCTGCTTTTTCTAACTGTGTCATATTCATATATTTATATCATTTCCTATGTTCACCCAATGAATTATATATATCATCCTCACATATCTTACCAAAAGCTTCCAAAATTGGATGATTAACTGGCATATATGTACTTGTTTTTTTTAAATTAGCCACCCCTTTTGTTACTTCATTAGGGAAACTTAGTTTCAACATTACATTCCTCAAAAACAGTTTTAAGTCTATTACTGTGTCCGGGATATCTGCATCTTGCGCTGGAATAAATGAGAGGCCTTTCTGTAACACAGATAATTTAGCCTCACTTTCTTTACTTAGTCGTTCAGTGGATGTCTGATGTTGTTATACACATGTACTTTCTTAGCTTTGAATGGAATGCTCTGTGCCTTTATAGTTAATGTACTTCAAGTGACACTTTATAACATGCTTATTAAGAATATTAGTAATTATATAGTTTTTTAATATTTAAAGTTGCTGACCCTCTTTTGATTGTATGATGTATTTTTAAGTTTATTTGAAGCACCTAATAGGTTACCTCTCAATATAAGTGCATTTATAGTAATTAGGAAGGAATTCGTTAGGAGGTTCGGTATTTTAAGGGCCTTAGCATGCATATAAATATATATAAAAATTTCATGTAATATATGCATGGGTGTAGGGCTCATGCATGTGCACTATCTAATTATAAATGTATTAAATGCATGACACCTATATATTCTTATAGCTGGCCAGGTTTTGATATATACAGTCCTTATACTGCTGAGAGGACACAGTTATCCTCGAACATGTAAGACCAGCGGAGTGACATCATTTGGTTTGCGTATTGACACATAGTTGATCGAGCGAGCAGTATTTTGAAAACAAATAGTTAATACTGTCAGTGAATGGTAAGCCATATAATCGTAGGCTTTTTTAGCGCTTATCTAATGGATGATGCGCCTGGCTGAGATTTGGTGGGTGCATATTACTGTGTCCTGAAGTTAGCATAATATTAGCTTGGGTGGTAATATGTCATTGTAGGATGGCTTTAATAATTCTATAGCTCCCTTTACCTTCAATTAATAGAAATTCAGGTTACTGGCTAAAGCTCTTGCCACCCCTATAGTACCTTTTTTAGGCAAGGTTCAAAGGATAAAACCACCACCCTAACAGATACAAGCATGCAAAATATGAAGGTAATGCTACTCAATGTTAGAAGTCTAAACCTCAAAATGCACTCTCTCGAGGCACTCCTAAAAATGGAGAAGATCGATATCTGTGCAGTAACTGAGACCTGGTTCATGGCTCCAGAGAGCACCGCTGCAATACCAGGCTACAATTCTTACCACACTTTTTGGCCACAAAACCAAGACCGAAACATTAAAGGTGGAGTAGTGTCCATATTCACCGAGGATACTCACACATCCAGGCTAGTTGCCCAACACAATGCATTTGAAATTCTCCAGGTGCAACTAACACTAGGTAAGACTGCAATCCAAATTGTAGCTTGCTACAGATCCCCCACTATGCCCTAAGATTCTCACTACACCTTTCTAAACATACTGGAAATATTAACATACAGCCAAACACCCTAATACTGGGTGATTTCAACTACCCTGCCATTAACTGGGAAAACTACTCGGGTACCAACTCCTTTTCCCAATGGTTCTTGGAATTCATAAATTCCAACACCCTGGATCAACTAATCCATTGTCCCACCAGGGGCTCCAATATCATAGACCTGGTCATTACCAACATGGAAGATAGATGCTCCACACCAGTGGTCACCCCCTCATCGGTCAGGTCTGACCATAAGCAAATCACCCTTGACATCCACATCCCCCCCACCCCCAGTAAGGAAACCTCCTTATAAAACTTCTCCAAAGCCAACTTCATGCTACTGAAGTCAGAAGTTACAAACTTCACAACACCCACGCAGACGGGATCTGGAAGTTTGATTGCAGAATCCTACACTAAGGCACTGTATGAGCACATCCACTGGTGCATGAATCGTGCCATCCCAAATAGAACCAAGATGCTCTTCTCCAAAAAAAGGAAGCCAATCTGGTGGTCCCCTGCTATAAACAAACTATACAACAGAAGGAAGAAACTGTTGCAAAAAAGAGGAAAATCCCAGGATGCAAAAAACTCCCTCACCAGCCTCAGTAAGAAGCTGAGATCCAACATAAAATCCTCAAAAGCTAGTTATGAAAATAAAATTGCCAAAGATTCCAAAGGCATCCACAAGGCATTCTATAGTTATGTCAAGAATCTAAATGGCAATGCTCAGATCTGCTCTAAGCTACAACAGAATGGCATTAAATATACTGATCCCAAGGATATTGCCAATATCCAGGCAGATCAATTTAGTGCCAACTTCACCCCCTCTCACCCCCTAAAGGGCCCATCTCAATACCAAAAGATTGCCAAATTCCGGTAATCACGGCCACACAGGTAGAAGCCGCACTCTCCAAAGCTAAGAATACAGCATCCATGGGACCAGATGACATCCCAGGCTGTGTACTACATGAACTACAAAATAAACTGGCACCTCACCTAAGTGTCATGTTTAATCATAGCCTCACCTCAGGCTTTGTGCCACTGAGTGGTGCACAGCTAAAGTTATCCCACTCCACAAGGGAGGATCCGCCTTGGATCCTGGGAACTACCATTCCATCAGTATGACAAGCCTGATCTGCAAGGGCATGGAATGCATTATCATGGAACTTATAAACAAACACATTGGCAACCTTCAAACACTGGACCCCACCCAGTTTGGGTTTGTGAAGGGCCAATCTTGTCTCCTGAATCTGATTGACTTCTTTGAATCAATCTCCAGAGCTGTGGACGAGGGTAAGGCAGTCCACACAGCCTATCTGGACCTTGCCAAGGCCTTCAACACCATCCCCCACTCTGGAATCATAGATAAACTTACTAAGCTGGGCATAAATCCCTATGTCACTCGATGGGTTGTCAACTGGCTTACTGATAGAACCCAGACTGTAAAAGTAGCCAACTCCAAATCCAGCTCCAGACAAGTGACAAGTGGAGTACCTCAGGGTTCAGTCCTGGGACCACTCTTGTTTGGCATCTACTTCTCTGAAGTACAGGCCAACACTAAGGGACTCTGGCTAACAAAGTTCACAGATGACTGCAAATTGGGAGCTATTATTGAATCCCCAAATGATGTGGATATTCTACAAAAGGGCCTTACAGAAACAGATGCCTGGTGCCAGAGCCATGCACTCAAGCTTAATGCCAAGAAATGTATAGTTATCCCCTTTGGAAAAAAACATTAACCCATGAATTACCACATAGGTGGCAGGACACTAAACATCGAAAGTGTGATGAGGGACTTAAGGACACAGGTGGACAGTGGTCTCACTTTCAATAACCACATTGCCACAACAGTCAGGAAATCCTTCTATGTGGCACACCTCATCACTAAGGGCTTTTCATCCAGAAAAAAGGAGGTCATTGTCCCACTGTACTCATCCCTCATTAGACCCATTATAGAGTATAATGCCCCATTTTGTATGTACCTCCATGACATCTACAACAGCTGGAAAGGCCCCAGAAATACCTCACTAAAAAAATCACAGGCCTAAAGCAGATGCCATATGCTGACCGTCTAAAAAAACTCCAACTATACTCTGTGGCATATTGTCTACTCACAGGCAATCTCTGCTTAGCATACAAGGCCATGTCAAACCCTGAGCTGTTGGACATGCTCCACTTAAAGAAATCCCAATCTCTCAGTGCCACACGCTCCTAGGATCTAAACCTTGTCATCACAATGAACAAAACATGCTGGAGGGATAGGTTCCTGACCCAGAGACTCCCCATACTCTGGAATAGACTGTCCATACATGTCAAGCAGAGCACCTCATTGGCCCTCTTCAAAGGGAACCTTGATGATTGGATGGGAGATAGGAAATTCACCCCAGGGATCATGTCAGTCGTCCTGCTAGACAGGGGTTCAGAGAAGTAAATATTGTGGAAAGAAATATCCAGGGAATTGTTATGGCTAGGCTTGCATGGCCCTAGGGCCGATAGCCTAGTACCAACCTATGAACCTATAAAGTTCTAGTTTAGGTATGTGTAGGTTAAATATAGAGAACAACTTGACTGGAAATTGTCTGTTTAAGTCAGTATGGACAAATCTATAAGTCCTTTAGCTATATTAGAGAGAATATGTTAAAGTTTGCACAAAGGTATATGTGATACATCATTACACCAAAACGGTAAATTGACATGACTGTTTATATTGCTATGAGCTTGTATATATATATATATATATATATATATATATATGTATACATATATATATATATATATATATATATATATATATTCGTGTATATATATATATATATATATATATATATATATATATATATATGTATATATATATATATATATATATATATATATATATATAGTTATATATATATATATATATATATATATATACATATATATATATATATATATATATATGAATGTTCTGTGGCTTGCAAATTTGTCATTATGATATATAGGCATAAATAAGTAATGTATGTTTATATGTATGGAGAGGTGTTTTAATAATTTTATAGACTGTAAGTTATATAATGTTTAGTTATTTGGAAAACTGTCTTTTTAAATTCCAGAGGGGAAGGAACGATGACACCACTCACACACTATGAGGGCGTATATGCTGTGCAATGATTTGTTGTAAGAAGGTTTGAACTTAATGAGCATTATTAGGAAGTAGTTAAAGACTGTCTTTTACAAGTTTTATGTATGTATATGGTATGATAAAGCCACAATACATGGTGAAAGTGCTTACCAGTTATTAAAAGTTTATTTTCTATAATATATGTGACTTGGAGCCATACTTCGTATAACTGCTGCTGTTTCCCTTGATAATGTGTACTATGTTCAGTCAAGTCTATTCCTGCTGCGTGGCTTGGCATGGACTTACCATTGGAGCAACACAATTACAGGATTGCCTGTATCTCAAATAACATGGAAATTGCATTAGTTACTAAACTTCTGCTTCGCTTACCATTGCACAAATAAGTTGCACCATGTTTGCGTGATGGTAAGTGATGCACAGCTTTTTCAAATGTTGCCAAGTCAAAAAGTGTGCCCTCTGAGTAAATGCGATACGTGTAATTGGCTGGAAAATATCATTCTACTTTGGTCTTGCTCTCTGACAGACATGGAAGGGAGCTTTGGAAAGGGTTTGAGATTTAGGGCTCAAAGATGGGGTGTTCAGTAGTCCAAAGTGTTTACTGGACTCTTAGTGAATGAACATGGGCCTCGGCTCTTGCAGTGGCACTATCATGGCTCACAATCAAGGATAGAGGCATGGTATAGTCTGGCCCAGGCTCTCACCACTGTTGCCGGTATTCCCCGCACTGATGAACAGTATAGAAACCACTACCGAGACCTCAGGATGAGGAAGAGGGATACTCTTGATTACTGGATCAAGGAATGTAGGACTGGTGGAACCCCATAGATGTGTCAGTATGACTTTCAGACATTACTTATAATAGTTTAAAGCTGCATATAGTATTCATACTGATATTCTTTTCTGTTCTGTTTTTTCCACAGCTGAAGCAGATCATGGTCTGAATATTAAAGCCCATGAAAGTGGACTGGCATGGATGTGAGCAGCATGTGGTATGTATACATCACAACAGTACTGTAACTGTAGCATTAAAAGTTAAAGACTGCTTCATTATACCTCTCAACTGTATGGGTTTTGCAGAATGTTCAGATTGTTGCCTCATAATTTTGGTTTGGTTCACATAAATTGTGTTTGTCTGGCAAATCTTAGCCAAAGCATTGAGGACTGCAGTCAGAAAATGACATTTGTGTCACTTAATGCCTTTCAGAACATATATGCTAATGCAAAGCTTGTTATAGCATCACTTTTCTAGGTATGTCGAAGAATATGCAAAATGTATTTGTGCACCCTTGTAACCCCATTATTTATTGCTGGGCCCACATTTTTGGCTGTAAGAGGTTGTATGGTATGGGCTTAGTTGGGATGTAATGCAGTAATATCTGTCAACTGTACAGATTTCCACAGAATGTCTAGTCTTTGTATAATTACAAATATAATTGTGGTTTATAGTCAAATAATTGCAAAAGGGTTGAGGACTGACATCACTAAATAATGTCAGACATGTGAGATTCAAATTTCAAACCCTTCAGTAAAGTCATGCAAGTGCTAAACCTGCTACTGTATCACCGTTATAAGTTTGTAAGAACAAGTATGCAAGAGTCATCCCTATTATTTGAACTTTGGCCCCCATTACATATGACTTTGTCCACATTTATTGCTGTAAGAGTTTGAGGCCTATGAATAAGTACAGTACTGTAAAATAGACCATACATCTAACAACTGTAAAAGGAAAGTATGCATGCAGTACTCTGTGGAAACATAAAACACTATGGTAGTAAAGAATAATCATCAGTTGTGGGTTCAAACACCTCAATTATCAAATGAACAAGTACTGTTGCGTTTTCATCACTATTTCACTGTAACTGCAGACCTCTCTAGCAGTGGTACAAATGGCATGCTGGAAAATGTAATTAATAAAATTGGAATCTGCATATGGGCAATATATGCACACATCGATGATTGTTGGCTGAAATCTGTACTATAGTGTGTTTCTGTTATTAACTGGGTATTCAGAAACAGTTAAAAAAAAGTTTGTTTACAGTTTGTACTGTTTAAAGTAAAAGTAAGATAATAGACTGAAATAATTGTATCATTGCTTTGTATGCCAGTTATGATGTTGCTAATATTCTCCTTTTTTTCTGTCTTCCCACCCCTTATGATCTTTTTTTCCCTTTTTTTTCACAGAACAGCAGGGTAGACCTGTCCCATGGAAGCAACCTGCCCCCACTCTACTGGCTACAGCACCACATCCCAGCATGTCAGGGACAGAATCTGGTAGCACCTACTCTGCTGTGCCTGCACTACCTAGGAACTCAGGTAGTTCTGCCCTGCATGGTAACCTCCAGGAGCAGTGGCAGAGGTGATTTTATCACCCGCAATGAACTGCCAGAGTTGAGTCATAGGAGTGTGTGCCGCACTGTTGGTACACACCTACACTGGGTGTAGACACTGCTCTTCATCATTATTCTGAATAACACAAGGAAATGCAGACATAAAACACTGCAGCCATAGTCCCAGTGAGGTGACAGTGATGACAGTTCAATGGGTGAGGACTCAGTTCTCACGGTTTACTATCAAAAGGGTGACTGGACGTCATCTGACTTGGAAAGACCGAATGCCCTAATTCAACATTTTGCAAATAATGGAAAAAAAAAATGTTGAACTCACAACAGCGAATGCACACAAGGATTCACTGTTGTGAAGTCAACATTTTGAATGCAGATCACACTATAGTGGGGAATGGGAAATGTACCCTTTCCCTCACTGTAGTGCGATTTCAGAGTTTGTTTATATAAGCAGGGGGTGCAGGGGGGGCTTGCCCCCCCACAAAACATTTGTTGCTCTTGACCGGAAGTGTGGTATTTTCGGTAAAGTTGACATTTCTGAGATATTGACTTTTCCAAAATACTTTGTTTGGTCTTGTTTTGTTCATTTATTTGATTTCCAACATTCCAATTTAGAAATATGAACACTCGCCCAATGCAGGTGTGAGATTTTGATAGTAAACCAGTTTTAACTGTCTCCAAACTTGACATCCATAGGTTCTTGATGTTCCTCCCAACCATGGTGTTCACCCCCCCTTGTGTCCTTCACCATCCGTGTCTCATCTTGTATGTCCTGTCTGTCTGCCATTGCTTCCTCATCTACCCACCTTACCTTACTACCTTAACCACACATACCTAGGTCCCTACCCCAACATTCTTCTCTCTCTCTCCCTGACAAAAAGACATGAGCACCTGTCCCAGAAAAAAACATCATCCCAAACATAGCTGTTCATTTCACACATGTGTCTTCTTGACACCCTTGATTTGGTCCAAATGGCTATACAACCCAGTACCATCTGAACCAAAACAAGGGTGGATCAATGTATTAACAGATGGTGCTACAGAGTCAGTTGAGTAGCAGGTGTATTTTACATACACTGAATAGAAAATTGCAGATTTCACTGCTGTTGCATACACCTGCTACTTAAATTAATTTTTGGCTGCAGGTAGTAACTGACTTCAGGCACTGATAATTTCCTTATTTTAGCCACATAGAACTGGTTCCCAATAAAGCTGTAGCAAATACTATTCACTACTATTCTCATTTCTGTTATTTATTAACATTTTTATTTGCCTTGCTTAGCGAGGCTGCACGATGACCAGCATAGTGCACATACTTAATAAAAAATATATTGGGATTGTGCACTAAGGCTATATATTACATTAATGTATATTGTGCAATGATGCTTCATACACAGTTAATGTTGAAAATATGACATTGGTGATATAAGGAGCAAGCACTGGGGAGTACAAAAGGAAAACATAAAGATAAAATGACAGTTAATATTGATTGTATAAAACACATCTGCTAATGAACTGACTGTGTCTGGACGGGTTAATGCATTGTTGTTGGAGGCAAATGGTAGAGGGTTCAAAATGGGGTATAGGCATGGATTGTACAAGTGTGTATGATAATTTTATATACATTTACGGATACGACTGCCTTTTAACGTTGCTTAGCAATGCTGCACATCATGCACTATCGCACACTATTGTACAAGTGTGTATGATAATTTTATATACATTTACTGATACGACTGCCTTTTACCATTGCTTAGCGATGCTGCACATCATGCATTATCGCATACTGATTCTTTAAAGAAAAGAAATGGGAAAGATAGGAAAGTGGTGAAATGGGGAGGAAGCAGGGGGAAAACAAATTGAAAGGCGTTCCCTGTTTGAAAATATTGTGATGATCCAGTGGGAAAGAAATGTCCTACTGGATAGTGAGTTTAAAGATTGTTTCAGATTATTTGGATGACATGTACCTGGTTTGGAGAGAAGGGAAGGAAGGATTGAATAGCTTTCTAGAATACATAAATCTTAGTACCAAGTTTTTAAAATTCACTTCACAAATGGACAGGATTAGAATAGCTTATTTAGACATGCTGTTGAAAAGGACTTGGTTAACCACAAATATACAGCATGCATTTTTAGAAAACCTACTTACTCAAATTCTTTATTACATTTCTTGAGCACACACTCCGTAAGTAAAAAAACATCAGTAGTGAAAGGGCAGCATGAATTTTTAGAAAACCTACTTACTCAAATTCCCTATTGCACACCCATAAGTCAAAAAAGTCAGTAGTGAAAGGGCAGTTTGTGCGTGCTGTGAAAATGATTTTTAGATGAATGTAGGAATTTGAAATGTTTACACAGAAAGGTTATCCACTTGATTTTATTAACAATGTTAAGGATGAGGTGATTTATAAGAGGTCTGTTGGGTTATTTACACTGATTTTAAATCAAGAACTGGTGGATATAGGATTGAATGTTAGGGAGAAAAAAGTGGAGAGTAGGTTAAAATGTGCATGTGTAACAACATTTAGTATAGAAAGTGAAAATATCAAAGTATGACTAAGAACTGGGTCATTCTGACAAAAGATGCTGACATTAGGACTAAAACTGATGATTGCCACTGCATAGCTTATACAAATTTTATTTATTTTTTTATTTTTATTTTACATTTGTTTACCGGGAGAGTCTGACTGGGCATAAAACCCATTTTCAGTGGAGGCTTGGGGAGAATAGCTCCATTGTTAGTAGATCTTATAATACAATGAAGAAACAATAGTAACAGATAATCATAATGGTAAAAAGACTAAAACAGAATAAATCGGTCAAGTGGAAGACAAGACTAATAATCTTGCATAACAATGCTTCTAGAAGACAGTTCTTATAACAGTAGCAGGTAGTGACATTGTATACAATGAGAGTGCAATTAGGATACCTAGTCTTAAATACAGGTAACATAGCAAACTGAAGACTTAAAATCTGCTAGATATTAACAGTGAGAAAGAAAAACACAACATAAGGTAGTCATATGACTTAAATTTAATGCTCATTACATATGCAATTAAAATTTAAAATCAACTAGTTCCGTGGTTTGGGCTACCCATGTCCACTACATGTACAAGTCCAGGAATTAGTGAGATGGGCTTTAATGTGATCTTTGAAGTTTTTTACACAAGTTATAGTTCTGATTTCGAGTGGTAAGGCATTCCACAGTTTAGCAATGTAGTAGGAGTATAGAGAGTCACCTGAGCTGTTTTTACTCCTGGTTACTTCAATTAGAGCTTTATTAGTGGATCATAGTGGACGGGTACTTGTATGGGGGTTGAGGAGGCCTTGTAGAGCTGGAGTTTTATTGTATTTATCGAACATTTGGTGGGCGGTAGAGAGTTGTGTGAGGATGAGTTGGTGGGGTAATTCTAACCAAGATAGTTGTCTTAGGGCCATTTCAATGATGGGTTCTAGGAGGACAACTAGTGGCAAATTTAGCTATCTTATTATAGCAGGCATCTAGCTTGCTTAGGTCTGATTTGGAGAGGTTGGAGAGGATGGCTGAAGCGTACAGTAAAGTTGACAGAAGAGTTCTGGCTGTGGTTATTCTGGAGTTTGTGGTTAGGTAGTTTTTGCATCTGTATATGGTACCTATTTTCTTGTGTACTTTTTTTCATTCTGGGCAATGTGCAAGTCGAACTTCAGATTTCGATCAATAATAATAACACCGAGAAGTTTAATGGAATGGACTGGTTCGATCAAAATCTTATTGCTGGACGTGATATTGAAGTAAGTGGATTGGGTCAAAGGCATTTGTCTTAAAATGATATTAAAAGGACCTTTAAATTATGGTTTAAAAGTGACTGGTGGTATGCAGTGTTGTGGATGATGTAATTATTGTAAGTATATTTTGTACTATGATAAATTAAAATTAGAGGGAGTACAACAGAAATTAGAGGTAGATATAATTTTCAAGCAAAGGGAGTGTTTTTTGTAGTTGTGGGTCAATGTTGTGAGGCATTCTTATGGGAAAAATGGAACGTTTCTTGAAGGAATGTATATATGAACATTTGTTATGAAATTAAAATGTGAAAATGAACTAACGCACTATCGAAACATATCATGATCAATGATAAACATTGGTTTAAATTTGTAATTCTGGAACTGGTGTTAGGTAATATAATGGGAGGTCCATGGGCAGTTTTTCTAGAGAAGACTGAACTTTGTTGGCAGTTAATTTTAGACCTGACCAATTACCCGGGACTGAACGAGCGTGTCTCGATTGTTAGTGTTTTAAGGTTAAAAGCCTTACAAAGGTGATATTTTTTTAGACTTCTAAGTATGAGTTTTATTTTATTTAGGTATGGGTAAAGTTTTTTTTTTTTAAACTTTTTTGTTAATTCTAATGTAGGGGTTATGTTCTCAGTACATGCAAGCAAGTGTTTATAATGATGTGTTTGTTTTAGTGCAGTATGGAATTACGTAGTCTAGTTGTTAATGAATTAAGTTATCTGATGAAGTCTTGATTTTATACAAGATGAAAGAGCTTATCATTTTATACAGGATTGTGTTTTTATACCTGAAATTTTGTGAAATAAAAGGAATCGTGATTGCCTGCTGACAGTGAGTGCCAAGGATTATTTTCTTCTTTTGGAGGTTCTCAAAGTGAAAGGAGGGCAGGAATGTGCAGGAATGATGTAGAAAGAGACATAACTATCCATTTCTTCAACAGCAAAACTGATCAGATATATACAATATCAGCTGAATTTGGACTGTCACCTCCAGATACAGAGGCCATAACAACATAATCATGTTGCATAGTGAATTGGACTGAATCAAGTGTGTCACATAGACACATGTGTGAAATGGAGATCTATGTATGGGATGATTTTTTTTGGGACTTTTGCTCCCCCTCCTTTTTTTTGGTGAGAGAGGAATGTTGAGGAAGGGCCATACGTATGTCTGGGGCAGTCAAGTTGGCAAAGTGATGAAGCAATTGCCGACGGAAATGAGATATGAGACAAGATACAGGGATGATGAAGGACACAAGAGGGGGGTTAACACCATGGTTGGGGTGAGGGTGGGGAAATTGAGGTCTCATGGACATCAGAATGGGGTGAGAATCGAGTCCTCACCCAGTGGACTGTCACCTTTGTCCCCTCACTGTTACTCTTTTACTAATAGAATTATTTTCCCTATAACTACTTTCCAGTTTATATTTTCCTCATCACTAATTCAGAACCTTCATCTATAATATATTCTGTTTCACTAGTCCCTTTAACCTTATCTTTATTTTTGGCCTGTTCTTGCTTCCCTGCTTCCCCTTTATATTCTATTGCTACCACTTCTCTTCATGATACATTTTCGTCACTTTTATTTTCTCAGTTTTATTTTCTTCTTCTTATGCTTTCTTTGTATATTACATTCCATCCATAAATGCCCAATTTTGTTACATTTATAACATTTCAAATCAATTTTTTGCATCATGACCTGTTTCCCCACAAATATAACATTTCCTGTTATCACAATTACCTGTAAAATGATAATCCTTCCTACAGCAAAAAAACATGTTTTGGGTTGACCCCAGTATTTTACAACACCCTTCATTTCCTTCTACACTTATACTAGGCATATGAGAAATTTTCTCTTTTTCTATTTTCAGTACAATATTACAGTCACACCCACCAGTCCATAATCCTCTATTGTCATAAACTTTACTAATGTCCATAACTTCTTTCCATAGTCTTCTTAAATGTCTCTTCAAAGTCTTTTTTTAACATCAGTCCAAAATTGAACATCCTTCTTTTCTCGTTTCCCTGTGAAATGCTTTCACCACATATGAATTCCAGGGATTACCGTTCTTTTTCTTTTCATACTCTCCCAAAAAGCTTTCCATGACAGAACCAGTCTCAGATATAATGTCACAAAGTATTTCTTTCTGAATAAGAATATAAGCTGTTACCTCCTGAGGCTTTTCATCGAATGGCACTATCAAATTATGCCAAATGTCATACCCATCCATTTATGTTTCTTCTATATTCTGGATTCCTACAACAAATTTTCTTTGATTATTGACATTACCTTTCTTCTGTTTCTCACTCAACACTTTCCCTGCATTGTCTTTACCAGTCTCAGCATACAATTGTCTTTTTACACTTTCTTGTTTCTGAGTGTCTTCAGATTACTTCAAATGGATTTTATCCATAATTTCACCTCAAAAACATCTTTTCTGCTCTCTTGCTCACTCTGCAATAACAATTAACTCAAAATAGCATCCTGCAACCATCCTTACTGAATAGTTGCAATAATGCATCCATCATTTCATAAATCATTTGCTTCCAATGAAGCAAACAAGTTTTGCTGAAATAACTCCTCTGAATCATGTAAGGATTTCACCCCAGCACCAGCATTCACCTTTATGCTAAACACTATCTTGGATTACTTGAGCACTGTTTTCCCAGCTGCCACTGCACTAGGACTGGAATGAGCACTCTTCTAAAGAGTAGGGGTTCTTTACTGATTGCCACACATTTACATTATTTACAGTTATTTGCATTTTTCTTTGACAATATAATACAGTCCTATGTACTTTAATCATTCTCTCCCACCCTTTTTTTCCATAACCAAAACTGTATCTTCTTCAAAATTTCAGATAATATCCATTTCCCATTAAATTTCATGTTGTTCAATCTCTCATTCCATAGTATCCATAAAATATAAAACATTTTAATCAGATTTATTTTTCTTAAATCATGAATAAAGTCCCCTACTAATATTATTTCTATATTCACTCCTACATAATTTAGAATTTTTAAACATTGTCTGTCTTTCTTTCTTGATAACATATGCTAAATTGCAATAATTATATACATGTCTTTTTTCTACCTTATGTCTCTCACTGTTGTTCTACCCAATTCTTCTAGAGTATAATCTAAAACTTGTATTGTTTCATGACATAGCACACCATTTCCTGAACATATATCTTTTCCCACATTCCAAATAATGTTTCCACCTCATAACTATTGCATTTGTAACCTTTCTTCTTCTGTTAATATTCTCATGTCTGCTGATATAATTATATGCATATAAAGTAATGCACACCATTCTAAGACACCTGCTCTTCTTTTAATATTGTTTGTACTATTGACATATATAGGTACATTTTTTTAGCTTCCTTTTAATGTAAGTTCATTGTCTCCTTCCAGCTCTCTTTTACCTTTTTATTTTATTTCACAATTACACTTTTAAACTTCCTTTTCTATCGTTCACCCTTTCCCCTATAGAGTTCTTTTTTCTTTCACCATTTTCCAATTTACACACTCATCTTCACTTGTTTCCTGTACCTATTCATCCTCTTAATTATTTTAATTTTTTCATCCACTGTTTATTCTTTATTATTTTCTTGTGTAGTAATCTGTTTTTCATGTTCTTCTTCTTCTACACTCTTTTCTATATTATGTACACATTCCTGTATCTGCTATTGTTCTTTAACATCTGTATGTTCTTCACAATCCACCCATGCATTTCCAGTTTGCCCACATTTTTACACATCATATCACCTTTCTTGACTTAATACTCCTGCTTGCCAGAAATGAAACATTTTCTTTTGTCACAATTATTGATCAAGTGGTCATCTTTTCCACAAAAGGTATGTTTTCAGTTGTCCCCTATACTTAAAACCTCTGTTACTTTCTACAATTATTACAGATGGAATGAGAATGACTTTTTCATTTTCCAATTTCAAAATCACCCCACATTCACATCCCCCAGTCCATAAACCTCTGTCATCATAGATTTTGCAGTGTCCATAACTTATTTACATAACGTTTTAAATAGTCTTTTAATGCTATGAATTCCAAGGATTGCAGTTTTTTTAATCTCAGATTTCTCTAGGAAGTTTTCCATGTATTGTCCTGACACAAACAAAATGTCCCAACATGTTTTTTTTTTTATTAATATGTATAAAGGCTCTTATCTCTTTAGATGAAGTAGCTAAGGCTGCAATCTCTGTATCCCAAATCTCATAGCTTTCAAGCTCTTTTTCTTCTTTACTCTTCAGCCTTACCATGAATTTCTTTCTTGCCACCTCTCTTCCTCCTTCTTCTACAATTTTTGCATATGATCTTTAATTTTTTGCAATATCTTTTAACTCCTTCTCCAGTATTGTGTCCATAATTTCACCCCATGGTGCTGCCATCTCACTTTCAGGTTCACTCTGGCTCATAATGTCTTTTAAGTAGACATCCTGCAACCCTCCTGACTGGGGGGGTTGTAATCACACACTCCGGCTGAGATCCATTGCCTTCTTCAAACAAACACTTCTGAAATAAATATTCAGAATCCTGCGAAGGTTCAACCACCTTCATTTCATTATCTTCCTTCAGCTCACCTTCTCATCCACTCCTTCTGACTTCTCTACACGTCTGACAGTATTCACTTCTAATAACATCTTACAGTCGGACTCCGCTAACTTTACAGAATCTTCTCTCATCTCTCATTCCTTAATATCATCACTCACTCCTTCTCTGCTCTGCACCATCATTATATTCCTTCCTGTTTCTCTGATCTTCCCATGTGCTCAGAATGGAAGCAGGAAGTATAATCAAACACAGTGTTCCCCGTATCCAAACAAAGTAGGGTTTTTTATTAATATATACATTACATATGATTTACATATTTACATGTTTACATCTATTTACAAATCTACATACATTATAAATTTCAGTTTAAGCATTCCCACCCCATTCTTTTATCCACAACCAAAACATTATTTTTTCCATAATCTTTGTCAAAGTCCATTTTCCATTGTATTTAATTTCATTTAGTCTCTCATTCCGTATAGTCCATGAAACATAAACTACTATCCTGTCCATTCTCTTCATTTATTCCTGTTTTTGTGCACCATAATAACCATATTCTTTTATGTCCATATTTATTTGCTCAAATTTTAACAAGATTTTCACCCTATTATGTTTACATATTTCTTTCCACAAATTATTAACTCTTTCACATTTCAAAAACACATGCTCAGTAGTCTCAGGCTCTCCACGTTTATTATATATTATATCTTGCTTTTTTGTATGGCATAATTGCCTTAACAGGCAATTTTCTAATAGACAATCTCCATAATAAATCATTACATTCTTTAATCTTTTTATAGTTATTATATCTCATCATAATGGCTTTTTTCTTATCTATTTCTAAATCTTTCCATGGATTAATGCAATAAAATGCTATTTTTTCACATATAGTCTTTTTTATTTTCCATAGCACAATTTTGTTTTGATACTCTTTCATTTCTTAATTTACAATGCTTTTACTTTTTTTAACTTCCATTCCTCCCCGCAGTTCTTTCTATTTATAACATAGTATCATTTCTATCAAGTTTTTATTTTCCTTCATAATTCTTTTTAATACCTTATATAAAATTAAAGATGCTACATGTGCTACTGGGTTTATTAAACCCAAACTTCCTTGCTCTTCTTTCATATATAAAAATCATTGTCTTGACTGGATTCAGTCTAGAGCCCCATATAAAAGAAAATATAATCACCATTAGTTCCTTTTCATAGTTAACATGAATCATATAGATGTTGGCAACATAAGCAATTTTTCCTATTACCATGGTGCTCAACAACTGTGCTTTTTTCCATATGAAAATCTATATGATTTCCACAAATTAGTCATATCCTTTACTTCTTTGAGTACATTTTCCCATTGTTGTTGTCTGTATTCATGCCTTCCAAGTATTATTACCAATTTGTATATTTTCATTGAACTTAATATCTCCTATCATACCTTCAAAACCAAGTCCTTTACTTTTCTCTTTATTTACACAAAAATATATTTTTAAATTTATTAATTTTTTATTTACTTTTTCCATCAATGCTTCATTTTTAACAATTAATACAATATCATCTGCATAATTATACATTATTGGCAACTGTAATTCCTTCATCATTTTGTATCCCCCTCTACTTGACTTTTATTAAGTTCTTTCACTATTACATTAATAACTAATGAGAAAATTACACTACTAGCTGGGCAGCCCTGCTTTATTCCACATTCTATTTTTATTTCTTCAAGCCATTTACATTTAGTTTCACATAGGTAGTTTCATAAACAGATTTTATTTCTTGCAATATTTTTTTGCTTACGTTATATGCCTGCAAAATTCAGCATAATAATTTATACTGAATAGTATCATAGGCTTTACTTATATCCCCTATCATAACCTTTGCTTCTACATTTTTATTTATGATATCATCAGCTATATCTCTTATTATCCATAATAACTCTTGACTTCCTTTTTCTTTTCTTCCAAATACATTTTGGTCATACATTTTAACTATTTTTTGTAATCCTTTTGTTATTATTCTCATAACAATTTTATAATCTGGATTATTCAATGTTATAGGTCTCCAATTTTTTATCTCCTCTTCATTTCCTTTTTTAAATATAAATTTTATAACTCCTGTAAATATCTATTTCTCTTTAATTGCAGTTTACAACCATTTATTCATAACTTCTATAAAAAATATTTTTTTACACTGTTTCATTTCTTTATACATACCATATTCAATTCCACCCAATCCTGTTGCAGAATTCAGGTTAATATGTTTTAGAATTTCATTCAATTCTTTCGTAGTTATTTTTTGTTCTAAATACTCATTATCTTCATTATTTAAATTTTCTCCTTTATAAATTTGTTCTATGTTCTCTTCTCTTTTAACAAATAATTCCAATACATATTCTTTAATTATTTCATACATTCCTTCTTGCTGTCTTATTTGCTTACCTTTCTTATTTTTAATTCTCTTATCATTTTTCCTTCTTTTATTATTTTATTCAAATAGGGTGCTACCTCTTCTTTCTTTCCTTGGGAACAATATTTTTATTTATATGACAAATTATTAATTGTAATTTGATTTATTTTATATGTTTTTCTTTTTTTTCCTATAATATATTTTCTTCTATACTAAGTCTCTGAAAGTTTCTTGACTTAATATCTTATATATCTCTTTTTCTTTTCTCCTTTTCTTCATTATACATTCTACAAACATTTTTTATATTTCTCTTTAAAATTAAGCCAACAAAGTGTCCAGTTCTCATAAAATTATCTCATACTCACATTTTCCATAATTCCAAAAGTTCTTTTTTCTCTTCTAAATCTAATTCTTTTTCAATAATTCTCTTTATTTCTTTTTCTAGTCTTATATATTCTTCATTTCCTGTACTTTAACCCATATAGCCACACGATCTGGAATCCCAGCATACTTAATTCCTTTTTTATAACTTTTAAACTATCAGATATTAAAAATTATCAAATTTCTGTCTTAATGTCATTCTTTTTGCAGGTCCAGTGGTAATTCTCTCATACACTTAACTTTTCACTTCTCATAATTTCTTTAACCATTTTAACATCACAATTACTCTTATTTTTTCTTAAATTACAATTAAAATTTCCCATCACCATAATGTCTGTATTATCAAAAGCATATTCAAGAATATTTTTCACCATCATTTATCTCTTTTTTTTTGTTACATATGCATATAAAACTGTAATTTTATACACATATTTTTCCATCTCCAGTCTATTACAGTAATTTGTTCTAGTTCCACTATGGTTACATCTAATATTTTAATACTTTCTTGACATAATATACATATGATTGAGCACTTTTCTTTCCCCATGTTCCAAACTACTGCACCATTCCAAAGTTTTAATGTTTGCATTCTTTCTTCCTCTGTTAATAATCTATCTTCTAAAACAATAATATGTACATCTGCTGCAGCACATCATTGCGATATACATATTCTCCTCTTAATATTTTCATACTGTTCACATTTAAAGCTAATATTTTCAGCTTTTAAGAACATTTAGCATAATAAAATGTTTACCCATTTCCTTTCTTATTTTCTCTAAGCATTATATTTTTTTAATTTTCTTTTCTTTAACTCTTTTCCCTCTCAAATTCTTTTTATTTCTTACTGTGCAAGAATCAGCTGCTTCATTACTTGTCTCCTCTGTTTCATTTTCATTTTGCTTGTTACTTTCTTTCACATCATGTATTATCTCTTTATCAGTCACATCTTTTTGTACATGTTCTTGTATAACACATTTTTTCTATCTTTTCTCCTGTATAACTTCATTTCATTTTCATTTTCTTGTACATTCAGTTCACATTCTAGCCATGAATGACCAGTATTGCCACATTTTTGCACTTTAAATCACATTTTTGCATTATGCTCTGTTTTACCACATAAATAACATCTTTTTTATCACATTCATTGATTAAATGATCATTTTTTCTACAAAAATAACAAGTCTTTGGTTGACCCCTGTATTTCACAAGCCCTTATTACCATGAACGTTAATAATACTAGGTACATGTATAACATTATCATTTTCCATGTTCAGTATTACTCCATGTTCCCATCCCCCAGTCCATAGTACTATTTCATTCTATATTTCTGTAGTGTCCATTACTTATTTACAGATAGATAACAAATGCTCTTTCAGTTCATTTGCTTCAACCTCAGTTTTAAACTGGATCATTATTCTTTTTTTTTTGTTTGTCTGTAAAAAGTTTATACCACATATTCTGACAATGGATAAATATTTTTCTTTTGTTCATATGCACCCAAACATTTTTCCATGGCCTGCTCAGCCTCAAATATCAAGACACAAAAAGTCTGTTTATTAAAATGCTCTTACTTCATTGGCTTTGACACCCAGAGGTGCTATGACAGAGTCCCAAACCTCATACCTGTCGAAAGTTTCTTCTTTTTTACTGCTCACATTTACTGTATACTTTTTTTTGTTTCTTTTATTTCTTCTTTCTTCTTTGCTCCTTCTCCAACAGTTTGTGCATAGGTTTTTATCTCTGGAACTTTTTTTGGCATAGTCTCTTTTTCTCCTTTTTCTTTTTTTATCTTTTCCATGATGCCACTCCTTGAAATTGCTGCTCCACTTTCTGGCTCACTTCGGTTTGCCACTTCTTCCAAATAATCATCCAGCAACCCCCCTCCTGATTGGAGGGTTATAATTATGCATTTTCAGAGGGATCTGTCTCTCCTTCAAACAATCTCCTCTGAAAGTTTTCCTCTGAATCCATCTCAGTTACAGCTACAATCTCATTTTTCTCCAGTGTCACTGTTTTTTCTGCACCCATATCATCAGAAAAAAAAAAAACTTATGGTAGTGATTCTACCATTTCAACTACATTTTCAGCAACTTTCACTCCATTTCAGCAAAAGCTGAATCAGCCATGTTTTCTCCCTGTTCCTCCTGGCTGCCTCCATGCCTGGACAGGAAACAGGAAGTCAGGATGTGTAACACACAAAGCCTTCCCCCAACTACCAAGAGCAGGGGAAGATCCCTGATAGCCAAAGTTGTCTGAGTAAAATCCCATCTTGGGTCTCCCCTGAAAAAATGCTACTAGCATAGTGGGAATAACCCAGTCAGCATAAAGTAAAAACATAAACATTTAAAGATAAGATATGATTTATGTTGTCTACCACATTTTTGTTTTTACTTCCTATTCTTCCTCCCATCCCCTATCAATGAACCCCTTCACCAGACTTCGCTAAAACAGCTCTAACCTCCTCACCTTCCCCAAAAATATCTCCATCAAACTCTACAATAGATCCAGTTTTCTCCAGTGATGACAAGACAAAATGATAATTAAGGTAGTGTTGTAGGGGGCAACCATAGACATTGGGTCCATGATTAAGTGTACTATACTAGATCCGTTCATCAGCTGTGCAACAGCTGCAATCACCATCTTCATCCTTTTAGTAACTCTTTAACAACTTCTGGTGTTTAACACTATTTCTAAGTTTGATGATCGTCTTGTGTCTAGAAGAAATGAATTGATTAAATGTTTAGGAAAGGCTAAGCTCATAACAAACCTAGTCCGAAAAAAGTTTACTGGCAGATTTCCCTGACTGACCTCTTATACCTCCATAAATCAAATAATCCCATTAACACTAGAACCAAGGATCTAAACTGTGTCAGCAAGTAAACAAGAACATGTTGGAAAGGCAGATTTGTCACACAATGTTTAGTCCTTCTCTGGAACAAACTTGCACTCCAAATTAAGCAATATGACATACCATCTTCCTTCAAAAGGAGTTGAACAACTGGATAGGTATCCACAAATTCACCTCAGGTATGATTGGCTTGTTGCTTTTTGAAAAAGAAGATAAGGTCTAAGGTGCATCTTGACAATGCTTTAATGTCCACAATGTCCTATTGATTTGTATTTTCTTCAATTTTATGTATCTATGAAGATAATATGGGGAAAACTGCCTATTCAACATCTGATAGCTTCATCCGCTATACTGTCTTCCAACCTGGCCATTGTAGTAACTTATCCACCATTCAATGGCTGATGGACAGAGTCCTTAAACCCCAAACCCTTTACACTACAGTATACCTACATGATATGGACATCTATTTATCAGCCTGGGGCTCACATCTGCTGAAGGCACAAGCTATCTTAGACTTATTTAAGCAGGTATAGCTTACAGTGAATACCCCTAAAAGTAAGATTTAAATGATCAGCAAATATTTAGGGTATGTTAAACCACAAAAAGAAAAAGTTAAGGCAGTAAGGGACAGGCCAGTACCTCAGACTAAAAAACAAGTTAGAGTCTTTTTTAGGATTGACTGTAGTACCAGAGGTGCATGCCACATGTTGCCATGACTGCATGCCCTCTTACCAAGCTAACTAGGGGTAAGATGCTGCTGAAGATTACCTGGACACTGAAGACAGAGGCCTATTTCCAGTGGTTCAAAAACGTCCTGTGCTTAGAATCTATGTCAGCATCTCCTGTTTTAACTAAGCATCTCACTGTTTACACCAACACATCTGATATGGGCCTGGGTGCCGTATTATGCCAAGGGGTTGGGAGGTGCTGAATATCCAGTTTGCTAATGAGTAGAAAATTGACACACACAGAAGCTACACATCCAGCCTCTGAGCAGGAGCACTTGTCCTTAAAGTTTACACTATGGTCCCTATAATGGATTTAACTGATAGAAGCAAATACTCAGAATGGTGAAAACTTTTTTTAGTATTTTTTTTTTTTTGCTTGCCAATAGCTCTGTGTATGAAACTGCAAAACAGTGGGGTCTGGGAACTTGTCCTTTCCCACTGTAGTGCATTCTCATAGTTGGTATATATAATTAGCAGGGGGGTTGGGTGGGGCCACAGCCCACTACATGAGCTACCTGCAAAAAATACTGTTATTGTTGTTTTTGTTTTTCAGTGTTATGAATGTTCAATTTTTTTACATTGATCTTTTTGGTTAGTTAGGACATGAGTTTACCCTCGTCACAGATTGTGCTCCTTTGCACAATGTCAAACACTATGGATGGGCTTTGCACTTAGCCCTTCAAGTTTAATGTTTAGCATTACCCTGTTGCCAACCACCAGAATGTGGATGGTCTGCTAAGGATGTACAGACCATCCTGTCACCCTGACACCATCACTTTCAAGTTGGGAGGTCAAGGGCAACATAATGTGGTGGGTCTCACCAAGAGAGTAACGGTTTCTGGTATATGAATGGGTCTTCTATGGCAATATATTCCTGTTACATGTGCCATTCTTGTTTATGGAATGAATGACCCTTTAAGGAGAACTCTAAGAATTACTGTTAGTTAAACAAGGCATCAGTAATGGACATACATAAAGTTGATTTTTGATAACACTAACCTGAGATGTTAAAGAGATTAAGAAAAGTCTGGAAATGTGAAGGAACAACCATATGTTTTGCCAAGTACCATATACTAGTATACTAGTGGATGACCTGGTACCTTATTGCCTAGAAATGGAATTGAGACAAGGACATTGTGGTGACGTGACTTTGATTTAGCATTTCAGCTGCTATGGGTACGGTTAAAATGTTTTACATATAGACAACAGATAGTGTTTGTCTTGGCAAAGTCAACCTTTTTACTTCATGTTCTATAAAAAGAAGCTGATTTTATAAGTCAGACGTGTGATAGCTGTGTCTATAAGATAAAACTGTTTTTATAATACAGACTTGTGCATCAGCTGCTTCTATAACACAAAATTGTTTTTGTATACACACTCACACACATATATTTGTGGCAATATTACATTACATCTAGGAAACCTTTCATCTAGTCACAAAACATCTAAAAGTTTAGGGTGGCATTCATAATCATAACTCAAACACATTAAGGTTATCTGTCCTTGAATGAGCACAGGTAAGCCATGATGCAAACAGACCACTTATGCTAACATGCAATGGTCATGAATAAGCACAAGCAAATGAAGTTATAATGAAATATAAATGAGGAATGATATAAAATAGCATATGCTAATGAAGCATTCTGCTACCTATTTGCAATTCATAGTGAATTTTTCCTACTTTCCCACACTCTCCATAGTTATGTTATATAAAGACATTGCGAGTCTCGTTCATGCTATCTGCTTCGCAATCTGGGAATATGCTATCACTTGGCTAGCCTTGCTGTTTCCCGTTGTGAGCTACTTGTCTTGGCTGAGCCAAACCACTTGCATCCAGCAGAGCTTGCTGGCCAAGAATGTGGAGGTATAAGAATAACCCATTATAATTTGGACAATCATGAAATATTAGATAGGATTAGAGTACACAGGGGTATTATAAGGTCCATAATGAGTAAGTTTGACCCTTATAGGAGTGCTGGAGGAATGCAAGGATTTCCTATTCCTGTGATGCAAAGGTTTGTATAGCCCTCATTATACTTGTTATGGGGAGTTTCCAGAGGCAGAATGAGGGCACACTATGTATCTCACAGGCTTTTGCCTTGAAGACAATGCAGCAGTTCTTGGATATACTCTTGACACATGTGGATAAGTACATGTGTTTCCCTGTGTCATCTCAGGGCCAAGCCAGGACCATGTATGCCTTTCATGGAGATGCATGTTTCCCTGAGGTATGCAGTGAAATAGATTGCACGCATGTTGCAATTAGGACCTCTATTGTCCCACGGGGTTAGCAGTACTGCAACAGGAAGAGTTACCATTCCATCAAAGGCAAGGTAGTGTGTGATGTATGGCAGTGCATCACCCACATCTCTGCCCAGCATCCTGGAGTGCACAGGATTCCCATATCTGGTATACCAGCTCACTCTACCACCTCTTCCTGCATGGTAGGATGCCCAGTGGTCTTCTTGTTTGTACGTGGAAAATATTTCTTCTCTCTTTTTTTCTATTCTATTTATGTAGTTGTTCATGGTAAAATGTATTGCTGAATATTAAACCATATATTTATTTTTTTTGTTTTTTCTCCCCCTTCCCTTTTCTGTCTCACTTTCTTTTTGTCTTTCATATAATGCTGGATATACCCTGGAACCATGGTTCATGACTATGACCAAAATGTATCTATTTCTTCTTTTACTGGTGGTGTTTCAATTCCTTTTGCCTTGTTTGCCTTGTTTCCCAAGTCTCTATAAAACGTTTTGGGTCATCAGTATATATATATATATATATATATATATATATATATATATACATATCTTCTAAGTTTTTCTGCCTATGCTGATATTTTTAGTTTATTATTTCTGATCCTGATCTGTTATAAGAATGTGTGTTGTTTTTATCACGTCTATCTTTCTGAGTATTTTTGTTGATCTGTTCCCACTCCTATACTCTTCTAACAATGATACTTCTTGTCTTAATTGCTTTATAGTTTTCTCTATTATTATTTTATTATTTTACATTTGTTGACTGGGAAAGTCTGACTGGATGCATGTCCATTTTCAGCAGAGGCCTGGGGAGAAAAGCTCCACAGTTAAATTTTAGGGAAAATATAAGGTGTATACAGAAGCATTCAAATTTACATAGTACCAAACTCAAAAACTCAAAAGTATTCAATACTTCCATGATGGCATTTGATTTCTCCCCTTGCTTTCTCTTACTACCCTATGTTCTTGTGGTAAGACTTTATCTGTTATTAATTTAGCCTCACAGTAATATATCCTATTTACTTCTGCTATATTGCATGAATCTCTATAGACAGTCCTAATTACTGTTTTTATTTGTTTTATCAAACTTCTAACTTTTTTGGTGTTTATTGACTTTCTGTAGTCTATTTCTTTCAATGATCTTAATATGTGTGTCCATCTCTATTAAATCAAGCAACTCTTCCCTTAGATCATTTTTGTCTAAACTGGCGGCGCATGCTTTGTTCTCCACTTCCTATGGGCATTCTGTAGAAAGTTCTGGAGCATCTTCCTGTGCCACATTCTCTTCAGTTTCATCCAGTGTCATCCATTGCTCTTTCACATGGGAACTCACTGGCCTATCACTCCACAGCATTGATTGTGTCAGGGTTGCCACAGTTTCTTGCTCCTTCCCTTGATGTCCAACTCCAACTGAATGTTTGTTCTGGTTTCCTATGCAAGGCTTCAAAGTATTTTCATATGGCAACTGATCAGATGCTACTTGCTCCACTGGTTTCTCCTTAATTTGGGTGTCCATTGCTCTATTCTGCTGTGATGTTATCTGAGGTAACTTTTCTATATTAAATTCTTAACTTTGCAGGTAATCCACAACCTCAGTTTCTATTTCTTTATCTTCTCCATTACTGATCTTCTTTTCTACTTTTCATTTTTTTCTTATTTTTTTGTATTGTAACATTTTCCATATCTGGATTCCCTTGCCTATATTTTTTCTTCAAATATCTTCAGTGCTGCTGTTTTTGTATTGATTAGTTATGCTTTCTCCTTTGCACAAATATTGTACCATATCAAAAAGAAAGAAAAAAAAATACACATAAGTCTAAACACAAACTTCTTATATTTATTTATAACATTAATTAGTTTATAAATTATACAACATAGTTTGGTTTGAAAACATTTTTTTAAGAAGGTTTAAAATTATGTATTTAAGTCTATTTGTGTTTTCTTGTGTGTGTTTTCTTAAGAGAAGTAAATTTTTGTATTTAGATATATATGATTTTTGTAGTTGGTTGGTTAGAACAAAAGAAAGTTAACCAACAGTATGAATTTTGTAGTTGGTTGGTTAGAACAAAAGAATGCAAAGCAATAGCACTTTGAATGTTACTGTTGAGCCTCAAGCATTCAAGCTCAAAGTAATTGCTTTAATATGTATTAATTGAATAACAATTTGAGTGATTAACTTGGGGGCTTGGCTTCAAGTTTTTATATAAAATGCTTAGTGTTTTATTGTAAGTTTGTCTGAAGAAGTGCAAGCAACTTATTGCATGAAAGCGCTAACAAAACTGAGTAAAAGGATTTTCCACAACTTCGACTGGCGTGATTTGTAACCTCCGTTTTTTTCTTTTTTATACGTTTATCAGTTTGTCTGTTTTTGGTTTCATTGTACCATATCACATCTCTTTTTCTTTCTCATGTCCATATTTCTTCTTCAGATGTCTCCTGCTCCTCCTGTTTCTCCTTACTTTGGGGACTCGTTCCATCATGCTGTGATATAACCTGTGCTAGACATTCTACACTAAATCCTTCACTTCGCAGGTACTCCATAACTTCAACTTCTGTCTTTTAACTTCTACTTCACTAATCTTCTATTCAATTCCAGAATGAGAATGAAAATGTTGTTAGAGATCTTGGTACACTGATTGATAATTTCCTGTTTATTGATCATCACATAATGACAATAGTCAGGAAGTCCTTCTATATAGCACATCTGATTGGCAATAGGATATCTTCCAGATCTAAAGATGTCATTGTCCCACTGTATGCAGCATTAATTAGAACAGTCACTGAAAACAATCCCCTTTGGGATGTACATTATTAAACATATCAGACAACTAGAAATACCATAGGGGTTCCTAACCAAAATGATCACTAGTGGCTCCAGAACTGACCCAAGGAATTAAAAGCCCATTAGTATTATGAGTCTCATATGCAAGCTTCCAGAAAACACTGGAAGCACTTTTCACTCCTGGGGGGGGGGGGTGAATGCATTGTCTTCTCAGCCATAAGGGGCCTAGTGATCCAGAATTTTTTATATCTCCACAAATGTAATAGTAACCCAAATTCCAGAACAAGGGATCTAAATCTTAACCAGAAAAGAAATAAATTAAAATGGAGAGATGGGTTCATTATACAGCACCTCCCAACCTTCCCCACATTTGGAATAGACTCCCATTGTGAATTATGCAGTGTGATACATTATTCTCCATTAGGCAGGAACTATTTACTATTATTATGGAATTTACAAATTCACTTCTGCCTTGATTGGACTGACCATCCTCAAGACAGGAAGTTCAATCTATGGGTGGGTAATGGCAAGGCGTAAATGGTCCCAAGACTCCGTTGCTTTTGATTTCATATGATCTTATTAGCATTTCTAAAAGGTTGAAACTTTTGTTCATTATTTGTGTCTGATTACCTCTCATTTCTAGATATGTAGCACTATCCTGCATTCTTAGTCATACAAGGGACTGCAGTAGCTGACCATTGCAAATGACACCTGATGTGATGATATTACAGCATACAAAGGGGTGGGAGGTTGGTATAATGGTTAAAGTGTTTACCTTACAGAAAGAAAGCACAGGGTTTCATTCTCACATGGGGTAATTGGCTAGGCTTAAAATGACCCACAAGGGAAGTTAGTCTTGTACTAATCTACAAATCTATAAACAATTGGCAAGGAAAGTATAACTTTTATTCTGTTTGTTGTAGTGCATGCTTTCTCCCGAAATTGTGTCAAGTCTGCAGTATTTTAACCATTATTTTATACTTACCTCCTACTATAAATGCTTACTGATTCCATTACCTGTAAATTAGACAATGTGAACACTTATAATGGTAGTTTAAAATCATGCAGTATTTAAAATATTATTTCATAGTGTTAAATGCCCTAAATAGCTCATATAAAGGTGCAGTGGTACAGAGGTAACATTTTTCCTCACAGCAAGAGTTTCTCTGGTTTGATTCTCAGCTGGGGTGTCTTCTGTGTGGAGTCTACATGTCCTCTCTGCTTCTGGGAGGGTTTTCTCCGGGTGCTCCGGTTTCCTCCCACATATGTCTGGTGCATTTCTTTTCTGGCTTCCTCTGAAACTTGGCTTCATTCCAAGTTAGACTTTCCCGGTAAACAAATGTTAAATAGAAATAAATGTGCAAATCTATCTATTATATTCTGCAAGCATTCAGATATCAATGCTGTTGGCTACAGTGTCAGAGACGGTTAAGTTCTTCATATAGGAAATGACAAGGGTTTTAGCTTATCATTTTGACAGTAATTAATCTATCCAGAGATAATTTTACTTCATCTGAAAACTGCAGTTTATCTGATTTAAGTCATCCTGTCAAAAAAAAAAAAGTCAGAAAATAACGTAATGCAGAAATAAAAATACATCACATACATTTGAGCATGCACAAAGTTAAAAATATTTTCCTGTTTATTCTAATTATTGTACATTTTAAAAACTAAATGCATATCTTAAAATTGTGCTGAATGAAGACATTTTAATGCAGATTGAAAAGTAAATAGTGAAGACATTCCTTAGTTCTTAGTTAATCACATTTTAAGCAATGCAATTTACCAAAATATTTGTAGAGCTGTAATCTATAGTCATGTCTGATGCCTGGGACTGCTCAAAATGTTAATAGAAATTTAAAAGAAACACTTTTATGTTTGAATTCATTGTAAACACTTTCATGATTTTATAAATTGATAATTTAAACTCATGGATTCAAGTGTGTCAAGCTTATAAATGTCTGTGTTGCCAATCACTGATTGCATATTACAAACTCTGCTTGAAGTCTAATCACATCTTGATACAGTGAAGAATAAAGAACTGTTGAAAACAAGAGGTCAAATATGATGAACCAGTGGCGAATGGCCAAGGAATGTTTTCATCCAGTGACTGTGTAGTTAAAGGAGAAAATGAAATGCATACATGATTGCCACTCAGTATAGAAGCAGTATCAATGCAACAATTTTCTCAGGAAATTAAACAACTGTCCTGGAGTATGGAACATGAGCAGCTGAAAGACACAGTGAAGGATCTGTGGCATCACTGACACCAAGGGCAAAGAATGTGGTGACACAACTGTCTCCTCAAAGGGAGACGTGATCAGAAGAAATACATGTGCCCCACAGCATGTTACCAAACAGTATAAATAATGATTATACTTTTCTCAGCTAAACAACAGTGTATAAATACACTTGTAATATGTAAATACCAGCCACAAAAGCTTAAAGGCAAATAAGAGTTTACTTAAATAATAGAGAAAATAGTGCAAATGTGGGGTAAAATATAAATAAATTGCACATGAGAAAAATTAGAAGAAATGCCCTTTTAATAAATAAAAAAGTGCATTGGATTTGATCTATTAAATGGTTACTTACAGGTCTGATGAAGTTAATTATTTGAAAGAAAGCAGTTACTGAAGTGGAACTAGTATTCATGTAATAAATCAAAGAAGCTCCTGGAATGCATTTTATTCGTTGCTAGATCATTGGAGATTTCTTTATGACATATATATATATATATATCTATATATATATATCTATATATATATATCTACATATATATATATATATATATATATATATATATATATATATATATATATATATATATAGATAGCTATATAGATATATATATATATATATATATATATATATATATATATATATAGATACAGTATATAGATATAGATAGACAGATTTTTTTCGGTGTATTGGACTATAATACCTGGACTTTTTCCTGAGAGGTAATGCTCTATTTCCAGCATGTATGTATAATGTTTTTTTCCAAACAGCATACATTTTTTTAGAGTACTAATTAGATTGTATTGTAAAAGTTAACAGTTCCCAGTCATTTTTATATGCAGTCTTTACTGTTTAATGTATAATCTTGGATTTCCATAGATATGCTATATTCAGATTCCCCAATAACGAATGCACCATTTGCACACTAGTGAAAGCATCGTCATCTTCATCAACCCTCTTTTTCCTATTTTCTACATGGAGTTCTTGTGTCATGTCACTTGCCATCATCTCTTCCTGTTCAAGTCCACTCTCTTACCTTCTTCAACAGTCATGCTTGACTGTAGCAGGTTTTCCCTCACACAATCCGTTTACCTCTTTGCTGGACACTCTCATTTTCTTTTGCCTTCTTCCTGTCTGAACCAAATCTTCTTTACTGGATTGTCTTCTGCTTTCCTGCACATGTGCCTGAATCACCATAATCTGTTTGACCTTTACTGCAATTAGAGCTACTTTGGCTTCTGCTCTTATGTCCTCATTCCTTCATCTGTTCCACATTGTGCACCCTATCACGAGTATCAGGCACGTCATCTCCATCACCTCTAGTTTCCTCAACTACTCTGCCTTTACTGTCCAGGATTGTGTACTATACAGTAGTGCTAGTAACAACACTGTTTTGTACACCTTACGTTTAAGCTTCTTTGGCATTCTTCGTAGACTATCCCTGACACTTGGTGCCAATTAACTGCAGCCCCTCTGATTCTAACTTTGATCTCCTCAGTCAGACTTCCCTTCTCCTCAACCAACCCACCCAAAAACATGAAACTGTTAACCTGTTCCACTATTTTCCCTTCTATCTCAATTCTCAGCTTCTTTTGATTTCCCCCATTTGCTGTCATTACAACTGTCTTGTCTGTACTTAGATTCATCCCATGTGCCTTCAGTTTTGCATTCCATTCCCCTACTTTTGCTGAAGTTCTTGCTCAGAGTCTGCCTGCAATGTCACATTGTCTGCATACAGAAACATTGTTGATGTGTCCCTTCTGTCCTGTTTGCTACTGTAGTCCATCACTAGTATGAGCAGCAGTGGGATCAGGGCTGAATACTGATGCACACCTAGCCCCACTGGAAATCCCTGTGTAAGACTGAACACTGTTGATACTTGAGTCATTGGGTTCTTGTACATAGCTTGCACTAGTTCTACCAATGTTTCTGGGACACTGAGCCACCTCAGGACCGCAGGACTGCCCAAGTGAAAACTCTCCAGCTAAAACAAAGGCAGTGATTGTATGACCAAAGCAGTGTTAGCAGCTGTGAGCAGCTTCAGTGCTGTTCCCTCAAAATTCATCCAAAGGCCAACATTTTTACCCTGTCTAAAGATTCAGCTTGCAAATGGCTTAAAGCAAGGCCATATTCTTCATTCTTTTAAGCTGACTGGTCTTGTCCAGAAAGCTTTATGTTAGATCTTGCCAGTGGCAGAAGAAACTAGGAATAAAATGCACTCTGTAGCAGTTACTAAACATTAGAAAGACTGTTTTAATTGCAGCTGCACCATGGCACAGGGACACAGAGACACAGATACATAAAAACCTGCTTATGGATCAGGTGACCTGAGTTCAATTGGCTGATTGGGTTGTGGGGAAAGGAAACAATAACTATCCTTGAGGGAGGCAGGCACCAGGACACTCCTATAGTTATATCCCTGGTGGAGGCTGTAGACATATAAAGGGACATTGTCCTATAAGGGAATAGGCAGGGTGAGGGATGATATGCCATACATACCTACACACAATATCTATGCACTGGATGCATTCAGATGTGCGTAAGGGGAAACAGGTAAATTAGGGCTTAATTTAGAAAATATCCACTAGCAACAATATGATGCTGCACTGGGATGCCTTGACCTCCTCTCTTCCCTGAGCATAGATTGGAGTAACTCTAGTGGTGAAATATGAGAGCCCAGTAGGCCTGTTGGAGAAGGCACTGCATTAGTGGTAGCTGATATTCAGCTGGAGTATAAAAGACTGACTAAAAAGTAAGTCGTCTTAATTACAACTCCAACTGGTGTGTCTTCTTACGTAGTCTGAGAGTAACTGGTATAATGCATTTTTCTTAAATGGTGAGCATGGTCTGATCCTGTTTCAGAGGAGGCCCAATAAGTCTGATCATGCTGTGCATTTAGTTTTGTTTGTCAGGGTGAGGGGAAGGAATCAGACTATGTGGATAAGTAAAACAGTGAATAAATATGTGCATTTTTGTGTAAATCAGTAATAAAGGAAGATATACTAAGAAAGTATTGGCCTACTTTTCTATGGAGAGTCTGAAAAGTGTTTTATGTAGTTTAAGGCAAGCCCATTGTGAAAAATTCTGATAATCTGAATTATAAAATAGTTTTATAGAATACAACACAGTACTGATAATGAAAGATGAACCGCTTTTAAACTTAGAAATTCATTTAGTCATTCTAGAAGATATTGACAGTTAAATGATAACACTATTTTAGTATTGCTTGCCATTTTCCAGAAATTTAGCCATACGAAGGCAATATATGGTGTTTTCTTTAACTGTTTTGATGATTTAGAAGTAATGTGTCAGTCTGACTTATAGTCATGTCATAGACTACAGGTTGTCCACTTACAACATTAAAAAGATGATACATTCCCAAAGATTGCATGGAGTTTGTGTGTGACAGTACTTGTCTGATAATGAGTAAAGACTGAAATAAGGAATAACGCTTCCTTCTTCATCAGAGAGTCTTCTAGTCCGGGTATTCTGCCTGCTTCATTAGTTTTAAATCTGATGTAGACTCACAATTTATTTTTTTATTTTGCAGTATTAAAATTAGACTTGCCAAATCATGTGTCTGAAATAAGACATCACAAATGAAAAAAAAACATTTTTGTTCATAAAATATTATATTCATAGAGAGTAAATTACTTTTCCAGCACTAAGTGTACAAAAGCAACTGCAAAATTATTTTAATGCATTCGGTCTAAGGGAACATGTGCACACACCAAACAGACACGCACACACACACACACACACACACACACACACACACACACACACACACACACACACACACACACACACGCACACACACACACACACACACACACACACACACACACACACACACACACACACAAACATATAAACATATGCATACACATACTCACATACATATGTGTATGAGCACACACACGCATGTGCACGCATGCACACACACAGACACACACACACACACACACACACACACACACACACATGCACACATGCATGTAAACAGACACAAACACAGCTATACTTTAAACTGTAGTCATTTTCTGAAGGCAGTGTTAGTAAGTTATTACTTCCATATTGCTTACTATAATAAATTATTCAAACTGTATTGTTTTTGCATTTTATTTTGTTGATAAGGATGGTACTCTGAAATCTTTCTTGGAAGTGATAGCTCCAGACATAACGTCATAAAAGACTAATCCCACAATCCTCACTATTTAATTTATGGTATAGGCTACTGTATTTCCGTTCTAAATGAGTCAGCAGAAGTTTCTTACCTCCTATAAAGACAAGTTGTTAACTAGGACTTGTAGGTGGAACACATTACAGTGAAAATGAACTACTGCAATGATAACAAAATGAAACCACAATGTACGTAAGAAACTGCTCTTCTTAAGAGGTGTGTTGTTTTTCTTGCCTGTAAAGATTTGCAGATGTATTTAAATCAGTACGTATCATGACATAATCTTGTGATTGTTGCTGCACAGAAAAACTGAATATATAGTGAAACTAAAAAATAGTCAGTAGAACTATAAACTTCATATGTTTTTTTTTTTTTTTTTTTTTCTGCAGAATCATTTGTAACTTTAACATGAGGAATATGCATGGAAATTCCTACATCAGGTAGCTGCATTAATTTTTGTAATACTGACACACTGCAGTGCAACATTTGTGTTTAGGAAGACATGACTAATTTTGTCATTAATGCAGCTGTAAAACTATTTGAAAAGTTAATGCAATTAGTTTTACTAGAAGGAGTTGGTGGATCTGGTGTATAAAACTTTAGTTATGACATAAGTTGGGCAAGACAGAAACAGAACTTGGCTCTAGTTTAAAACAAGTGTTTCTGGGGTTAAAGGAAGTGGATTGTCACTGAATAATGGGAATATGAACTTAACAACAAACTGGAATTGCGATATTTTCTTAAGATTGTCTGCTTTGATACAAGACCTCCCCCCATCTTTTTACCTTCATAGGGAAAAAAAAAGTTAATCAGATTTTCTGAAAAAGTTTGGTTTTGTCTAAATAGAATCATAGCTGTCTATAAACACACAGTAAATGATGATTCTTTTACATTTCTCTAAGGGTTATGAAAAATGTCAGTTAACAGATGGGCTAGTTTAAAGAAATTTCATTTATGACCTTAGGCATAAAAGAACAATTACTTCTAATAGAAATCCTGCCTTTATGAAAAATCAGTAAGGGTTAAGAAGCCATGTTTTCTAACAAGAAGGCTCTTTTTGCAGAAGTCAAAGCCACTAACAAACCTTCCATTTACAGATTTTAAAGAAGCAGAATAGTCAGGTTCAAAGGGATAGAGAGAGTTAACTTTTCCATTACATAAATCAGATCCCACAGAGGAAGAATGGATTTTCTTGGTGGCCTGATGTGAAGGACACCTTTTAGGAACTGTTTGACTTCATAATGTGAAGAAAGAGATGGATACATTGGCAAAAAGTCAGAAATGTCTGATGAATGCCCTTTGATAGAAGAAAATGCCCAGCTAGAGTTGAAAAGCTCACAGAAGTATTTGAGTGAAATGGAGAGACCTATTTACTAGGGCTCCTTTCTTCTCTGTTTGCACCAAACTGAAAATATCTTCCACTTGAAGACAGTGGGTTAGCAATATCACAGACTTTCATGCAGACATTGCACAATACTCACCAGACATTCTTATAGCAACACAAACTTGGCCAAAACCCCATATAAGAGACGTAGACATACTCCCACAAGGTTATTGCATACACATATTAGACAGGATTTGGAAGAAAGGAAGCAGGGTTGCAATCTTCTACAAAGATAACCTAAGTATAGACTTCCTACCCATCAAATACCCTTATGATAACAACTTTGAAGTCCTAGTAACATGGCTCAGAATTAACCCAAAGAAAAATATTACCATAATTCCCACTTACATACCTCCCAACAATACTCCAACTGCCATTGAGGAGTTCATAGCCTGGACAGCCTCAACCTACACCCATGAAACCATTATCACAGGCAACTTCAACTTAGACTGGAACACTTGGACTGGTGATAACCCCTCCACCTTCATAAATCTACATGGTTTCTCCCAAATTATCCAATTTCCCACTCGAGCAGATAAACAAAGCAAAAGGGAATCTATCTTAGACTGGTCACTTATTAACAGTACCACCCACAACTATCTCCCTGGATGCCGTCAAAATAATATAAGTGACCATAGACTTACTATACTTAATCCATCATCAACTCAACCCACCCAGAACCATAGTTTACAAAGTTGTATGAAATACCAAAAACCTCTCCAATGAAGCATTCTTAGACATGCTCAATCAATATAACTGGACATCACCCCATCATCTCCAACTCGGCCAGGCCTTAACAGACACATTTCTAGCAATTCTAAATAGCTTAGCACCAACTCATACATGCCATGTTAAAAATAAGAGATTGTCCTGGATATCAAAAGAAACCATTAGACTTTAAAAACTAAGGGACAAAACCTGGTTTCAATACCAGAAAACAAATGACAATAAAACTCTGTTAGCATTCCAGCAGCTCTGCAATCAAACAAACAAAAAAAAAAAAAACATTCAAACTAGACAAAAAAACATATCATACATCTACGCAAAACAAATATAAAAACAATCCCAAAAAGTTCTGGCAGGCAATTAACTTGCTCCTCCACCCAGGTAAAGTCACAACCCCAGAACCTACAACCAATAACCAAAGTGCGAGTATTGCCTCACAATTCAACACCTACTTTATAAACACTATTCTCTCCTTAGTTACAGTGAACGATTCCACCCTACTGTCTCTTCCACCTAATGTGGAAACTAACAACAAATCCTTTGACCTCAAACCTGTCCTAACTAACATCATAAGAATGATGCTGAAAAAAGTGAAACCTTCATCCTTAGCAGATGACCAACTCCCCAATGAGTACCTCAGACTTTCAGCTGATGCCATAGCTCTACCTATCTCCATTTAGATAAATAGGTCTACAGCAGAACAATATGTCCCAAAATTATGGAAAATGTCAAATATCACCCCTCTACATAAAGGAGGAACATCAACAGAAGTAAACAATTACAGACCCATAGTCATCCTTTCCCCCTGTGTCAAAATTCTGGAAAAATGTATACACGCTCAGTTAGTACAATGCCTGCTATCTCACAACCTTATCTCTCCCTCCCAACAAGATTTCAGACCAAAACACAGCACCACTACAGCCCTAATTCATTTCTCTAATACCATCAACTAACTCAGAAATTCAAACCAGCAAATAGCATAAATCTTCCTAGACATGGCAAAAGCATTGGACACTGTCTCCCTTCAGAAACTCATTAATACTCTTGCCTCACTAAACCTATCAAAGACTTTCCTCTCCTGGTTCCTAAGCTATCTTTCTGACAGACAACAAGCAGTATGATGGAAATCTGAACTCTCACCCCTTCTGTCTGTCTCAGTCGGAGCCCCCCAAACATCCATACTACTGTCCCTTCTATTCACCATTTTCTCCAATAAGCTAGCCTCATCTACAACACATGCTAAAGCAGTTCAGTATGTGGATGATTCAGCTTTAATCTGCTCAGCAGATACCTTACCAGACCTCCAAATAGTAGACCAACTAGCTTTTAATGATATTGAAACATATATAAGTAAATCACAACTAATTCTCAACCCCAAAAAGACACAGTTAATGCTATTTACCAGTAGCAATCACCTACCAGAACCTTCCTCCTCTCCAGGCTCCTTTATGCTTTCCCCTCCTTTACCAACTTAAAAAAGTCAGACTTAACCAAACTGGAAACTTGCTACAACAAAATAGCTCACTTCGCAACCAACCTTCCCCACCGAACCCACCATAGTATTGCTCTACATAAATTAAACTTGCTCAAGCTAACTAACCTTCTCCATCTCTAACAACTTAAATTCACACACAGTATCATCTTCCATCCTGACAATTGCCCAACCCTCAAGGAACTTGTTGTTCCCTACTCATGCTCATGAAGTCTAAGATCTGCAGACAGAAACTTGCTCACAATAAACAAAGCTAACAACACTCATCGTGAAGCCCTATTCTCAAATCAAATAGCCAAATTATAGACCTCTCTACCCCACACCTTCCCAAACACATCTGAATCTACCAATTTCAAACAATTACTATTTGAACATCTATCCAAAAAGTGGCGCAGAATAGTTTGAGCTGCTTGTTCAGAGTGGAGGCAAAATAATCTGTCTAAGGAGTTCTCCACTGATGGACAATTTGCAGGAAGGCCTCTGTGTTTAACATCCTTTTGTGAAGGTGTGTCTTAGATCTGCTCTGAGGTAATCTCTGATGGGCTGTAAATAGTCTGGAGAAACAGATTGTGAGGAATAACAATTTCCCCGATTCTTACAGCTAATAGAATTTTATTCCCCTTTGTTTGATGATATAGCAATATTAGTGACCCAGCAGGTCTGACACTCACCTTTGGTACAGAAAGCTGTGGGTTCTAGTCTCACTCCATGTGACTGGATTAATTTGTGGTTACTTAGGTGGATGTATTGAAGAGAGCAGATGTTGCTTTATTAATATTTTCATTCATTTACACCATAAAACTTTAAATCAGTTATTGACATGCTCAATTATTATGTTCATATTAAAACATATTTTAAGTTATTAACAAAAATAAATAAACTCTGCAATAGTACTTCTTTCATTCCTCTTTCTTTGAGATTTTTCCTATATCCCCCACCTTTTTTCCCACAACCATCTTCTACATCTTGTTCTTTTTCTTGTTATATAACAAATACTTATATCGTCTTTTCCATATCACCCATGTTACCACAGACAATCACATGCATTGACTTTATCATGCTTCAATATAATATATTTATATTTATATTTATACACTTAAATCCTTTCCATTTATATTAATTTTTAAACTTTTTCCAAAACATTTTATTCATTTTGCAATCCAAAAAAAAATTTTTGTTGATTCTTCTTTATTATAATCAGCACATTTTTCTCTGTTACCTTACATTTCATTTTCCCTTTTACTGGTAACTTGTTTAATAAAACTGTCCACAGAATATCCTCTGCTTTATAAAAATGTTCACACTTTTTCTTCTTACTTTAATTGCCTTTTTCATATTTTTTTTTATTTCTTTCATGGATACACATACAAAAATATCCAAAATCATATTATACCATTTTTTCTTTTCCCATCAACATCCGTTAATTTTAATTTTCATCATTTCATTTTATTCTCATATTCTTTTTCCTGATATCCTTGTCTTTGTTTCTTTTCTTTTCCACTTTTTTCTTCCCATATATTTTTTGCTTGCCATATTACATCTTACTTATCATTTCTTTCTCTCTCTTTTACTTTTCTCATTAACCAAAATAAATAAATGCATAGATCCTAAATGCACTACCATTTTTTTCCAAACCACATTCTTCATTTTAATCTAAATTATCCATATTAGCACCAGGTTAAGACTTGAAAACAAAATGAAATGTAAAAGAAAATAACTCTTTTTTTCATTTGAGTGGGAAACATATCAATCCCCCCTACATATGGTATTCTTCCCAATATGTATCTATTCTGCATCTATGTCTTTTTCCTGAAATGATAAAAGTATGCAGTCCATTAGTTCAAAGTGTTAAGCAATATGCTAATGTGAATATTTCGTGTATACGTGTGGGTTTGAATCTCAATGTATACTATTTATGTTTGGCATTTGGTGCAGAGGATAAGGTTGTAAGCGTTGGCTTCTGTGATACAGTATTCAATTATTTTGGCTCTTATTTGCTTCCTGTGTGACCTTGAGCAAGTCACTTAACCAGTCATGGCTCCTCAGTCACCCCTGAAGAGGGACTGTGTGTCCAGTGGGCCAAAGTGAATAACAGATATAATTATTATAAGGGGAGTTGTTAGCAAAGGGGGGGGGGGAGTTGGCATAATGGTTAAGGTATTTAACTCACAGACACAAGCTGCAAGGTTTGAGTCTCAACTTTGAGGGGAACTTGGATAGGCTTAAAATGGCCCACAAGGGCAACTAGCCTAGTGCTTATCTATACTGAAACATGACTTATCAGGACCACTTGAGTAACTTTACAACTATAGCCTCAAAAAAGGCTATGTAACCATGAGAATGGAGAACCACAACAGTTATCCCTCTTCACAAGGTTGGACCATCAATCGACTACAGACCTATTAGTTTGACTAATCTGATATGCAAAGCCATAGAACAAATTATCATATAAATGATCAGCGAAGACACAGACAACCTTCAGACACTGAACCCAACTAAGTTTGGCTTTGTCAAGGGAAGGTCATGCTTACTAAATCTAGTGGATTCCTTTTAAAAGGTTACCAAGGCAATGGATGGGAGGAAAACAGTGCATACCCCCTACCTGGACCTTGCTAAGGCATTCAATACAATAATGTACTCGATTATAATTGAGAACTTCGCTGAATTGCAAGTTGGCTCATAGACAGGACCCAGGAAATCACTATTGGTGATACCACGTCTACTAAGAGACCGGTCACCCAGGGGGTAACTCAGGGCTCTCTACTGGGACTGCTCTTATTTGGCATCTACTTTTCAGAGTTAAAGGCTAATGTGAAGGGCCTTTGGTTGACCAAGACTATAAATTGGGAGCTCTCATAGATTCCACCTATGATGCAAACATTTTACAAGAGGGTGCAACACAGACAAATCACTGGTGCCAAAGTCATGGGCTAAAACTCATTGACAAGAAATGCATTACAGTGCCTTTTGGGAAAACTGCTACCCAGACTAATTACTCCATTGATAAGACACCCCTTAGATTTGACCCAGTAGTCAGGTATATGGGAATATACATAGATAATAATCTGGTCTTTGACCAACATATGGTCAGGGTAGTAAGAAAATCATTCTATATCACCCAGCTTATAATTAAGGGTATGGCATCCTGGTCCAAGGAAGTCATAGTGACACTTTATTCTAACCTTATCAGACCCATCATTGAGTATAATGCCCTCTTTGGCATGTAGCTGACCAGACATATGCAACAGGTGGAATGCCAACAAAGGTTCTTTACCAGGAGAATGCAGGGTATAAACACATTGCCCTATATGGATCACCTCAAAATCCTGTCTCTATACTCTGTCCCCTACAAGTTACTGAGAGGCAATCTACACCTGGCATACGAGACATCCTTGGATCCAGCTCTGATAGGCCTTTTGCATTTTTACAAAATGAACAGTATCAGAACCACTAGATGCAAGGATTTAAATTTTGCTAGAGATATAAATAAGACATGTTGATGAGAGAGAGATATGTTTCTCAGAGAAGACCCATGCTCTGGAACAGGCTCCCCGTCCATGTGAAGCAGAGTCCATCCCTAACCCTATTTAGGCATAACCTTGACCAATGGATGGGAAATCAGAAATTCACCCCAGATCTGGCCCCCATGTCCCTGATAGACAGAGGGAGACAGTAATGCCAACACTAACATACCCCCCATATAACCTCTAGAAATTTCCTAATGTACTCCCGTCTAATAAAAACCCATGGCACATAGAAACGCAATTGGGTTGGATTGTATGACTAAGCTTATAAAGGTGGTTGTTAGTCGAGTGCTGTACCTATGAACCTATAAAAAAATGTTTCTACCAGGCCAATGATGTTTTTATTTGTTCCAGTGTATCACTCTGTTGATTTATTACATTTTCATACTCACCAAATTTCACTCCCAAAATCTTTATTTCCTTTCTAGTGAAATATATTCCCTTTATTCTTTTTATGGCACAAAATCCCTTATACTTTCTTTTATTTAATTGCAAACCAAATTTTAACAGATTTTCAGTCCTTGCCAATATCCAGGCAGATCAATTTAGTGCCAACTCCACCCCCCTCTCACCCCCTAAAGGGCCATCTCAATACCAAAAGATTGCCAAATTCTGGTAATCATGGCCATACAGGTAGAAACTGAATTTTCCAAAGCTAAGAATACAGCATCCATGGGACCAGATGACATCCCGGGCTGTGTACTACACGAACTACAAAATGAACTGGCACCTCACCTAAGTGTCATGTTTAATCATAGCCTCACCTCAGGCTTCATGCCCACTGAGTGGAGCACAGCTACAGTTGTCCCACTCCACAAGGGAAGATCAACCTTGGATCCTGGGAGCTACTTTCCTATCTGGGAGCTACTTTCCTATCAGTCTGACAAGACTGATCTGCAAGGGCATGGAACGCATTATCATGGAACTTATAAACAAAGACATTGACAACCTTCAAACACTGGACCCCACCCAGTTTGGGTTTGTGAAGAGCTGAGCCTGTCTCCAGAACCTGATTGACTTCTTTGAATCAGTCTTCAGAGCTGTGGATGAGGGTTAGGCGGTCCACACAGCCTACATGGACCTCGCCAAGGCTTTTGACACCATCCCCCACTCTGGAATCATAGATAAACTTACTAAGCTGGGCATAAATCCCTACATCACTCGATTGGTTGCCATCTGGCTTACTGACAGAACCCAGACTGTAAAAGTAGCCTACTCCAAATCCAGCTCCAGACAAGTGACAAGTGACAAGTGGAGTACCTCAGGGTTTAGTCCAGGGACCGCTCTTGTTTGGCATCTACTTCTCTCAAGTACAGGCCAACACTAAGGGACTCTGGCTAACAAAGTTTGTAGATAACTGCAAACTGAAAGCCATTATTGAATTCCCAAATGATGTGGATATTCTACAAAAGGGCCTTACAGAAACAGATGCTTGGTGTCAGAGCCATGGGCTCAAGCTTAATGACAAGAAATGTATAGTTATCCCCTTTGGGAAAAAACATGTACGCATGAATTACCACATAGGTGGCACTACACTAAACACAGAAAGTGTGATGAGAGACTTAGGGACACAGGTGGACAGTGGTCTCACCTTCAATAACCACATTGCTGCAACAGTCAGGAAAGCCTTCGATGTGGCACACCTCATCACTAAGGGCTTTTCATCCAGGAAAAATGAGGTAATTGTCCCACTGTACTCATCCCTCATTAGACCCGTTATAGAGTATAACGCCCCATTTGGTATGTACCTCACAAGACATCTGCAACAGCTGGAAAGGCCGCAGAAATACCTCACTAAAAGAATCACAGGCCTAAAGCAGATGCCATATGCTGACCATCTAAAAAAACTCCAGCTATACTCTGTGGCATATCATCTACTCAGAGGCAATCTCTGCTTAACATACAAGCCATGTCAAACCCTGAGCTGTTGGACATGCTCCACTTAAAGAAATCCCAATCCCTCAGAGCCACACACTCCAGGGATCGAAACCTTGTCATCACAATGAACAAAACATGCTGGAGGGATAGGTTCCTGACCCAGAGACTCCCCAGACTCTGGAATAGACTGCCCATACATGTCAAGCAGAGCGCCTCTTTGGCTCTCTTCAAAAGGAACCTTGATTGGATGGGAGATAGGAAATTCACCCCGGGAATCATGTCAGTTGCCCTGCTAAGACAGGGGTCCAGGGAAGTAAATATTGTGGGAGGAATTATCCATGGAATTGTTATGGCTAGGCTTGTATAGGCCTTAGGGATGATAGCCTAGTACCAACCTATGAACCTAGGAACCTATGAACCTTATTGCTACCTTGCTTATCCATCCCTTGTCTTTTGTTTTTAGTACTAAATCATCTGCACAAGTAGTACATATTGGTAATGTAACTTTTTCTTCCATCTGCTATCTTGCTTCTCTCATTTCATGCCTACATGTCTGTATTACTACATTCACTACTAATACAACTAAACACATACTCATTGTGCATACCTATTGTCTCCTCCCTTAGTACTTATTTTCCCATGCCCCCAATTATCATAACCCATACCCACAAATTTTCTTAACATTTCTTTATTACATTAATATTTTTTTCTAATACAACATACCTCTAAAATCTGCTTCATGACTCATTTTATCAATGGTTATATCACATGCTATTAGTTTTACTTTATTATTTTAATATCATCTCTACTATTTCTTTCACTATTATATACATTTGCTTTATATTTCTTTCTTTCATACCATTTACCCCTTCACCTACTACCTTATCCAGTACTTTATCCATCCTTTGTTGTATGTCTCCAGTTTTTATATATTTTCTTTCATCCTTTTTCCATTCAAATTTTATGACTCCATTGCATGTCTTCTTCAATTATGTCTGCTGTCACCCATTCATTTATTTTCTTAACTTCTCTTTTATCTTTATTCATTTCCTTACAATACTCATACCTTAAACCATCCAATTCTGGTGTTACATTCTTTTGTCACCTTCTCAATTTCTTATATACTTTTATAATTTTCTGAAAATTATTTTACTTTTTCAGATAATCTTTTCACTTTCCATTCTTCTTTTCCATCATTCTTTTCTTACATTTTCCATACAAATTTCTCGACCACCTCCACGATATCTTATTTGTTTTATGTCTCTTTTATCATCTGAAAATAGCATCCATCAGTCCTTCTTTTATTTTTACAGCTCTTCCTAAATAAGTGAAAACCCTGTTTCTTTCCATTCAGAAAAAAAAATTGCCTGTATAACATAATTTTTACTTTTCTCAATTCTTTTCATATATCTGTCTTTCCATTTCCTTTATTTGCCCACTTCCCTTTTCTCCTCTCTTTTTCATAATTCTATAATATGTCTTCATATTTCATCTTAATTCTTTATTCTTCTCTCTACTTCTAAACATCTTTTCATGCTTCTGCCTATATACTACCCACCAAGGTGTCCAATCTTTAAAAAAATGGTCTTTGTCATATGATCCCTCTATAATATTTATTTCTGTCTAATGACGCTTCCTTCCTCCTTTTAAAAGCTGCAGCTAACTTCATTATCCCTTTCCCTTCTTTACTATTTCTCTGTCTTTCCAATCCTGGCCCATACTGCTCTGTGAGTTATTTGTGCATGATTTCAGAGTAAATTATGTAACCAGTCTCAGTTTTAAAAACTCCTTTAAATGTCTGTTCTCTATTCTTTCCTATTTTTAAATGTTCAAATGTTATTAATTCTCTTAAAATCTTAATATCTTGTGATATTTTTCCTTTTTCTTTCCATATGTTATAGTCAACATCTCTTAACATCACTATTGACATATTCAGTAACACATCGTCTTTAATTCCTTAAAAAAAAACGTTTTCTCTCTGTCATATTAGTATATGTATACATCACTATTAGTATATGTATAAATCACTATTAATCTGATACATTTTGTCTCATTCTCTTATCACTACCCTTGCTGGTACTACTATTGTTACATCTAAAATTCTTATTTCTTCGTTTTTATAAGTATTTCTATTCTAGAACATGGTTAATTTTTTTCAACATTCCACCACCACCAAACCTCTTATATTATTTTTAATGTTATTTGCATTTAGTTCTAAAATTCCTCTTCACCCTTTTCTTTTTTTTATGTGTTTTACTTTCAGATCTAAGTTTTCTTTACCTTTGAAGTCTCCCACAAATTGAATCTTCATTAGCTTGCTTTTGCTCTTCTCCTTTTTCCATTTATTCCTCTTCTTATTCTTCACTTTCTAAAGGTGCAAATATTTTTCTTGCTTTATATTAGTAATCTCACTTTGAGCTCTTAATTCTTCTCTTATTAACTCTTCAATCTCTAACCTTTCTCCAGTACACCCATCCCACCCACTTTCTCTTTCTTCACTGTCTATAGTAATATTTTCTACTGTTTGCTTTCCACTTCATGTACGCTTTCCTTTTCAAGTATGGAACCAGACATGCCCACATTCTGTGGATTTTCTGCAAACTGGCTTATAGTTGTTTACTATAGCAATAACCCACGCCTGGGTGTGGGTAATGCGGGATTTACCCACGGTTGGCGTGGTTTGGTCCCGAGGGCAAAGCCCGAGGGACCAAATAAAGACAACTGTGGGTAAATCCCGCATTACCCACACCCAGAAGTGGGTTATTGCTATTATACTATGACATTATTTAAGAAAAGAATAATTACTTTTCTTAAATAATGGCATTGTATAATGCCTCTTTGCTGCCCTTCCGCAGCTGTCTGGTATCAGCGGCAGTTCTGATGTACTGTGCATGCCTCGCAGTACATCAGAGTGTGGCCAAAAGCAACGGAGAAAGCAAGATCTCCATTGCTTTTACTGTTTAGCTATGTTAAATGGGTTTAACACAGCGAGACAGCTTTAAAATAAGCAATGGAGATGTCCGTTGCTTTTTAAAGCTGTCTCGCTATGTTAAACCCATTTAACATAGCGAGACAGGTTTAAAAAAAAGCAACAGAGAAAGCAAGATCTCCATTGCTTTTTACACACTGTGTCGCTATGTTAAAGGAGTTTAACATAGCGAGACAGCTTTAAAAAAAGCAACGGAGATCTCCGTTGCTTTTTTTCAAACCTGTGTCGCTATGTTAAACTCTTTTAACATAGCGAGACAGTGTTTAAAGACTTATACTAATGGAAAAAGTCCGGGCGACCGGACCTTTTTCCATTAGTATAAGTCGATTTACAACATGCACGCTGGCCAATCAGCGTGCACGTTTTGGAATATTAATGGGGAGTCATGGTATAATATACATTTTCTCTTCCCACTTTGGCCAAACTTTTATTTGTTACAGTCTTGTGCCAAATGTTTTTAACACCTTTATTAAATTATCACTTAAGGTACAGGCAGACATTCATTAATAAAAAATAAAACAAACCGTATTAACATTTTCTCATTTACATACAATGTACATTACATATATGTTTTCTTTCTTTATATCAACTCTCATTTACACCAGCATTGTACACGTTTTTCATTTCTTGCCTTCCTTTAAACCTCATTCCTCCTCTTGAATATTATGCATTTATTGCTCTCACAAATTCCCTTTATTTGTATGTAATTTGCTCATTTTTTTTCTAAAGATCTAATTTTCAGTCCTTTTATCTCTTTTACAATATGCAATATTTCAACTACAGTTATTTTAGATTTTGATTTTGATTTTCTAGTAATTGATTTTTGGCAGCCAATACAATTAAATGTAATAAAGCCTTACTGCTTCTAGGCAATGCTGATCAGGTGTCCCAGCTCAAAACAATCATTTCTTTAGTTAAAGCTATTTGTTTCCCAATATTTCTGAGCCACAGAAATGCCATGATTTAGGTTAGCCCCAGTACCAAACAAATTCTTTCTTACCATTCACAATTGCTGTACTTGAAATATGCAGGTTTTTCCCATCCTTAATATCCATTGTTACCGACATTTCCAATCCCTGCCCTGTCCATGCATTTCATTCATCACATATTTTTTTAACTTTATGTACTTTACTGCATAGTGAAAGAAAAAAGTTTTTAACTTATGCTCATCCATATCCGAAGTCGTAAATTGCACATTAATTTTCTTTTTCAGTTGTAGTCCAAATGCAACAATATTTCTTTTTTCAGTACCAGTTACAATTTATTTCAGCAAATTAAAGCTTTCAAATGTCACTTCAAAGAAATGTTCAGCTCCAAAATGAATTACTGCTCTTATGTTGTTAATGTCAAATTCTACTGGCAAAATAATACTGTCCGTAATATCATACCTGTTGACATTATCATTGTTTTTACTTTTCCTCTTATCACAGGAAGTCTTCACTGTAGCTGTTGAGAAATTACAAATCTTTGTACTCTCTCATCTCCTTCTGCTATTCTTCCATGCCTTGTTGCAGCTACATATTGTCTTTCTTTTAACAAAACACTCTGTTGCAGAAACTCATAAAAGTGGATACTCCACCATCTGAGAATGCTTTCAGTGCCGTCCCCTCCAGCTGCTATTTCAGATTCTTCCTCTTGTAATACCGTCTCCACCATGTCACTCCATTGTGCTTCTGCTCCTTCCTTTAGCTTTGCCTGCCTCATCAAAGTAACCAGTACTGGTGTCTTTGTTCTTCCAATCTTTCGATCTCCAACTCTGTAACAATTTATCTCCCTCTTTTTCCTTTAGTAAGACTTTCCTGTTCTTCTCTCCATTTCTGCTGCATTCTACTCCATCATGGAATTCCCATAACTGCAGTAACAACTATCCAGCATGACTTAGCAGCTCTAAATAGTGCTTCACTTAATTTCCTCAAAATAAGTTAGGGAAGTTACCTGGTGTTCTAGGCAAATTTATTCTAGTTGTATAAATAGGAATGTAAGTCTTCCCAAAAAGAGGCTATTAGCCTACTGGGATTAACCAACAAAAGAAAAATAAATAAATAAATCACATGACTGGTATTGTTTGTCAAGATTTATAAGGTTCTGAGTGAGTTCTGTGAGATGAGAGAGCATGAAGGATTTGGAGGACCAGAATTAGAGCTTTCATTTCCTTGTTATTTATATGGTTGTATCTGTCCTGCCTTGAATAGACGTTTATACCTAATGATCAAGTCCCCAAGCAAGGTCTAAAGTGTCTGTGGAGACTTTCTTATAGGAAGCAAGAGTCAGGAAGAACACCACAGGATTCAGTGATATCTGGTTGATCCCTTAATGAAACTCCTTTATCACAAAGCTCAAGAGAGGAATTGAGAAGATCGGGGGTGACGATGCTGTGTGCAAACTGATTTGAGGTATCACTGAATCTTCCTCATGTTGAGTCTTGCAAATGGAATCATCTGTATTGCTGAAGCCATGAACTCCAGGGCTCTCCAAATCTATCTTGCCGATGTAATGTCTAAAGTTAGAAGGGTTTGGGAAATATGAGGTCAGAAACTGGATGTTCTCTCAAGAAAGGAAGACCATCATGCAAGAACAGTACAGCTGACATCCTAGGAAAACTAGATCTGATAAAATCTGCAGATTGGATTTATTCAAATTTAGGGTGAAACCAAGGTGAAAAAATAGATCCATAGTGAATTATAGATTCTGAAAAGTATTTATTTTGATGTAGCTTAGATTGGAATTTTAATTAAATAAGGGTAGACATGCATACCTTTAAGACTACAAAATGCTATCATGGGGACTAAATATTTTATGAATACATTCAGAGCTATAGAAAGGCCAAGGAACAAAGCAGAAAATTGAAGATGAAATCAAAATCTTAAGAGTTGTCTTTGATTTGGATGAATGGGAATGTGAAGACAGATCCAAGGTAATTTCATACATGCTTGAAAACTGCTCCTTGTCAACTTCCGGAGGAGTCACAAAAAGGGGAGCAGTGAGAGAAGCCAAACAGTCTGTGGGCTCAACATGTGCCTTGACAAAGACATCCAACTTTTACCCTTCAATAGATACCGCCAAAATTTGTTTCTTAGCTTTTTTATAAAGCTGCTGAAGGATATCCGAATGAGATGACATGGAGACCACTCTGCCCTCTACAAGTTCCTTAAGTTTTGGGTTCTGTGAATAAATAAGGCTTTTACTAGTCTTAAGGACGAAAGACTCACAAATGAAACACTCTCTTATGATCTGGACCTAGGTAGAATAAGCACATTGTATGACTTTCTTTGTAGGGAATCTGCCTACCACAGCTACATAGGTTCACAGGTTCATAGGTAAGTACTAGGCTATCTGCCCGAAGGCATTTATAAGCCTAGCCAGAGTGTGTCGGCTTTCGCCGCCCCATTGATTAATTAACTAACACTTTCCTTTATTAACTGACATGACATATTACAAGACAAAATTAGTCAAAATTTACGGTCCCTAATCGAGATATTTATATGTCCGGAATAACAGAAATTTAGCAGTGTCAGGGGAGCAAAAGTAGCATACATGTCTTTGGTCCTGGAAATCCAGAAGGCTGTGGGTTCTATTCCCACCCAAGATGATTGGGGATTGCTGCACTCTTGAGTGCGTCATACTTTGGATGAGAGGTGAAACTGAGGATCCGTCTGCTGGAGTTGGTGGTAGCTCATGTGGATTTAAAACACCCTGTGGTACCTATCAAGGAAAAGTAGCAGAACTTCTCTGATGCCCTGGCCACATACCCCTAGTATTAAAAGTACAACCTCAAGTATCCCCTGAAAAGAGATCACTAGCCTAGTGAGACTAACCTGGACAACAAAGGGTAAACAAAAAAATAAAGGAAAAATGAATAAAAATAAATGAACTGGCTCTGGTCATATGACTGACAGGCCAAATCAAAAGATGTAACCTTTCTTCTCATGCTGGTGTCAAGAACATTCTGAAAAATGTCATGCCTTCTTATCTACTAGCACATATTGTAATGCACAGGTCATAGGTTGGACATATGGCATAAGAGGAAGTCACCCACATTTTGGTACACTAGCCAGATGTATGATACCTTAGGCAGGATACTTTCCATTAGAGGGCAATGCTGCAACAATGATCAAATGAAGGACACGTATTGGTACTTCTTGTCAAAGTCTGCTCTAACCCATGAATACAACTGAGCAGATCTAAAAGATAGATCCTTCTGCTTATAAACCACTACTAATGATTTCCAGGAGGAATGCAGTCCTGTAACAAAGATATCAGCCTTTTCCACAGGATTCTTCTTTTTTTTTTTTTTTTCCTGCCACTGCTGTTAAGCTATCAGGCCTGTATTTCCTCAGATATCTGTCTTGCACAATGGTCCATATTTGTTGCCTTCATGTCATCCTGCCCTGCTTTAGCATCTATTGCTCTGATGAATAACTGTCAGAGGATCTGCTAGCATACTGGCCAGATTTCGAGGACTTTGGGAGGCAAGCTATCTTGTCTGTGTGCTTTATCCAACAAAACAATAATCATTCACATTTGAAAACCCTTTCTCTCTATCTTGGTGTTTGTTCACTGATGTCACCATACTTCTATACCTGCCTCCCAGTGTAGAATAATCTCCTGTCAATCCATTCCCCTTTCTGTCATTTACCTGAAAAGGCCTCTTTGCTGCCCACTTACCCTGGTTGCTTTCCAGATTGCATCATTACAGTACAGCTCCAGCATCTCCCCCTTTGCATAGTTTCACATTTCTATGCAGTCAGATTTTACTTTTCCTCTTTTTGCCATTTTGCCTCTTTCTCATGCCCTTACCATAATCTGAATACTCCAACTCTAAACCAATACGGCAGCTTTCTTCCATCAATTTACACACAGATCATAATTCATCTTTAACTTTCCACAGATTAGTATAATCCTGTCCTCTTAAATCTTACCTTCTCTAGTCTACACTGCAGATCGCCATGGTCAGTGTTTGGAAATAACACCCTAACCTGAATTATCTTGATCTACTCAATATTGGTCAGAACCATGCCCCCATTCTTTTATTGTACTGTCCTTTATTAGTATAGTACTGCATTAGTTGGTGGTACCCTTCATGGTCCAATGCCACAATCACCTTTAACTTCCTCTTTAACCCACCCAATTGGGCTCAATATCTATTGTTACATAAAGTGTTGGCAGCACTTGAAACGCAGTGGAGCTGTACTCAAACTGCTAATGTCAGCATCTCAGGACATCAGGTGTTGGTTTGTCACAAGTGCTGTGCAGGGTAGCATGACCTGTAGAAAGGGAAGAATGACTGTTTTAATGTACTCTTTTCTCTCAGTTGGTATAACCTAGTAGCATATTTAGAGGTTGGGAGAGTGGAGCCACAGTCAACAAAATACACAGCTTAGAGGATGAATCCCCAGCAAAAGCATTGCTAATGTAACTTCTTGAAAAACTGTGGTGCTGTGGAGTTAAACACTGTACGGTTAATGCATGGAGGTTGTGTGAAGCTGATCTATGAATTTAAGGAAATTAGTGATTTACAGTACTTAAATGAACTTGTCAATGCTGGTAGGCTAATTAGACAACAACACTGCTGTATAAAACAACTGGACAAGGCATTTAAAATAATGCCTTCCCTGGTAAGGTCAGACCATGAAATGGTCTAATTTGAAGTAAAAATAAAAACTGGACCCCCAGCTAAACCTGGAATATTCAGGAACTATAATAAGGCTAAACTCCTGCTATTAGGTAAGAACCTGACAAAGTTACAAGCCCCCCATAAACCCTGAGAACACTTCTGCCTATGCAGAACTGTTCACAGAAAGCCTGTACAAGCATGTTAATAGCTGCATAGAGGCAGCTGTACCCACCAGGAAGAAGTACAGAACTAACTTAAAAAACAAGTCAGCACAGCAACAACAGCAGCAAGATGAAATGTAATAAACAACAAGCTGGATTCACCAAACACGGTTTATTCTGTAAAAAGCTTAACACTCTGACGTCTCGGCCTTAGCCTTCCAGGAGTATAATGAAAAATGAAACAGGCTCATCTTATATACAAATCTAGGCACATTAATCAGATCAATAAAGCAATTATCTTATTAAAAAGTATTAATTAACTAACCAAAGTTTTCCAATTAAAATCTTCATTGAGCCCATTAGGACACAAAGTTTTGAACTTTAAAATGTAAACAGTTTCTTTATATAATAACATCTGTTTGATCCTTAATAAATCCACATCATTACTTAATATTTGTTCCAAAATTGATGCTTTTAACATTTTTTCATCACTATTGTGCATTTCAAAAAAATGTCGTGCAACAGGACTTTCATTCTTGATATTAATTATGTCCCTAATGTGTTCTAACAATCTAACCTTAAAGGGTCTTTTAGTTTGACCTATATAAAATGTTTGACAGGGACATTGTAATGCATAAATAACTCCCTCTGTTTTGCAACTAAAGCATTTATTAGCTTTAAAAGGGATGTTGTTTATATAATCAAAATTAGAAATGACAAAGCTACAAGCCTTGCATTTACCACACTGATAAGTACCTGTGGGTTTAACTTGTTCTATCATGGTATCAATAGGCATGCTAAATCTACTTCGTACCAAAAAATCTTTGATATTTCTACCCCTTTTGTATGAAAATTTTAAATGAACATTTAACCATGATTTAACATCATTTAAGGTGCTAAAATGTTTCCAAAACAAGGATACAATCTTAACCAATTCAGGAGTGTAACAGCCATAAGTAGTAACAAAATACATAGTTTCTCTAACAGCTTGATTGTTTCGACTAGTGTAGAATTTTGATATTTTTTTCGATAATCCATTTTGTTTATTAATATAATCCCATAGTTTATTAAGACTTTCATCCAGTTTAGATACATTATACCCTCTTTTCAAAAATGAATTGTACACAAAATCCAATTCCTTCCTAAAAATTGTTTCATCATTACATAACCTAAAACATCTTAACATTTCTCCATAAGGTAAGGAGTTTATGGTATGTGGAACATGTCCACTTGTTCCATGTACATACAATGTGTAACCTTCAAACTTTCTATTCACAGAAGTTATTAACTTATAACCGCTAGAAATATCAAGAATTACATCTAAAAAAGGAATTCGTAGGCCCAATTGTAACCCATCAAAGTCCAATGAAAATCTATTACACTTCAAATCAGAAATGAATTCTGTAGCCATGGACCGTCCACCTTCCACTAAAAAAATTAAATCATCTACGTATCTGTAGTATCTGATAACATGTTGTAGAAAAAACTTGTGTTTGTAAATATATTCAATCTCAAATAAACCCATGGCCAAATTGGCATACATGGGGGCAAAAGATGCCCCCATCGCTGTACCTGTTTTTTGATGATATGTAGAATGATTAAATTCAAAAAAATTATTAGTTAAAGAAAAATATAACAATTCTATAACATACTCTGAAACAGGAGACTGACCCAAAAACCATCTCAAAGCCTCTAAGCCAAAATTATGGCTTATGTTCGTATAGAGGCTTTTGACATCAACTGTCAACCAATACATATTTTTGTTCCACTTTATATCTTGAATTTTGTTTAAAAAATCAAATACATCTGTTAAAAAAGAGGGTAACTTATTAACATAAACTTTTAAATAATCATGGAGAAAAATGCCTATGTTTTTTAAAAAATAATTATGGCCTGATACTATAGGACGACCAGAAGGTTTATTAAGATTTTTATGGATTTTAGGTAGGCAATAAAAATATGCCTTACTACAGCCTTCTGTCTGGAACTTATTATTAACATCATTCAGATTAAAATAACCTAATCTATGTCCTTTTTCTATCAGCTCCTTATATTCAGATATAGCTGAGTGATATTTATCTACACTGCACACTTGATAAACATTTTTATCATTGAGATGTTGCATACACATATCAAAATAATCCGTATTATTTAAAACTACTAACTTGTTGCCCTTGTCAGCAGGTTTGAAAACAATGTTATTTTTCTTACTTAAATTCACTAAAATCTTCCATTCTTTTACTGTCATATTATATTCAATATTGCTCTTAATAGACATAAATTCTTGATGCCCTACCTCTAAAGAATGATTAACCATCTTAATAAAGTTAGACACATCATAATTAATTACATTCAGAAAGAAATTACTTTTAGAGGAAATCTTATCAGTATTAAGTTTAACATAAGCATTAATCGGCTCATCCGACATACAGCTATAAAAACTATCATTTGAACTTGACGTCACAGAATCTGAGTCTACACATTCATTAACTGCATCTAAACTAAAAAAATATTTCAAGTAAAGTTTACGACTAAACCTAAACATATCCATTTGTAATTCATGTAATCTAGAAACAACAGTAGGAACATATTTTAGACCTAGATTCAATACCGAAAGTTCTGCACTACTAAATTCATAATTAGACAAGTTTACCACATAGCTGTTTGGCATGTTAACATTGTCTCTACCATCTTCCTCGTTTGTAGCCTCCTCGCCTGGAAGGCTCAGATGGGATGTAATCCGACTGTTCCCGATAGCGTTTCTGCCTCGTATTATCCCTGTGTTGCGGTTGTTCAACCCGAAAATTTTGCCTGAAGTGTTCCGGTTCGTCAGGAGGAGGTAAACGTGGAAAATCAATGTCTGCTGCATCTTCTTCAAACGATGTATAACCGTTCTCTGAGGCAGAAGCAGAAGAGTTCAAAGGACGTGCTCTATCAGCGTCCTGTTGAAATCTCATGTGTTTACGCCCTTTACTGCGATTGGTTCTAGACACGAAAGCTTTGTTCAGTTCGTAGTCGCGTAGGTCACGCAACAATTTGCCTTTTTTTCTATCTATCAGTGTAAGTTCATAATCCTTTAGTTTCTCATTCATCTGTTTAAGGAATTCGTCCAAAAAGGATGTAGCTACACATTTGGATAGGTCATTACACATTTTTTTAATGTCAGCACACAATTCCTGTTGTTTTAAGCGGTCCCGTTCAACTAATATATGTAACCACTCCGTGGTACATTTGTGAGCTGCAGCAACCCATCTTTTATGAAACAGAACTTCCGTATCCTTAGAAAGATCAAAGGGTGTAGTAGGATCTTTAAATGCACGTAGTCCCCTAGGGGTGATCTCAGTATCAATATATCGCTGTAGACCACATATGTTAAAGAAGGTAGCAGTCTCTTTAACCATTTTTTTCTCCAAGTTTTCGAGAAGAACTTTATGCTCAGCTTTATCAGGAACTAGATTCTTTCTGCCAACACTGCAGAAAGGGTTAGGGAAACGTTTGTTACGTTCATCTTCCCACTTGTCCCATAATATATTGCCTTTATCCAGACCAGTTCTAGTAGTTAATAGTCTCTCACCTCTCTCAATGGAATTGCTGACAAAATTGTCCAAAGAAAGCTGTGAACCATCCATGGTGTCACGTAACACCCGAGGAAATTGTGCTAGTGAATCCGAAGTCATGGAACAGCAACAGCACAGCAACAACAGCAGCAAGATGAAATGTAATAAACAACAAGCTGGATTCACCAAACACGGTTTATTCTGTAAAAAGCTTAACACTCTGACGTCTCGGCCTTAGCCTTCCAGGAGTATAATGAAAAATGAAACAGGCTCATCTTATATACAAATCTAGGCACATTAATCAGATCAATAAAGCAATTATCTTATTAAAAAGTATTAATTAACTAACCAAAGTTTTCCAATTAAAATCTTCATTGAGCCCATTAGGACACAAAGTTTTGAACTTTAAAATGTAAACAGTTTCTTTATATAATAACATCTGTTTGATCCTTAATAAATCAACATCATTACTTAATATTTGTTCCAAAATTGATGCTTTTAACATTTTTTCATCACTATTGTGCATTTCAAAAAAATGTCGTGCAACAGGACTTTCATTCTTGACATTAATTATGTCCCTAATGTGTTCTAACAATCTAACCTTAAAGGGTCTTTTAGTTTGACCTATATAAAATTTTTGACAGGGACATTGTAATGCATAAATAACTCCCTCTGTTTTGCAACTAAAGCATTAATTAGCTTTAAAAGGGATGTTGTTTATATAATCAAAATTAGAAATGACAAAGCTACAAGCCTTGCATTTACCACACTGATAAGAACCTGACAAAGTTACAAGCCCCCCATAAACCCTAAGAACACTTCTGCCTATGCAGAACTGTTCACAGAAAGCCTGTACAAGCATGTTAATAGCTGCATAGAGGCAGCTGTACCCACCAGGAAGAAGTACAGAACTAACTTAAAAAACAAGTCACCCTGGTGGAATCACAAAATCAATCAGCTGTATGACAGGAGGAAGAAAATCATGGCAAAAATTATGAGGTGCAGAATAGAGCAGGATAAAAGCACGCTCATCAAACTAAACAAACAAATCAGAGGACCAATAAAGTCTACCATAGCCAAACTTGAGATACGTTTAGCCTCCCAGGCCAAGGACAACCACAAAGCAATCTTTAGCTATGCCCGCCATCTCAAAGGCAATACACAATTACATACAGAACTCATTGTAAATGGAGTCACCTATACTGAGCTAGAAGATAAAGCAAACCTCCTGGCTGATAAATTCAGCTCCAGCTTTACCCCTCTCTCCCCCTCAACCTTGTCTCAGGAAATAATAATCAAATATAACCCCCCCTACTATCACTAAGGAACAGGTCCTTAATGCTCTCTCTAAGACCAAGAACACTGAATCAATAGGCCCAGAAAATATCCCAGGATGCCTTATAAATAGCATGAAACATGACCTATTAGGGTATCTGGAATTACTATTTAACTGTAGCCTCCAAACAAGGTTCATGCCTCATGAATGAAGAAAGGCAACAGTCATCCCTCTGCACAAAGGTGGGGCATCAACAGACCCTGGAAACTACAGACCCATAAGTCTCACTAGTCTTATATGTAAAGCCATGGAAAGAATTATCATGGAAATGATCAACAGAGATATAGTAAACCTCCAGACACTGGATCCAACCCACTTTGGTTTCATCAAGGGCAGATCATGCCTAGTTAACCTTGTGGACTTCTTTGAGAAGGTCACCAAAGCAATGGGTGAGGGCAAAATCATTCACACTGCCTACCTTTACCTGGCCAGGGCATTTGACACAATACTACACTTGGGAATTGTTGACGAACTCAACAGGCTAGGTGCAAACCCATATGTCACCCAGTGGATAGCCAACTAGCTCACAGACAAGACCCAGGAAGTTAGAATTGGAGAAAAGGAGTCTCTCAGGGATCACTCCTTGGACCACTCCTTTTTGGCATTTACTTCTTAGAAGTCAAGGCCAATGTCAGTGGTCTGTGGCTGAGTAAATCTGCAGATGATTGCAAATTAGGAGCTGTCATCAAATCTCACACTGACACAAATGTTCTCCAGGAGGGGCTGACACAGACAAACAACTGGTGTCAGAGCCATGGAATAAAACTAAATGCCAAGAAATGCATAATAGTATCCTTTGGGAAGTCATCTATCCATGGTAACTATCATCTTGACAACACACCCCTTAGAGTTGACCCAGTAGTCAGGGACTTAGGGACACACATAGATTGTAATCTAGCCTTTGATCACCATGTGACTACAGTGGTGATGAAATCATTCTATGTTGCGCAACTTATAAACAAAAGTATGGCATCTAAGTTCATGAAAGTCATTGTTCCACTGTATTTGCCATTCATCAGGCCTATCATTGAGTACAATTCCCTCTTTGGTATCTACCTAACAGGCATATTCAACAATTGGAACATCCATAGAGGTTCCTCACTAAAGGAATACAGGTTGTAAGTAGCATGTCCTGTGGAGAAGGCCTCAAGGCCCTATCCCTGTATTATGTCTCTTACAGGCTTTTCAGGAGAGATCTATGCCAAGCAAACAGGGCATTGCCAAACCCCACTCTGATGGACCTCCTGCATACCCACAAAACAACCAGCACCAGAATTGCCCATTCTAAAGACTTCAGCCTTGCCTGTGATATAAATAGGACCTGCTGGAGATATAGGTATATATCCCAGAGACTAACCTGTCTGTGGAACAGGTTCCCTATCCATGTGAAGCAGAGTTCCTCCCTAACCCAATTTAAGTGGAACTTGGATAATTGGATGGGGGACAGGAAATTCATCCCTGGTTTCACACCTATGCCTCTAATGGACACATGTAACCTGTAAATAGTTCATCTCCTAGACCCATGCTTACACTTATCAAGGGTATCAGAACTTGTCAGAGATTTGGGTTACATGGCTAGGCTTAAAAAGGCCCTTGTGATCATTAGTCTAGTAAATAGCTATGAACTATAATGGAAGTAGGTATTTTATATAATTAGAAATTTACTTGATACACTCATACAGTGCTGAGTGGTAAGAAAAAGTACTTTCCATGCTGTATGGCTTGTACATAAGAATTAGCAAGTTCTGTTTTCTTTTCCAAGATAAGAATGCAGATGCACTTACTTTCTTGAAATAAATTTCTTTGAAAAAAAAATCCCTGAGAGAGTGATTATGCCAGTGTCTCAAATTCTGATGATTGAAATTGTCTATAAATGTTGAAGTGTCAGGTTAGATTTCTAGGATCCCAGCTATGGGTGCTATCATAAGCCATGAAATGTAAGCACATTAGGTAGATCCTGTTAAGTAAAGGAGATCTTCCATGGCAAAATGGGATTTACAATTTTCTTATTAAGGTTTTTTGAACAGTAGAGATATGTGAGTTGAGAAAAAGAACTGTTGTGACAGACAGCCTAGATGGGATAAATGATGCATTGTTCACTGTCCTAAAACTATGCAGCCTAAGTTTCAGCCTACACAATCACATTTTGTATATTTTTATGTTAGACAAGTTATAAACAATGTAGGAAAAATAGTCAATAATTTAAATTAAAGCTTACATTAACTGGAAAGGTGGTGGGAAATCACGATTCAAACTCAGATCAGATAGAGTACTCATAAGACAGAGAAAAGAAATAATAATACTTAGCAGATTATGTTTATGACAGATACAACAGAAATATATGAGATTATTAAACATATTATTGCAGAAACAGCATTAATGATATGCAACACCATTTTTCTATATACAGAATACAAGTCAAAGTATAAATAGCACTTGATGCCGTCTCTTATAAGGGAGTGTCTTGTAAGGGATGGGATGATAGTGCAAGTAAGTGATAATGCATATAACATGCAATGAAAAGCATGTAAGGGAGGGGGTAGAGTTGGAGGGATGTGCTTATCTGGGTATACTGCTGTATGAGAGGTGAATAAGTGGTATATAAGAGGTGCATTAGAGGTGTATAAAGGGTATATAAGATGTGTATGAGGGTGTATGAGGGGAATCTAAGATGTGTATGAGAGGTGAATAAGTGGTATATAAGAGGTGCATGTGAGTTTGGTGGGTGGATGGGGAAATGGGGGTGGAAATGCAGTGAAGTGGGCAAAAACACACTATTGTGTGAATCAATAAGTTTGTAAATGTGCTGAAGACTCAGCAATAACAGGAGAAAAAGAAACTTTGTATACCAGGAAAAAAATATTATATTGAATTTGTTGTGCAATGGATACAAATAGGAGCAAACAATGATGTGAGGTATTGCCAACTATGCCAGGAGAATTAAAGCACTGGAAGTAAATATATACCAGCTTAGCTAGCTGGAGTTTTGTAAATAATTATGTCATTTGTATATCAAACTGATTTGTACAGGTACTTTTTTTGAAAATGCATTTGTAAAGTTGCTTGTATTAAAAATAAAAATGTACCAACACTGGGTCCTGCTAGATAGAAAGGAAATACAGCTGTATGTCAGACTGTACTATAATTGTTGAAATTAATATATTGCAACAGAGGATACTAGCTAACTTTGAAAAATAACAAGAAATTAAATGACTTGGTATGATTGTATCTCACAGTTCTGAATGCAGCCAGAGACGGAATGTCTGTGAAAACAAGGACTAGGAATCCTGCTGTATTGTCTTTAGTGGTGATCTAATTGCTACCCTGGAAGGGTGGAAGTGTTGAATGGTTTTATAGCTTCCAGATGCTGTAACACATCTTAGCAAAGTGTTTGTGTATTGTGACACATATGTGCAAGATCCTGGTTCAGTGTTAGTACCCAGGTTGACAATGAGACAGCTGTCAGAAGATACCAGACTTCCTGTGAAAGGGGAGCCAGGAAGGGTCACAAAAATAGAGCTGAGACAGGCTCAGCTGTTGTAACCTATGTTATGAGGACTGAGTGAGGTAGCTTGGGAGGTACCTGATTCTCAAGGAAAAGAGGTGTCCGTACACTGGAAAAAAGGGTTACTGTATGGAGAGTGGACCCTTGAGGGAGGGCAAGAGGGTGAGGTAATACAGCAGTTGGTAGTGCCTACCCCCTACCATCTGGCACTTCTATCCATAGCCCATGACATTCCTTTTGCAGGTCATATGGGAATAAATCATACCAATAGATGTATTATGCAGAACATTTATTGGTCTGAGATTACAGGTGATGTAACAGGGAACTGCAGGACCCGTGAGCAGTGTCAAAAAGAAGGCAAGGCAGGAGACAAGGTCAAAGCTTCTTTGATGCCATTCCCTGTGATTGAGGAGCTGTTTCAGAGGGTAGCTATGGATATTGTAGGGCCTCTGAGTACCCCAAGTTCCACAGGGAAGAACTATATCCTGGTGGTGGTAGTAGATTACGCTACTAGATACCCTGAGGCAGTGGCTCTGTCCTCCATTGAGGCAGAGAGGGTTGCAAATGCTTTGTTAGAGATTTTCAGCAGAGTAGATTTCCCAAGAGAAATACTGACTGACAGGGGTGCCAATTTCATGTCAGACCTGCTGGCTTGTCTGTGGAAGCACTGTGAGGTGAAGCACCTAAAGACCACTCCCTACCATCTCCAGAGTAATGGTCTTGTGGAGAGGTTCAACTTTACACTAAAGACCATGTTACAGGCATTTGTAGACCAGTTTAAGAGAGAATGGGACAATATTTGCCCCAGCTGTTATTTGCATACAGAGAGGTACCACAGGTATCCACAGGTTTTTCACCCTTTGAGTTGCTGTATGGACATAGGTTTAGGAGGCCTTTATATCTGATTCGTGATAAGTGGAAAGGTTAGTGTATATCCCACAAGGAGTCTGTTGTGGCATATGTCCTAAATCTCAGGACAAGGCTTAGGGAACTCATGGACTTGACCCACGAGAACCTGGCAGGAGCCCAACAGCAGAAACAGGTCTGGTATGACAGGAATGCTTTAGCCCACAGGTTATGGTGCTCATTCCTGTAAGACACAATACGCTGCAGGCAGCTTGGGAGGGACCTTGTGTTAAAAAAAATGTACCAACAATGGGTCCTGCTGGATAGAAAAAAAATACACCTGTAGTCAGACTGTATCCTAACTATTGAAGTGAATATATTGCAACAGAGGATACTGGAAGAGAAGAGGTTAATCTCAGTCCAGCTAGCTTTGAAAAATAAACTGAAATTAAATTACTTGGTATAAGCCATAAAGATTGTATCTCACAGATCTGAATGCAGTCAGAGATTCAACATCTGTGGAAAGGACTAGGAATCCTGCTGTATTGTCCTTAGGGGTGAGATAATTGCTACCCTGGAAGGGATGGAAGCATTGAAATGGTTTTATAGCTTCCAGATTCTGTAACACATTTTACCAAAGCTCTATGTTTGTGTATTGTGGCACATATGTGCAAGATCCTGGTTCAGCTTCTAGTAAAGATGTTAGTGTGGGAATCACAGAGTCGGGTGACCAAATGTGATGTCATTCTGTAATCCAGCACTGAAATGATACTTTAATACTATATGAGACAGAGGTCTCAGAGCAGTCTATTTGTGAAATCTGACAAGAAAGACCACTCACCCACATCACCTTGCCTTGCTCTTTTAATTAAGTAGGAAACAGTAATTCTTTAGATCAGTCAGGAAAATATAGTGAGGTTAGTTAAGTGTTGTTTTACTGTACCTGTGTGGATCTTTCTATCTGTAATATTTTTAATATTTCCTGTGATTGAAACTCTGGTGTTTATTAAATAGATATTCAGTATTTTCATAGTCTTTTATTATTTATTATTAAATATATATTAAACTGCTCATGGTGGCTGTTTTTTTAGGAAATAGTTAACCTTTGAGAGTACTTATATTTATTTAGTGATGCTGTTGCATCACGCTGCTGAAAGTCTTGTTGTTCGGTCAACATTACCATTGGTATTAGTATTAATTTCACTCTGTATAGTTAAATACCCTGTTAAGAGCCATAGAGTACTTGGCTGGTGGCAGTGGAACTACCTTGTAGCCTGGGTGGTAGAGTGGGTAATCTGTGCCAGCTTTTCCCAGGTGTGTGTGTGTGTGTGTGTGTGTGTGTGTGTGTGTGTGTGTGTGTGTCTGTGTATGTGTGTGTGAAAATCAAATCTCAATGAGTGTGTGTGTCAGCTACTTGGAATAGGGAAACATAACTCCTTAGTGGTCAGTGTGGATTCTTATTTGAGACCTGGAGAGAGACAGAGAGAGAGAGAGAGAGTCCAGCCCTAGAACTAGAGTGTGTCCCCTGTGTGCTCTTAAGGGAAATTGTCCTTGGTGCAGAGAGCTGCATCTGAAAAATACTGTGTATCCATTTTTGTTCCAAGTGAACGTCCCTAACCAGGGTCAGTAGTAGGGCTTGAGGCTCCTTGATTACTGGCTCAGAGAAGGGACATCACACACTTCAAATCAATATTTTCTAAATTTATTTTTCCCAATAAGACACCTAGAAGGGGCAAATACATGTTGTTTATTTTGCATGGCATTTGTGCACACGAGTAAAGGAATGTTACAGATTAAATCTACAAAAAATGTTAACAAGGGCTGATTGTGTTTATAGTTCTCATTTCTTTTGCTGTGCTTTCATTTTGATCAAATATTACAACTCTTGAGTCTGTCTTTCTTGTAACTCAGCAACACTTCCTGATCCTTGTGGCAGTGACAGATGTGCTCCATAGATGCAGCATTATAGTAGAGTTAACAATTTCATGAAGCAGCTTTTATTACATAGGAACAGAAGATGCCATTTACAGTTAATCAAAAGTCAAAATGTTTATTAGAGTATTAAATTATAATAAAAGAACAGAGGTCATGATTTTGAAAGTTTGTAAATAAGGCTTGTTCATATGCTTTTTATGGCTGACAGCCCTAGACTGTTAAACACAGACTGTTTCATCCTTATTAGTCTAAGCTTGACACAAATAATCATGCATTCTAGCACATATGCACATACTCATTTCCTTGATTAAAAATAATGATAAAAAATAGCAAAACTTTATTACTTTCCTCATTTCTTTGGAGTCATCACCATATGAGGCCATTTCCCATATTTCATGACTTCCCTAGTTTCCCCATCAAACTTTGGTGACCTGTTTAGAATCATTGCATAATTTATAGGCTTCACAGATGCACTGTAAAATAAGATTTTGAAGATGCTATAGTATATTATTCCTTGAATGTATGCTGTCAGATACAGCAATGCTACATTTCTGTTAACCATGTGGAGTGAATGGATAAGAAAGCTTTTGTCAGTTGTTCTTCATGAGTCACCATTGCAGTCACATAGGTATCTCTGTTGTAAGCAAAGTCTGGCATCCAGCCTGACTAATGCCTGCTAATCATGTTGCTGTGACCCCAAATGCTTTTTAATTAAGTTAATGTTCACAAGTTTAAATATCTGAAGTTGTATTGTAACTATCATTCAGTGCTTCATTACTTTCATAATTATTTGCAGATATTTATGTTTTGTAGCATTATACTGTTTACTCTCATAATTATTTGGAAATGCTTGTCATTTTGTAACTTCAAACTGCAGAGTTTTTCTCATTGGGCCTCCACTGAAAATGGGCTTCTGGTCAGCCAGACTATCCTGATTAATAAATATAAATAAAAATGGAAAACTGGTTGGCTTAGTCTTTCCAGGCTTCTGAGGACCAAGACGGGGAAGAATTGGGTGAAAAGAGCCATTGCTTCCTCACTCATCCTGAGAGAGGAATGTGGCAAGATTTTCATGCAAACATACTAACAATTCTCCCTAGCTGCCTCCAATCTTTCTCTGACTACCCTCTCTACTGTCTTCTCCAAACAATAAAGATAATTGCCTCAGAGAAGCATTTAATAGTAATTGTCCTTCCTCTATGCAACAACACTATCACAAAACATGGTTTTCTGTAACTACTTACCCTAAAAACTACTATTGTTCCTTTATATATATATTGCAAAAGTCTTTGATATACTTCTGACTTTTGACACTGTATAGCAATGTATTACTACTAATTGCTTTGTAAAACTCCTGTGACATTGCTATATGATTGCTATTAATCCCTATGCATAAAGAAAAATGTAAAATATGTTGGAGCTTTTCTCCCCGGGCCTCCACTGAAAAGGGGCTTTTCAGGTCAGTCGGACAAACCCGATCAACAAATGTAAAATAAATAAATAAAAAATAATAATACGACCTACTGGAGACAAGGCCTTGAATTGTGAATATTCTATAATCAGCTGAAGAAGTGCTGCCTGAACATGTTTGTTTATTGAACTGCCAACTTAGAAAATTATACATTTCAAGCTGGCAGTTCAAAAATTATGAATAATATACAAGGTGCAAAGAATGGACAAATAAGGACACTTGTTTTATTTGCCAAACAATATTTCCATATTTTCTGCACAACCTCAGAATTAGTTTAGGGATCTAGGAAGCAAACTATAACAATGCTAGAGTAATTTGCTTTCTGTATGTGAACACTGTAGTTTAATTTATTTTCATGCAACAGCTTTCCTAGAATTTGTAGACTTAAGACTGATTCTTTTACACTCCTAGTGGCATCCTTAAGTACATATAGAAAGGGATAGGACCTTGATCTGTAAGGCAGCGCATATAGGTTCATAGGTTCATAGGTTTATACTAGGCTATCTGCCCTAAGGCATTTATAAGCCTAGCCCAAATTTTTGTGGCTTACGCCACCCCTTATATGAAAAAATACTGTGCCCATTAGTTTGTTGTGCCTCTGTCCAACAGTGACACAGAGATGATTCCCGGGGTAAACCTACGATCTCCCATCCACAGGTCTAGATTTCTCTTGAACAGAGTCAGCGAGGTGCTCTGCCTCACATGGACCGGGATTTTATTCCACAGCATAGGGAGTCTCTGAGTGAAAAATCTATCCCTCCAGCACGTCCTATTTATATCCATGCTAAGGTTTAAGTCGCTTGCTCTAGTGGTTTTGGTGGATTTGGATTTTTTGAGGTGGAGCATGTCCATTAATTCCGGGTTGGACATGGCCTTGTATGTCAGGCACATGTCACCTCTGAGCAGACGGTATGCGACTGGATAGAGCTGGAGTTTCTTCAATCTGGCAGCATATGACAGATTTTGGAGTCCCTTTATCCTTTTGGTGAGGAACTTTTGGGGTCTCTCCAATTGCTGCAGATGTCGGGTGAGATACATCCCTAATGGGGCATTGTACTTGATCATTGGTCTGATAAGTGAAGAGTACAGGGGAACAATGACCTCACTAGATCTGGATGTGAATCCCTTCATGATCAGGTGGGCAATGTAGAAGGTCTTTCTAACCACTTTAGCAATGTGAGTGTCAAAAGAAAGGCCACTGTCAACCTGGGTCCCCAGGTCCCTGATAACCTCTTCTGTGCTTAGTGGATTGCCACCTATATGGTAGCTTGGGGTTACCTTGTTTTTCCCGAAGGGTATGACTATACATTTTTGGCGTTTAACTTCAGGCCATGGCTCTGGCACCAGCTATCTGTTTCCGTGAGTCCCTTCTGAAGGATATCCGTGTCTAATGCACTTTCCACTATGGCGCCCAGTTTGCAGTCGTCTGCAAACTTTGTCAGCCAAAGTCCTCCTATGTTGGCCTGTACTTCTGAGAAGTAGATGCCAAACAATAGGGGGCCAAGGACCGAGCCCTGTGGGACACCACTTGTGACCGGCTTGGAGTCTGACACAGCGCCAGCAACTCTAACCCTGTGGGTTCTGTCCTTAAGCCAGTTTGCAACCCATCTTGTGACATATGGGTTTACATTTAAGCTGGTAAGTTTTTCTACAATACCCGAGTGGGGTATTGTGTCAAAAGCCTTTGCAAGGTCAAGGTAGGCTGTATGGACTGCCTTTCCTCATCAATGGCCTTGGTGACTGTTTCAAGAAGTTGACCAAGTTCAAAAGGCATGATCTTCCCTTGACAAAGCCAAACTGGGTCGGGTCCAATGTCTGCAAGTCCCCTATATCTTTGTTTATGAGCTCCATTATGATCCTCTCCATAGCTTTGCAGACTAGACTTGTTAAGCTTATGGGGCGGTAATTACCAGGGTCCGTGAGAGGCGCCGCCTTTGTGGAGTGGGACAACAGTTGCCGACGCCACTCCTTGGGCACGTATCCTGTGGTAAGGCTGAGATTAAACAGCTGCCTTATGTGCGGGTTTAATTCCTCATTTAGCTCGTAGCACACAGCCGGGGACACCATCCGTCCCATTGATGCTGTGTTTTAGCTTTAGAGAGAGCAGCTTTCACCTGCGCATTTGAGATGTCCGGGAGGCTACACTGGCTGGGATAGTTATCTCTCCTTTAGGGGAGAGGGGTGAAGTTTGCACTGAACCTGTCTGCCAGTATGTTGGCAATGTCTGTGGGTTCAGTGATTTTTGTATCATTTTGGACTAATTCTGAGCATATCTGGGAGTTTCCACCCAGGTTCCTAACATAGCTGAAAAAGGCCTTATGATTGTCCTTTGAATCCATGGCAATTTTTCTCTCAAAATTGGCCTTAGTTGATTTTATGAGTGCTCGTATTTTTTACTAATAATGATCAGGGGTGACTTCCCTTTTATGGATTTTGTTCTATCATGTAATAGCTTTCTCCTCTTATTGTAAAGTTTGTTAATGGCTGGGGTCCACCAGACTGGACGCTTGCCCTTTGTGGAAAGAGTCTTGGTTTTATTTGGGATTGCCTGATCCATGCAGTCCTGGAGGTGTTCATAGAAGGCATTTGTAAGGGCTTCCAGCTTGGGTTGTGGTTTCCACTGGCTCAGGGGCCTTGAAGGATACCACACCAGTCTTGAGTAGTGTGAAGTTTGCTTTAGAGAAGTTCTTCACTATGGTCTTTTTGTTTGGGGTGGGGGCGGATGTGGATTTCCAGTGAGATTAGTTTATGATCAGATCTCACCAATGAGGGATATACTTCCGTGTGGAGCATTTTGTCCTCATGTTTGTGACAATGAGATCTAGTATATTTTCTCCTCTCGTGGGAACAGTGACTAGCTGTTCCATGGCATTTGAATTTATGAACTCCAGGAACCGTTGGGCTAGAAAGTTAGGGCTTCAGTAATGTTCCCAGTCTATATTCGGGTAGTTGAAGTCACCCAATATGATGGTGTTTGGAGATACATTTATACCCTCCAGTGTCTTCAGGAAGGCTGTGTGGGGTTCCTGAGTTTGAGAGGGTGGCCTGTAGCATGCTACAATTTGTAGAGCAGTTTTGCCTATGGTTAGTTGCACCTGGATGGTTTCCGAAGCTTCGTGCATTGCCACCAACCTGGAGGTGTGGGTATCCTTTATGAATATGGATACACCCCCCTCCTTGCATATGAACTGCAGATCTGTCAGGTGTGCAGAAACAAGGACCCAAACCTCAATATTTCAGGCCTTTCTATAACAGCATCCACTCCAAATGGTAGCGGGTGGGGAGTAGTGCATTAAAAACTTCCTGAGACTTTTCAGAATGACTCTCAGAATACTTCCTTCACAATTTAAGAAGAAAAGATAACAGCTCTGTTGAGTTAGACTAATGGAAAGAATGAATGTTTCAAACAGTCACCAGACAGCACTGATGTCAGGGCCAGCAAGGATACCAGAAATAAGTTTCAGTCGAGCTTGCTAAGTACCACGGTGGTATATTATTCCTTGAATTTATGCTGTAGATACAGCAATACTACATTCTCACTGACCATGTGGAGTGCATGGATAACAAAGCTTTTGTTAGGGTTAGATCTAAGTTGCTCAAGGTCATACAATATGCAAGGGAAGACTTAGGGGAACCAAATGCTGGACTACACAATAAAGTCTATTAGAAGTTCGTCACTGCCACAAAGCAGTGACAAAAAGGAAAATGATAATAAGGATAGGGGCACCTCCAGAACTCTCAAAAGTAAAAGGCAATTGAAGGCAAAACTCTTACTCATAACAAAAAAATACAGCCCTTTTTAATTTTCAAGATTAATAAATGTCATCCAGATGGTGAGAACCTGATACTCTGACAAACTACTTCTGAAACAACAGCTCTACACACACACGCTTTGAAACTTGTGAGCTTTGGAATACAGAAGTGATGTGACATCTTTTACAAGACTAACAATGGTTTTACAGTTAGTTGAGCATTTGGACTAGCAAGTGCATTACATCAGGAGTTAAACTAAGGAAGAACTCCTGCTAGTTCAAAACATAGAATAAATGTAAAACTTATTTTTCTCCAATAAAAAGTATCACATCACCTCTGTGTTCCACAATTTTCTGTTAGTAAAGCAGTGTAACTTTTGGGCGGTCATGGTGGTGCAGCATTTAGTGTTGCTGCCTTACAGTAAGAGGTTTTCTGGTTCAATCCTCGGCTGGGGTGCCTTCTGTGAGGAGTCTTTATGTCCTCCCTATTATTGTGTGGGTTTCCTCCCAAAGACATGCTGTAGGTGGATTGGATACCCTAAATTGGTCCTAGGTGTGAGTGTGTGCATGTGTGTGCCTTCCATGGAAGGTTGGGCACTGGGCTGGTAACTCAACACCATAAAACTCCACTGCCAATCATGAGCAGACAGGTGATCTGCTGTGGCAACCCCTAACCGGGAAAAGAAGAAAGTAGTGTAACTTTTTTTCTTTTTTTTTCTTTGAAGCTTGAGATGCATTCTGTATGCTTTAAATTTACCATACAAGATGTCAAAAGATGAGGTTTGTGATCTCTGAGTTTCTGTAAAATGTTTCTCCTATTTTTCAGTTCCCCTCCTTGTACCCTACTGGCAAAACTGATGCCTGCCTAAACTCCACAGGTCCATTTGCTCCTCCTCTGATTAAGCCTACATTCATGTATGAAATATGACCTATCAGGGCCTCTGGAATTGCTATTTAACTATAGCCTCCAAACAGGCTTCATGCCTCATGAATGGAGAACAGATACAGTCATCCCTCTGCATAAAGGTGAACCATCTAAAGACCCTGGAAACTGCAGACCCATAAGTCTCACTAGTCTTATATGTAAAGCCATGAAAAGAATTCTCATGGACATCATCAACAGTGGTATAGTAAACCTCCAGACACTGGACCCAACCCAGTTTGGTTTTGTCAAGGGCAGATCATGCCTACTCAACCTGGTGGACTTTGAAAAGGTCACCAAAGCAATGGATGAGGGCAAAATCGTTCACACTGTCTACCTTGACCTGGCCAAGGCATTCAACACAATACCCCACTTGGGCGTTGTTGTACAAACCCGTATGTTACCTGGTGGATAGCCAACTGACTCACAGACCGGACCCAGGAAATTAGAATTGGGGAATCCACCTCTAAAAAGAGGCCAGTCACAAATGGAGTCCATCAGGGATCAGTCCTTGGACAACTCCTGGGCATTTACGTTGAAGTCAAGGCCAATGTCAGTGGTCTCTGGCTGACTAAATTTGCAGATGATTTCAAATTAGGAACCGTCATTAAATCCCACACTGACACAAATGTTCTCTAGGAGGGGCTGACTCAGACAAACAACTGGTGTCAGAGCCATGGACTAAAACTAAATGCCAAGAAATACATAATAGCTTCTTTCAGGAAGTCATCCACCCTGTCATATTGACAACACACCCCTTGGAGTTGACCCAGTAGTAAGGAACTTTTGGATACACAAAGATAGTAATCTAGCTTTTTACCATCATGTGTCTACAGTAGTGAGGAAATTTTATGTTACACAACTTATAAACAAAGGTATGGCATCTAAGTCCAAGGAAGTCATTGTTCCACTGTATTTAGCAGCCATCAGACCTGTCATTGAGTACAATGCCCCCTTTGGTATCTACCTAAGCAGGCATATCCAACAATTGGAACATCCACAGAGGTTCCTTACTAAAACAATACAGGGCTTAAGTAGAATGTCCTACGCAGACCGTCTCAAGGCTCTATCCCCGTATTCTGTCTCTTACAGACTTTTGAGGGGAGAGCAATGTCTGGCATACAGGGCATTCTTAGACCACACTCTGATGGACCTACTGCATATCCACAAAACAAGCAGCACCGGAATTACCAATTTTTATTTTACATTTGTTAACCAGGAAAGTCCAACTTGGAACGAAGCCAATTTTCAGCTGAGGCAAAATGCTCCAGATGCATGTTTTTGTAACGTGGGAGGAAACCCACACAAATGCAGGGAGGACATGCAGACTCCACACAGAAGGCACCCCAGCCAAGAATTGAACCAGAGAACCTCTTGCTGTAAGGTGACAATGCTACCGCTGCACCACTGCACCTTAATTCTAAAGACTTAAACCTTGCCTGTGATATACATAGAACCTGCTGGAGTGACAGGTATGTATCCTAGAGATTACCCTGTCTCTGGAACAGGCTCACCACCCATGTGAAGCAGAGTTCCTCCTTAACCCAATTCAAGTGCAACCTAGATAGTTGGATGGAGAACAGGAAATTCATCCCTGGTTTGGGAGCTATGTCTCTAATGGACACAGGCAACCTGTAAATGGTTCATCTCCCAGGCCCTAGCTTGAAATGTTTCAGCTCCCAAACCCCTGCTTACACTTATCAAGGGTAGCAGAACTTGTCAGAGATTTGGGATGCATGGCTAAGCTTAAAAAGGCCCTTGTGGTCATTAGCCTATTAAACACCTATGAACCAATGAACATATGTTCCAAGCCAAGTCATGCTTTAACCCTTAAGGAAGGTCCTCCCTTTCCAGGATGAGAATGACCTCTTGTTTCTTATCCCTTAAGACTGCAGGGTTCCCCTTAATACATGTACTCTAAAAGTCTAGCAGGTGGGTAGACGAGTGTTCTCATAACCCTAGTGGTGAACTCCCTCCTAAATAGAGGTAATGATTTTATGGTCTTTGACCTGGAAGAGTGGCACTCCTCCAGTGCTGAGAGGGGACAGCTGAGGATAAGGCATCAAATATATGCTAGGGGAATATTATAGGAAGGGATCCTTAACTAGGCAGAACTATGATGATAAATTCATCATTGCCACCATCCTCTCACTCATCTCCCTATTACCTTTATATAGGTAGCATCCCTAGCAATCAGAAAGACATGATGCAGTTGCCACTGAAATGTATTCTTCACTGCAGGAATACCTCATCCCACATCATAGGATAGTCATATCTATTTTCACCTGCCATGTCATGCCATCCTGCATCCTAGCTGCTAATTAACTTGAGTCATTTAGGTTGTAGTCAGGCTTTATCACTCTATGCTACTAGTATGGCCTGCAGAATGCTCAAGAACAATCAAAGTGTTCATTATTTTGATGATGCAAAGTCTGGTCCCATTCATCCTCGCTGATTTTGTTTTATAGATACTAAATAGTCAGCATAGTAGTCTCTTTACCTAGACAGAGGTGTTAATGCAACATAAACCAATGACCGCGAGCGCGCACACACACACACACACACACACACACACACACACACACACACACACACACACACACACACACACATCTATCTGTCTATCTGTCTTTGTGTTTGTTTACTGGGAAAATACAGCAGGTCAAAAGCCACTTTTCAGCAGAGGCCGTGAAAGAAAAGCTCTATGATTTGTAAAAAGAAATTATGAATTTAATAGAAAATACTTATCGAATAAAAATAGCAAAAAATAACATATTTGAATATAATTAACGTGAATCATATTTACAGGAGGAAATAAATTTTGTTGCACATTTACAAAAGTAAGGTTAGCAATATTATTCAGAGTATACTGTAAAGGAAAAGTGCAAATGTGCATGAGTGATTTGATCACATTGACCAGTACTGCTATGACTCCTTGACCATGTGTCAAAATAACAACAAGGGAGATAATGATGATAACATGCATGCATAGATGTGTTTGCAAACATGTATAACAGGTCATATAATCAAACAGTCAAACAATTCTCTATTTTAGAGCTTAAATCAAAAGGAAATGTCCCATAGAATAATAAAATTAAACAACAAAATGTAGTAAATATGAATAATAGGAATGATTTCAACATACAGATTAAATAATACTAAGATTTAAAAGCTAACTGGATAAAACCTTGTTGGAAAGCTAAACTATTTGGAAGAAAAGAAGTAGACTAATAAGCATAGACAGAACTAAAAAAATCCAAACCAATACACGGCTGACTGAATCATGTCTATACTCATATGATATCATGGTCCGACTTAAGCTAAAGTTATCCATGCAGGCTATAAAGTTATTAGAACTGTTTAAGTAAAAATTCAATACAATACTGTCATATATAAATACAGGAATGAAATGGTTAATGAGCTGCTTCATATAGTCCAGGGTTTGATTCTGTCAACATCCATTTACATGTGTGTGCACAGGAGTGCATTTGTGTATATAATATACACAAACAGCAAATTGTGCTACCTTATAATCTAGATTTCTTTTTTTTTCTGCAGTAAAGTATGTTTCATTTTGTTAGTTTTGACCCCATTTGAATAAATTCTTCAAAACCTAGCTAGTTGTGGGAAGCATCCTTAAGGATGTAGCTAGTAAAATTTAACATAATGCTGTTGTCTGAGCTATGTTCCAAATAAACCACTTGACAAATGATTCCCTCTACTTAAGTGGATGAGGAATTATTTTGTCCTAGCATACTGCAAAGAATAAAAATAGGTATTGCAAAAAGAGGCTGAATGGACATCAAGCAGTTATGCCTTTTGAGTGATGAGTCCAAAATTGCTGGTATGGTGCATGAGAAATCACAACTTCTGTAGTGTATGATCTGGGGAGTCTTCTTCGGATTATCTTCTGTGGATTCACAAGTATTCTAAAATATTCTAAGACTATTTCTCAGAATTTTTTATTTCATTTCTATTTCAGTATGATATTGCTTTCAGTTTTGCAAGAGAAGCAAGTGTGCAATCTTAAAAGTATTAGTTAAGGTTTATAATCTGTCGTCATATTTTTCTTTAACCACTCTAGGCTGTCAGTTCCTTATACAGAATACCTGTAATGCTTTTTTCCATTACCGGTCTTTTATCTGCAACTGCGGGTGGTTTTAGTACTACGCATTATTTCATCCAATTTTTGTAGAAACAAATCTGTGGTTAAATAATCTGAAAGTGGACTGGCTTGGCAAGTGATTCTGGGGGGGGAGGAGGAGAGGTTTGCATATCAGAGAATCTGGAAATAGTAGACCACCTTGGGAACTCCATTCAACGTATTAACGCTCTGTCCTCCCACTGCTTCCACACTGTTAGGCTTTTTTTCCTTTGGTTTTACACCACAACTGCAACAGGAGTAATTCACCCTGTTATCATATTCCTGAAATGAAAAAGAATGAATAATATTTTCGTGTGTGTGTGTGTGTGTGTGTGTGTGTGTGTGTGTGTGTGTGTGTGTGTGTATGCGTATGTTTGAGTTTGTGAATACCAGTTAAACTTAAGCACTGAAACAAACCATCTAGCACACAATAAATAAGCACAGCTTACAATTGCACTAAACAATAAATTAATTAAAATAGCACAGTATATAATTAGATTACATGAGGTTGGAAAAGGAAAAGTACTTTGAGATAATTATGAAGCCAGTTGTAGTAAAAAAAAAATCTGCTTCAATCAGCAGATCTGAGAATTGCAACTAGATGAACTGAAAACAAAAAGCCCTGGACTGAACTATTTTTTCATACCCCTGGAATATTCATTTGTTTCCTTTTGGAAGGTTGGAAGACCTTGATAAGGTTGGATGTTCTAACCGATTCTATTAGATAGGTGAATTGTTGTGCATGTAGGGAAAAAAAAACAAACTCCATCTTGTAGGTGATCTAATACTATTTAGTCTGTGGTTAGCATAGAGACTTCTGACTGGAGTTATTGGCTGATGCCTTGGTTCCCAGCTAGGAGTAATGTTAGGATTTCATATTAATAATCCAAAATACCATGCTTTCATAAAGATGTCAATAATTAACATGCTGACAACCTCCTTGCTTGTAGGCAGAGGAAGTAATAATCAAAAATAAAGCTAAAAATCCTAGAGCTACCTGTAAGGGCAGTGGGAGCCAGTCATGTCTCAGATTAGAAGTATCACTGCTGACCCCATTTCTTTTGTGCAGTTTTAGTTACCGGTACCGGTACCAGCACTCCTCTGCCTAACTGCACTGAATAAAGGACTGATCCGGAATGAATTGTCTAAAGGCTTCTTTCTTTCTTTGACCAAGTCTACCCTGATGGAAAATTCTCTAGCAATATCTCTGCTTTCTAGTGGCCAGACAAGAATATCTTTACTTCACCAGGGAAGCTAACATGGCACCGGTAACTAGAACTGAGCAAAAGAAAAGGGCTCCACACTGATGTTTCTAATCTGAGACATGACTAGCTCCCTCAGCCCTTACAAGTAACCGTAGCATTTTTAGCTTCACTTTTAGGATTTTATATTAATGAAATTAGAAGAATTGTGGATACCTGGGTGACTGTGACTTGAATCTGACTGGAGCACTGCAAGCTGAGCTCAAACACAGTGCTGTGCTTCATAACCTAATCTTGTCCTTATCACGCTGAATTTAAAAACTGAATGAGTTTTCATTGCATTATACTAATTAATTGACTGGACACAGATAGTACAGGATATTGTTGCTACCCAGCTCACTGAATGGACACTGTCTGGTTCTTTCCTTTTGGCTATTTAAGAAAAAAAAAGAGTGGCTTTTGCCATAATTACTGGATGCTCATTCACACACATAGAAAGGAACTAGGTCTTATTCTTAATGTCACTGTTGCAGAAATTTATATGGAGCTGTTTCCTAGAAAGTGGACTAATCTGCGAACTTAAATATATGCTAAACAACAAGGATAATAAGTGACAAGTTAACACACAGGATATATACACAGCTTAGTTGCATGTCAGTGATCTTCTGATTCATAAGTAATCTTCCTAGCTTCTAACTAAGCTTATAGTCAAGGAGACCATTGAGAAGCACAGCCCAATAGCGAGTACTGGTGAGAAGCTAACAATGGCCTCTAGTAAGTAGATTTATGTATGCAAGTGTGCATATATGCATGCATTTATGTTTCTATGTATGTATGTATTTTATGTGTGTGTCTGTATGCATGCATTTGTGCATGTATATATGTGTGTACATGCATGTACACCTTAGGGATTTATGTATATATATTTTGTTGACTGGGTTAGCTCTATTAAGCCTGCATTCTGTTTTCAGGGGGGACCTAAGGTAGCATCCATGCTGTCTTTTCCCTACATATCCCAGGTGAAAAACTGACATCATCCATCCAGTCATCTTGACTGGTTTTAATGATTGCTATGGAAATATTGTGCTTTATATGGAAAGGCAACTTGTTCCGAAGACAATGAATATCTCGTGTTAGGTATTCATTGTGTCAAATTGTGTTATTGATGTGATATAGATTTAGATTTCTTAAGTAAGTGTTTGCTTTACCACTGGTCCTGTTTAGGTGAAGGAGTTGAAAGAGGGTTGGGTCATCCACAGCAGAGAAGGCTAAGCAGTGCTTACCCCTCAGGAAACTGTTAGAGCCATCAGATTCTTCTCTTTCTCTTACAAGAAGTAAACTCTTCTCCTTCATAATCCTGAAACTTCATGGGTAGACATTTAGAAGTTACTTGGAGAGTCCAGTTCTACCCCTGCTGAATGTTTGAAATGTTTTGAATCCATAAAACTACTTCTCAAAGCCAATACTGAGCTCCTAAAAACAATTTTAATTCACCACTTATTGTTTCAGGACATGAGTTATAGTTTACTCTGGATTATTGAGGCTGACTGGCTAACTGACTGACTGACTGATTTACTGTGTGTTTGCTGAACTGGGAAGTCTGGCTAGATAGAGTCCATTTCCAAATGTGACAATGGGAGATAATACTACAAGTAAGGTTTATTAGCAAAAAGTCTACTGCATAAATATAATTTCAACAAGCACAGAATTGAGAACACACTTAAGAATATACAGGAAGTAACACATTCAAGAAAATGTGTATTTGTCATTAGAGATTAAAGATCAAATGCATACTACTCATTTATAACATACACTCACATTGTGCAATGTGAGAATTGTTTGTTTTATATGACCATTACAGGTGAAAACAGTCATCTTTAAAACAACAACTGATTCATTCTTATTTGCACTCATCCAGTAATTCTTCCAACATATTGCTGCTTACACTAAACTTCCTACCATTAATTTGAAGCTTCCGATTTTTTTTCCTACCTTCCCACTTTTCTCTTGTTCATAGGTTCATAGGTTGGTACTAGGCTATCAGCCCTAGGGCATATACAAACCTAGCCAAACAATTCCCCGGATATTTCTTCTCACAATATTTACTTCCCTGGACACCTGTCTAGCAGGGCAAATGACGTGATCCCCGGGTGAATTTCTTATCTCCCATCCAGTCGTCAAGGTTCCTTTTGAAAATGGCCAAGGAGGTGCTCGGTTTGACATGTATGGGCAGTCTATTCCAGAGTATGGGGAGTCTCTGGGTAAGGAACCTATCCCTCCAGCATGTTTTGTTTATTGTGATGATAAGGTTTAGATCCCTGGAGCGTGTGGCTCTGAGGGATTGGGATTTCTTTAAGTGGAGCATATCCAACAGCTCAGAGTTTGACATGGCCTTGTATGTTAAACAGAGATCGCTTCTGAGTAGATGATATGCCACAGAGTATAGATGGAGTTTTTTTAGAAGGTCAGGATAGGGCATCTGCTTTAGGCCTGTGATTCTTTTAATGAGGTATTTCTGCGGCCTTTCCAGCTGTTGCAGATGTCTTGTGAGGTACATACCAAATGGGGCATTGTACTCTATAATGGGTCTAATGAGGGATGAGTACAGTGGGACAATGACCTCCTTTTTTTCTGGATGAAAAGCCCTTAGTGATGAGGTGTGCCACATAGAAGGATTTCTTGACTGTTGTGGTGATGTGGTTATCGAAGGTGAGACCACCGTCCACCTGTGTCCCTAAGTGTCTCATCACATTTTTAGTGTTTAGTGTACTGCCACCTATGTGGTAATTCATAACTATACATTTCTTGGCATTAAGCTTGAGCCCATGGCTTTGGCACCAAGCATTTGTTTCTGTAAGGCCCTTTTGTAGAATATCCACATCATTTGGGGATTCAATAATGGCTGTCAGTTTGCAGTCATCTGCGAACTTTGTTAGCCAGAGTCCCTTAGTGTTGGCCTGTACTTGAGAGAAGTAGATGCCAAACAAGAGTGGTCCCAGGACTGAACCCTGAGGTACTTCACTTGTCACTTGTCTGGAGCTGGATTTGAAGTCGGCTACTTTTACACTCTGGGTTCTGTCAGTAAGCCAGTTGGCAACCCATCGAGTGATGTAGGGATCTATGCCCAGCTTAGTAAGTTTATCTATGATTCCAGAGTGGGGGATAGTGTTGACGGCTTTGGCAGGGTCCAGATAGGCTGTGTGGACCACCTTACCCTTGTCCACAGCTCTGGAGACTGATTCGAAGAAGTGAATCAGGTTCAGGAGACAAGATCGGCCCTTCATGAATCCAAACTGGGTGGGGTCCAGTGTTTGAAGGTTGCCAATGTCTTTGTTTATAAGTTCCATGATAATGTGTTCCATGCCCTTGCAGATCAAGCTCGTCAGACTGATGGGGCAGTAGTTCCTGGGATCCAAGGTAGATCCCCCCTTGTGGAGTGGGATAACTGTAGCTGTGCACCACTCAGTGGGCATGAAGCCTGAGGTGAGGCTATGATTAAACATGACACTTAGGTGAGGTGTCAGTTCATTTTGTGATTCATATAGTACACAGCCTGGGATGTCATCTGGTCCCATGGATGCTATATTCTTAGCTTTGGAGAGTGTGGTTTCTACCTGTGTGGCCCTGATTACCGGAATTTAGCAATCTTTTGGTAATGAGATGGACCCTTTAGCGGGTGAGAGGGGGTGAAGTTGACACTAAATCGATCTGCCAGGATATTGGCAATATCCTTGGGATCAGTATATTTAATGCCATTCTGTTGTAGCTCAGAGCAGATCTGAGCATTGCCATTTAGATTCTTGACATAACTATAGAATGCTTTGTGGTTGCCTTTGAAATCTTTGCAATTTTATTTTCGTTAGTAGCTTTGGTGGATTTTATGAGGGATCTCAGCTTCTTACTGAGGCTGGTAAGGGAGTTTTTTGCATACTGGGATTTTCCTCTTTTCCACAACAGTTTCTTCCTTCTGTTGTATAGTTTGTTTATGGCAGGGACCACCAGATTGGCTTCCTTTTTTTGGAGGAGAGTATCTTAGTTCTATTTGGGATGGCACTATTCATGCTTGAGTGGATGTGCTCATACAGTGCCTTAGTGTAGGATTCAGCAGTCAATCTTTCAGCTCCAGTCTGCATGGGTGCCATGAAGTTTGTCACTTCTGACTTAAGTAGCATGAAGTTGGCTTTGGAGAAGTTTTTTACAGAGGTTTCCTTACTGGGGGGTGGGGGGGGGGTGGGATGTGGATGTCAAGGGTGATTTGCGTATGGTCAGACCTGACCAATGGGGTGGTGACCACTGGTGTGGAGCATCTATCTCCCATGTTGGTAATGACCAGGTCTAGGATATTGGAGCCCCTGGTGGGACAATGGATTAGTTGATCCATGGCATTGGAATTTATGAATTCCAAGAACCGTTGCGAAAATGTGTTGGTACCAGAGTAGTTTTCCCAGTTAATGGCAGAGTAGTTGAAATCACCCAGTATTAGGGTGTTTGGTTGTATCTTAATATTTTCCAGTATATTTAGAAAGGTGTAGTGAGAATATTGGGGCATGGTGGGGGCTCTTTAGCAAGCTACAATTTCGATTGCAGTCTTACCTAGTATTAGTTGAACCTGGAGAATTTCAGATGAATTGTGTTGGGCAATTAGCCTGGAGGTGTGAATATTCTTGGTGAATATGGACACTCCTCCACCTTCAGTGTTTTGGTCTTGGTTTGGTGGCCAAAAGTGTGGTAAGAGTTGCAGCCTGGTATGCAGGGGTGCTCTCTGGATTCTTGAACCAGGTCTCAGTTACTGCACAGATATTGATGTTCTCTAGGAGTGCCTTGAAAAAGTGCATTTTGAGGTTTAGACTTCTAGCATTGAGTAACATTAACTTCAGATGTTGCATGCTTGTACCTGTTATGGTGGTGGTTTTGTCCTTTGAACCTTGCCTAAAAAGGCACTATATCGCAGGGGTGACAGAGTCAGACCATCTCTGGGAAGGCATTGTGGTTTGTCGATCATGTTGTCCCAGGCAGACAGATACTGGATCCCCTTTAAATGACACCAGAAGCTTAGCCAATTGCTGAAGTAAATCATTTTGTCCTTATACTGTGGTATCATTCTGGGCGAAGGTAGGATGCTACTCAGGGCTAGGGTCATACCTGCCTGGGCCACATGATCCAAGAGCTCTTCCATGCCTCTTTTCATTTAGTCCAGGGAGGTTCATCTCAAGTCATTCACTCCAAAATGGACAATGACTGAGTCGTATTTGTACTTGTTGTGGAGTGACTTGAGTGCATGCATTATGTGGTGGCTGCTGGAACCTTACAGGCAGCTGACTGTAATTTTCTCCTTGCTCAGCCTGATGAGTGGGACATCAGTGTGCCTGACTATAGAGTCACCTATGACTAAAGTGTTGGGTATGTTGTCTTGCCTTAGGGGCTGTTGTTGGGTGGCATACTGGTGTTGTGAGCTATGTGTCACTTTGGTTGTGACTGGTGTTTGTTTGCGTTTCAGCTTCGAGGTCCTTGTTGCTTGGGCAGGTTAATGTTAAGGGCCTCCGCATATGTGGGTTTAGTGTTGCTATATGTGGGTGTTGATGGTTGTGGCACATAAATTACCACATAGAAGGCAAACAAAGTCCCTACCTTTCTGGAAAGGAGATATAGCTTATGTTTGTTTTTTTTTTTTTGTTTTGTTTTTTTTTCTGTGCATAATCAGATTACATCTATCTCTTTATTTTCTCATGTCTTTAACATTTCTTTAACTTGTGTTTCCCCTAAATTTACTTCAGTACTACTTAACATTAATTTATCATTGACCACTGCCCAGTCATACTATTCCATATGACTGAACTTTGGTTTGAAGATAAATTGCAGATTATTTTTCTTTTTTTATTAATTTTTAACAGGGTAAGTCCTAAACCCATGAATCAGAAATGTCTTTATTCAAGGGAAAATGTGAGCAGTGCTCTGGTTTTAAATAGAAAGAACAGGGGATCAAACCCAGTATTACATGGAGAAGCACATTGCTAATGTGCCGCCTTAAAATATGTGTTATATTAAAAGGCACCCCGTTTAACATCTATTAGCATTTCTCCCAATAAATTTAACTATCGCTTTGTAGTCCCTTAGACATAATAACATTTGTCTGTATATAATGTAAAAAGTCTTTTTGAGGACATTCCAAAAGCAATTAACTCTTTATGATTACAATTATAATTATGGTCCTCTGCATTCAGTGACATTAAAAATAAGGCTTATTTCCTTTGTATCTGGCTTTCTTTGGTCATCATGTAATGTCAGTTGAAAAAAATCCAATTAGTAGACTGAAATAATAAAGTCTAGATTATTTATATGCAGCACATAAGAAAAACAAAAAGTAAGTGTGCTGGCTACTCATTGTTTAACAAATAGGGGTTGATGTCTGCTCTGTAGTTCAGGTACATAAAGTACTGGAGGGACATGGAGGAAAAAAAAAACAGTCCTGAATGACATAATGCCTTTTTCAGGGGAAGGGTGTTCACAGTATTCAGTATGAGAGGCATTCCCTTTTTAAGATTAGCATTTTCATTCATGTTTTGGTCCACAGGCAAAAAAGTAAATTGTAATAACATAATGAACTTCACAGAGATGTGAAAGCAGCAGCTGGAACTTCCTATGAGAGCTGGAGAGGGGAAAGGCATGTTGGGATCAGAAAATGGCTGCCTAGTTTTGGTACAGAAGTGCCCCCACATCAGAATAAGAGGAAGTTAAATTGTGTGAGTCACATATCATTAGAGAATAGTTATGCTACTATTTCTTTCTCTTTGATAATCCATAATACATCAGTATTAAACCACCAAGAGACATTGTAGCGGCTTCAGATTTCTTAATAATGAACTATTCTGCCCTGCAAAGCTCTGTTTGGTGCCAGTCACTGGGCCTGATATCTGTGTCCATCATCCAGACTGAGGGAAACTAGTCTTCATAGTTGATGTCAGACTCAAATACTGTGAACTGTTGCATGTGTTCACATTCTGAAAAATTCTAAAGATTGCTAAATGAATTATGAATTATGAATAGTTGCTGTCATAGCTCCTTGTAGTGATTCCTTTATTTTTAACCTCTGTAAGTAAATTCCCTTTTCAATCACATTTTTCTAAGCTTTACGTATTAACTATTTTAGACCCTCGGGTTTTCATAGGAAGGTTTCATATGTTGTCTACATTTTCTTGTGAGAATATTATTTATCAGACTGTCCATGTACTGTATTCACTTTATCTCTAGTTTTATTTCACTTGTTCAGTTTTTTTATTGACATTACTCCTTTGAGGTACGTAATGCTTTTTTGTGTGTTTACACTGTAGTTGTATAGTGCACTTCATAACTTTCACTCTTTTGCATTATTTAATACTTTTGAGTTGTATCTGAGTTAGTATAATTCCATGGTTCTTATTTCCACTTCACTCAGTGTTTTACACTGTTACCTTACTGGTGGACAAAGCTTGAGCTTTAATTGCCAAAGGTTCTTCCATAGGAAATCACTGTTGGTGAGTTCTAGTGACAATTATGCCCTTCTGGGAGGAATTTTCCCCTTCTTTGAGTTGGTGTGACCATGGAGTTGGTATATATAAGTTTGGGGAGTGTGTGTGGCTTCATCCAAATATTGGGGGCTGTAAGGGGGCTTGCCCACCTGCAAAAATACTTTAAAAAAGTGTTTTATGACATTTTTTCTGCAAAAGCAATTTGGAGATTCTGATCCTTGGTACATTCACTAATTCCTACCCACATAAGTATTTTACTTTTTAGACCAGCCATAAATCAACATTAATTCTGGGTTGTACTTGTGTTTTATCAAAAAAAAAGCCCAAACAGAGAAAGAAAGAAAAAAAAGCACAAACAGAGAAATAAATCATTTTTTTTTTGTTTCTTATTATTAACTGATGATATCTTTGGGGGCACTAAAAACAAAAGATAAAGTAACATACAACAATCAAACTGGCTGTGATGAAAGGAGGTACTACCAGCACAGCTATGGAATTTTGTAAATTATTATATGTCATTTGTGAATATCAAATTCATACAAGATGCTGGTGCTACAAATATATTAGAACTGTATGTCATGTGTATATCAAACTGATTTGTACAGACGTTTGTGTTGAAAAAGTATTTGCAAAGTGCTTGCGTTTGAAATGTATGCACAGTGTGCCTTATTGGAGAGAATAAATATGTACATGCACTGTTGTAATTGTTTAAATGTATGTTTTAACAGAGGAAACTGGAGGGTTAACCTCTTTGAGTAGGTTTAACAGTTGAGCAACAGCAAAATTGTAGAAGTATATGATCACAGTACATTTTGTATATAGAATTGACTTCATAGAAATAAAAACCTACTAGCTATTTACACTAGGTACAAATCTGCCTAGGTAGAGTATGAATCAATGGAATAGTGATCCTCAGGGTCAGCCATAAAGAATAGGATGAATGAGGTGGGTTTAGGGAGGGTCATTACAGTTACATATATGATATATGATTTTCATAAAGGTGTTTTGAGGAGCTTTATGAATGTTGTAATGTGGTTTTGTAGCCTGAGATCTAGGGGTAGGGTTTCCATGTTTTTGCAACTTCATAAGGGAATAGAGATTCCCCTGAGCCGTGTTTACATGGAATGACTTTGATTAGGGCTTTGTTACTGGATCGCATTTCCCTGTTGGTGCTATAGACGTTTAGGAGGCCTGTTAGGGCAGGGGTTTTATCAGGGCGGTATAGTATTTGATAGGATAAGTTGAGTTGGTGGTAGTGAAGCAAGTTTGGAAATTCTAGCCAGTGTAGTTTATGAAGGGATGGACAATGGTGAGAGTGTGATTTAGAGTTGGTTGCAAATCTAGATATTTTGTTGTAACATGTTGAAAAGTTTTCAGGTCAGTTTTATTTAGATTTGAGTATTGGGGATGCATAGAGTAGGGTTAATAAGAGATGGGTTCTGGCTATGGCAGTTCTGGATTTGGAGGTTAAGAGCTTGTTGCTATGATAGAGGCATCCTAGCTTTTGTGAATTTTGGAGATGGTTAGGGGTATGTATTTATTGTATTTAAGTTGGTAGTCAATTGTAAGACCTAATAGTTCGGCCTCAGAAACAGGAGTTATGAGGGTCTTATTGGCTGAGAGAATAGAGAAGGTGATGTCATTAGTCTTTATTGGGTGGAATGGCATTAGTTGGGTTTTTTAGGGTTCAGTATTAGCTGACAATTGTTTAGCCAGTTTTCTATTTCTCAGAAGAATTCTTGGCATAGTATTTGTAGGAGATGGATGTTGGGAGCAGAGCAGATAAGGGTGGTGTCATCCATGTATTGGACTATATCAGCTTTTGTGGTTGCTAAGTGGAGTTAGTTTGTAAAGATATTGAAGAGAACAGGGCCAAGTATTGAGCCCTGAGGTATGCCACATTTGACTGGGAGAGGGGGGATAGGGAGTTGAGCCATTTGATAGATTGAGGACAGTTGTCTAGGTAGCTACTGAACCATTGAAAGGTAAAATTATCAAGGTTGAGTTCAAAGAGAGAAGATAGGAGTTTATTGTGGGAATCTGTGTCGAATGCTTTGGATAGGTCTTGGAAGGTGGTGGAGACAAGTTTCCTTTGGTTTCTGTATAAGTTTATGGTATTGGTGAAGTTAATTAGGGCAGTGGTGGTGTTATGGCCTGATCAAAATCTGTGCTGAGTTTTAGAGAGTAGGTTGTTGGAGAGTAAATGGGAGAGGAGTTGGTGATGAATACACCTTTCGAGAATATTTGATAGGGGTGAAAGGATTGCAATGGGGCGGTAGTTGGGGAAGTCAGTGGAGGAGCCACCCTTGTTGATGGTTTTCTATAAGAATGGGACATAGTGTTCATTAATGGATCTATTTATTAGTATTCATATTGGGTAAATGATAGCCTTAGATGCAAGTTTGATGTATTCAGCTGGGAGGGTGTCAACAGCGAGGGTAGTTGGTTTGACTTTTACTAGGAGTTTTTGGATGGTTGATATAGATACTGGTTTGAGTGAAAAGTCTGTGGTGATTGATCAGACTTTGAGGGGTGGTGGTGATTGATTGGGCTTTGAAAGGTGGTGGTGGGGTTTGTATAATTTATGAGTTTCAGTATGGAGGAGGTGAAATAGCTGTTGAAGTTGGAGGCTATGTCAAGGTTAGCGCCTTCTATATTTGGTGGTGGTGTGATGGTTTTTCTGGGTTGGAGGATGTTGTTCACTGCATTTCTGTGGGCTATTACTGTATGTTCTTTGCAGCATTATAAAGTGATTTTGTTTGTCTATCTTAACCTGTTTTTTTTTTTTTTTGCTTTATTTCTAAGTTCTAAGAAGGATTGTCTAGTTGTGGGTGTTTTATGTTGATGCCAGGATTTCCATGCTTTGTCCCTTTGTTTTAGTAGGATCTTTTTTGTTTTTTTGTAACTAGGGGACAGGATTGCTACAGCTTCTCATTGTTTTGATTGGGGATAGTTGATTTAGGATTATTAGGAATGTGGAGTTAAAGTATTCTACTGCCTTGTCCAGAGGGAGGGTTTGGTGGGAGTCCAGTTGCAGGATTTTAAGGCTTCTGTGAATAGGTCTGAGGGGAAGTCTTTACGGGAACATGTTTGTAGTAGGGGGGGGGTGGGTTGTTACATTTAAGTTTGTGTTGAAGGATAAAGGTTGGGTTGTGGTCACTGAGAGAATTGGATAATGTGCCACACCGGTGGGCAGTGTTGGCCTGGTTAGTGAGGATCCAGTCTAATATGGATTCCCTTTTGGTGGTTTTATCTATGCGTGTGGGTGTTTGAATGAGTTGGGTGAAGTTATATAGGGTGATGTGTGTTGGGAGTGGATAGATTTCCAGTCGATGTTGACATCTCCTAGCACTATGGTTTCATGGGGGAGGGAATGGGAAGCCCAGTGGAGTATTGATTCTAGGATGTTTATGTTGTCACCTAGTGGAATATATATGCCGACTAAGTTTCCTCAGAGGACTTAAAAATCTCTCTGGAGTTAAAAAATTTGAACTGGAGGCCAAGCAGAAGGAATTAGAATCGGCAGAGAGACTGAGACACAGGGAAGCCAAAGAAAATGGGAGGCAGAGGTAACACAAAAAGGAGATGCTGACTCTTTGTCAGGGCCATGGAGGTAATTGGGAAGGGAATAACAGAACCTACAAGCAATAACGATCAGTAAATTTTTTCCACAATTTACAGAAGTTGATAATTTGATAGTTTTATTCATATGTTTAAAAGGGGTCTATGTCATAACATCAAAGTGTCAAAATTTAGAATGTTATAACATCGGACCGGAAACATCGAAAGCTGAGAATATCGAAGCAGCGGAACATAAATTCTTTCCCAGGGAAAGAATTTGGTGAGCCCTTTCCGCAGCTTTGCTATTCCCGCCACTGTGGTGTGATATCAGAGTTGGTATATTTAGGTAGGGGTGTGTGTGGGGGGCACAGCTCCCCACGTTGGGGGGGGTGTGGGGGGCAAAACCCCCCACATAACACATCGTTTGTAGTGTTTTGTGTTGTGTACTGGAACGGCGATTATTTTCCCTGGGAAAAAAATAACTGTTCTCATTCTTCGGAGTTTTTAGCTTTCGATGTTTCCAGTTCGATGTTATAACATTTGAAGTTTTGACACTTCGATGTTATGATATAGAACCATTTGAAAGGGTATGTAAACAGTGTAGTGTTGATCAAGGGCTCTGGGTATGGTTCCTGACCCCCTTACTTCATGGTAAAGTTGTAACTGCTGTTTCTAAATTTTCTGATATTGATTGCATAAATTATAATACCGTTAAAAATTGTTTATTGGAATGCTTTAAGTTAACACCTGAAGCTTATAGAAAAAAGTATTGTAAGCAGAGATGAAAGACAGATGAAAGTTTGTGTGATTATATTGCTGAGTTAAGTAATTATTTTCATAGGTGGTGAGTGGGTGGGTGTTAGGTCACCACTTTTGGAGGGTTCACAGACCTTTTGGTGAGGTAACAAGCCCTTAGCACTTTGCCTGAGGACATGAGAATCTGGTTGGCAGATAGGGAATGCAACACCGCAGATGAGTTGGGGAAAAAAAGGAGACCTATACCTAGCAAGCAGGGCATCACTGCATAGGAAGGGGATACCCAGTACTGCACATGGTTATAAGGGAACCCATGGTGGGTAGCGTAAACCACCCCAACAGAGTCTGCCAGTAACAGGAGAAACCACTAGTTCAGGTACATGGCCAGGATCAAGGGTTAAATGTTTTAAATGTAACCAGTGAGACAATGTAGCATACAGATGTCTACAGAGGCAAGTTGGAGAACAGAAGGTAGGTGAGCAAGCAAGTGGGAATAACAGAATGCCTGTGGTGCCAAATTACCACAAGAGGTTATATCCCATTTTACTTGATAGGAAACAGACTACTGCTAATAGAGACACATCCTCTGACCTAACCATTATAAAGCCTGCAATGGTTAAAGAGGAGCACTACTTGTTTGGGCAGTCTACTCCAGTCAGAGCTTTAGGAGGGACCCCATTTCAAATACCTTTGGCTAAGGACTGGGAGGTGGAAAAGGAAGCAAGCGAGTAGGTGTGTTTGAGGATATCCCTGCAGATGTCCTGCTAGGGAATGATTCTGATAATGCAGTACCTTGTGTACATGCAGTTAAACCCAGTCAGACTTGGAGACAGGACAGGGGTCTGGTAGCCTGAGGGACCCAGACAGACTGCACTCTTGAAACCAGGACTGGTAAGGTGACTGCTTTAGGGAAGGACCTACCTTGTAGCTATAAGACTGAATATGAGCCACAGCTGCTGGTGGGTACTGATGTTCCCTTTGACATACTGACTGCAAGTATAGAGGTGAGTAGTAGTACCTAGGCTGACAGTGAGGCACTGCTGTCAGAGAATACCATACTTCCTGTAGAAGGGGAGCTGGGAAGGGTTACAGAGAGACAGTTGAGATAGGCTCAGCTCTCAGACCCTACATTATAAGGCTTGTGGGAGGTAACTAGGGAGACACCTGATTCTCAAAGAAAAGGGGATTCCATATACTGGAACAAAGGGTTACAGTATAGAGAATGGACCCCTGAGGGAAGGCTAGAGGATGGGAGAATACAGCAGTTGGTAGTGCCCAGAGCCTACCATCTGTCACTTCTAGCCATACCCCATGACATTCCTATTGTATGTCATATGGGCATAAAACATACCAAGAGGCATATTATGCAGATTTTTTATTGACCTTGGATTGCAAGGGATGTAACAGAGTACTGCAGGACCTGTGAGCAGTGCCAGAAAGTGTCCAAGGCAGGAGACAAGGTCAAAGCTCCTTTGATGTCTTTGCCTGTGATTGAGAAGCCATTTCAGAGGGTTGGAATGGATATTGTGGGGCCTCTGAGTACCCCAAGTTCCACAGGGAAGAAGTATATCGTAGTGGTAGTAGATTATGCTACCAGATACCCTGAGGCAGTGGCCCTGCCCTCCATTGAGGCAAAAAAGGTGGCAAATATTAAACTCAAGACCTTCATATTAGGTGATGTAAACACAGATTGGAATAAAATTAATAACTTGAATCAAACTATATCCATCAATTTATTCAACTTTACCCAACTAACAAACACCATTACTAGACCCAATAAAACTAACTCCCCAGGCACCACTCTAGACTGGATCCTAGTCAGCCATCCAAATAAAATCTTTAACTTAGGCATCCTTCCCAACTCTCTAGGAGACCACCTGCTAGCTTTTATCTGCCAATCAACCCACTCCTCTCCTCACCTTCACCAATATATTCATACACATAACCTCACTAACTTCAACCCCACAACTTTCTCTAACTCACTAAAACAAACAAACTGGACCTCTTTAAAAAAAAACTTCCCCTAGACAATGCCATAGAATTTTTCAACTGAACCTTCTTAAATGTGCTCAACTCCCTAGCTCCTCCAAGAACAGAAAGAATAAAAGCTAATACTGCCCCATGGCTAACCAAAGACACCAAAAGACTCATGCAACAAAGAGATAAGTCCTGGAGACTTTACCATCTAAATAAGCTCCCAGAAACTATTCTCAAATGTGAACGACTTTGCAACCTTGCTAAAAAACAAATTATCAGAGACAAAAAATTCTACTATATTAAACTCCAATCCAACCACTCCAAAAACCCCAAACAATTCTGGAATTCCACCAACTCACTTCTCAACTCAGGTACGAAAAAGAATCCCTGCCCTGATACCTGTAAATCTGATCCTGAAATAGCCTCTTTATTCAACTCCTTCTTCACCAACTCCATAGCTGAACAGACCAAGACTTTCCCAAACCACAACCTTTCTCCTCTACTCTCCTCATCTTCCCCAGCTACTACACTACCCACTATCCCCAACCTTCCCCCCATATTTGAACATAAACCCATCTCTACCTCCTACATAAAAACATACTCTAAACTACAACCATGCTCCAATGCCCCCGACAACATCCCATCTTTCTTCCAAAAATTGCCTCAGATGGAATTGCTCTCCCCATTAGCATCCTGATAAATAGATCTATACAGGAATCTTATGTGCCCAAACTGTGGTGTTCAGCCTTTATTTTACCATTTCCACAAAGGAGGCAAAAACAATAGTATCTCTATCTACCGCCCCATAGCTATCCTCTCCCCAATTTCAAAAATTATGGAAAAATGCATCCACCTTCAGCTTATGCCTTTCCTAACCAAACACCAACTTATCACTCCAACCCAGCATGGTTTCTGACCTGACCACAGCACAATCACTGCCCTTCTCTCTTTCTTAGATACCGTGCCAGCGATTCTGGAAAAATAGTAATAGCAGTTCTACTAGATCTCTCCAAGGCATTTGGCACAGTCTCCCACAGCCATCTCCTGATACATCTTTCTAAACTTAACCTCTCTCAGAATACCTTATCCTGGTTCTCAAGCTACCTGTCTGACAGATCTCAGGCTGTGAAATGGGGGAAAAGGCTCCTCTACCTTCCTTCCTACCCCCACTGGGGGTACACCAAGGATCCATACTTGGTCCAATGCTGTTTAACATCTTTATCAATGATTTCCACACAGCCATTCCCAACACCAAAATCGTATAATATGCAAATGACTCAACTTTAGTCTGTTCCACCTCTAACCTCCCCGAGCTTCAGTGACTCAAACTGCCTTCTCTACCACTGAAAATTGAATGATTTAAAACCGCCTCTTGCTAAATGCCAGTAAATCCAAAATATTACTATTCTTTCCATCAAAAATCATTCCCTCTTGATAAAAACTGATTCCAAATTATCATCCATAACAACTCTACCATAGAGGTTGTCCCCTTCGCTAAACTACTTTGGGTAACTATAGATGAACACCTAAAATTTGATACCCATACTCAGCAAAACATAAAGAAAACTCATGTAAAACTTGGCATGCTATACAGAAACATCCACTTTCGCTCTCCGTCTACAAGACCAACTCTTGCCCCTACCTATCTACTCCCCTCACTAATGTATGGCGCTCCTCTACTAACAAACCTATCTTCCTCTCTCTCCTCCAAACTAGAAGTCTGTTACAATAAAATTTCAAAATTTATCACCAAAGCCAAATATTCCCCCCATCACTGTACTGCCCTCCATTTGTTAAATTGGATCCAACTCTCCAACTATCTAGACTACTTCCAACTTACTACAGCCCAGAGACTAATCTTTCAACTTAATAAATGCCCTGCTCAACCAACATTCTACAATCGTACACCCCACACAGAACCCTAAGATCTGCTCACCAAAACCTAATCACTGTCCACAAACCTAACCATCCTGCTGCTCAGCTTCTCCTATCCTTTTCCTTAGCCAAAAATGGAATTCTCTCCCTCCTTCTCTAAGGACTTGTGAAAACTTTGACAACTTTAACACCAAACCAATGGACCATGGTGATGAAGAAAAACCAATAAGTATAAAAATCTCCGAGCACAGGATCCCAATAAAGGTAGACCCACTTGTAGTTCGAAGTTGAATCAAATTTAATATACACCATAAAACACAGAAAGTTTAGCGCTTTCATTTCCTGACCGGAAACTTCTTCAGAACAATAAAATTACATACAGCTTTCTAATTTATATTCAATTTAAAAATCAATTTAAAATACAATTGGCTTATCCATAAATTGATTGCTCTAATTGAAATGCAAGTTAAAAGTCATAGTGCAAGTGCAGGTTAGATATATACAATGGTAGCAAAACATAGCTGAATTTTCTCAGAAACTTCCATGTAATTCATCCTATGCATAATAAATATAAACATAAAAAATAATTCTTAAAACAGTACATAAAACAATATGGTCTGAATAAGTATAATAAAATACAATACAATGTCCTATTGATACTACTGTGAAATAAATAAATTCATGTATAGTGTATACTATATAATATGTGGTAAATATAATTAAATATAATTAAATATATATATATTTTTTTAAAAAACATATATATATATATATATATATATATATATATATATATAAATGTATAGTAATAATAATAGTAATAATAATAATAAGTATATATGTATACTTTTGTGCATTGTGTTTATATTTGTATGTTATTTAAATTTGTTTGCTCTAAGTTTTAAAGCAAGAGGGAGGAGCATAAGGTGACATACAAGAGTGGAAGAAGATGTACACAGGTGGATTATATCTTATGTAGAAGGGCCAGTCTGAAGGAGATTGGAGATTGTAAAGTGGTGGCAGGAGAAAGTGCAATTAGGCAGCATAGGATGGTGGTTTGTAGGATGACATTGGTGATCAAGAAGAGGAGGATGAGTGTGAGGGCAGCACCAAGGATCAAATGGTGGAAATTGAAAAAGGGTAATTGTGAGGTGATGTTCAGGGAAGAGTTAAGACAGGCACTGGGTGGCAGTGAAGAGTTACCGAATAGCTGGGTAACTACAGCAGAGCTAGTAAGAGAGACAGCTAGAAAGGTGCTTGGTGTGACATCTGGAAAGAGGAAGGAGGACAAGGAGACCTGGTGGTGGAATGAAGAAGTACAGGAGAGTATACAGAGGAAGAGGTTGGCGAAGAAGTGGGATTGTCAAAGAGATGAAGAAAGTAGACAAGATTATAAGGAGATGAGGTGCATGGCAAAGAGAGAGGTGGCGAAGGCTAAGGATAAGGCGTATGAAGAGTTGTATAAAAGGTTGGACACTAAGGAGGGAGAAAATGACCTGTACCGATTGGCTAGACAGAGGGACCAAGCTAGTAAAGATGTGCAGCAGGTAAGGGTGATAAAGGATAATGAGGGAAATGTACTCACAAGCGAGGAGAGTGTGTTGAACAGATGGAACGAGTACTTTGAGGGGTTGATGAATGAAGAGAATGAGAGGGAGAGAAGGTTGGATGATGTGCGGATAGTGGATCATGAAGTGCAGTGGATTAGCAAGGAGGAAGTAAGGATAGGTATGAAGAGGATGAAGAACGGAAAGGCTGTTGGTCCAGATGACATACTTGTGGAAGCATGGAGGTGTTTAGGTAAAACGGCAATGGAGTTTTTAACTAGATTGTTTAATGAAATCTTGGAAAGTGAGAGAATGCCTGAGGAATGGCGAAAAAGTGTTTTCGTACTGATTTTTAAGAATAAGGGTGATGTGCAGAGCTGTAGTAACTACAGAGGGATTAAACTGATCAGTCACAGCATGAAGTTATGGGAAAGAGTAGTGGAAGCTAGGTTAAGAAGGGAGGTGATGATTAGTGATCAGCAGTATGCTTTCATGCCAGGAAAGAGCACTACAGATGCGATGTTTGCTCTGAGAGTGTTGATGGAGAAGTACAGAGAAGGTCAGAAGGAGTTGCATTGTGTCTTTGTGGATTTAGAGAAAGCATATGACAGGGTGCCTAGAGAGGAGTTGTGGTATTGTATGAGGAAGTCGGGAGTGTCAGAGAAGTATGTAAGAGTGGTACAAGATATGTACAAGGGTAGTGTAACAGTGGTGAGGTCTGCGGTGGGAGTGACGGATGCGTTTAAGGTGGAGGTGGGATTACATCAAGGATCAGCTCTGAGCCCTTTCTTATTTGCAATGGTGATGGACAGGTTGACAGATGAGATCAGACAGGAGTCCCTGTGCACTATGATGTTTGCAGATGACATTGTGATCTGTAGTGAGAGTAGGGAACAGGTGGAGACGACCCTGGAGAGGTGGAGATATGCTCTAGAGAGAAGATGAATGAAGGTCAGCAGGACTAAGACAGAATATATGTGTGTGAATGAGAGGAAGGATAGAGGAATGGTGAGGATGCAGGGAGTAGAGGTGGTGAAGGTGAATGAGTTAAAGTACTTGAGATCAACAGTTCAGAGTAATGGTGAGTGTGGAAGAAAGGTGAAGAAGAGAGTACAGGCAGGATGGAGTTGGTGGAGAAGAGTGTCAGGAGTAATTTGTGACAGACGAGTACCAGTAAGAGTGAAAGGGAAGGTCTACAAGAGGGTAGTGAGACCAGCTGTGTTATATGGGTTGGAGACAGTGGCATTGACAAAAAGGCAGGAATTTGAGCTGGATGTGACAGAGTTAATGATGTTAAGATTTGCACTGGGTGTGACGAAGATGGACAGGATTAGGAATAAGTATATTAGAGGGCCAGCCCAGGTTGGAAGGTTTGGAGACAAAGCCAGAGAGGCAAGATTACATTGGTTTGGACATGTGCTGAGGAGGGATGCAGAGTATATTGGGAAAAAGATGCTAAGGATGAAGCTGCCAGGTAACAGGAAAAGAGTAAGTCCTAAGATAAGGTTTATGGATGTGGTGCGAGAGGATATGCAGGTGGTTGGTATGACAGAGCAAGATGCAGAGGACAGGAGGAAATGGAAACAGTTGATCTGCTGTGGTGACCCCTAATGGGAGCAGCCGAAAGAAGAAGAACAGGGAGATATGGTCATTCATTCCAGGTGGATTAGTTGTATCCACCCGCAACTGCCAAATTAATTCCCTGAAACACAACTTATTTTCCCAATCACCCCCTCTACTATCCTTAGGTAGCATCTCCAAAATCCAAAATTTAAAATTAGCATTTTTACAGACTATGGTGTGTCTATAAAGTACATAAGTTTCCTGTCTTCTATTAACGTCATACATATGTTCATATATTCTCTGACAAAGATGTCTTTCCATTTTCCCCACATAATATGCCCAACATGATGTACAATATGCTAAATAAACTATTCCCTTAGTGTAACAAGTATAATATCCATTTCCTTTAAGCTTAAGTGGGATAGTTGGTAAAAATAGGTCCCCCTTGTTGGCTACAAATGTACATTGTGAGCATGTCCCACAACAAAAGGTTCCCTTTTTATTCATCTGGTCCCCATTCTCATTTCCAGACTTCTCAAAAATGTCTTTGAGATTGGAACCCCTTTTAAAACTGTGCATCAAACGTTTATCAAATATTTCTAATCTATTGGGCATACTCCTAAACATGTCCCATGTTTTGTCAATAGCCTTTTTCATTGTATTAGTACCTACATTGTATGTCATAACCAAAAAAGGCATAGTTTTATCTGTCTGATGGGTCCCATTGTTTGTCTCAGTATCGTCTAATATTGAATCTTGGTTCACATTATTATATTCGGTATTTCATAGGGGGTATAAATCTTGTACCTCATGCCTTTATCACTTGTTCCTTAATAGAATTTATTAGTGTATCAGGGTAGCCTCTCTCCAAGAATAGTTGATGTACGTATTCCAATTCATCTCTAAAATCAACATAGTCTGAAGTCATCCTTGCTACCCTAACCATTTGTCCTTTAATAATATTCTTCTTCTGTAGGGGTGGATGATTACTACTATAATGTAAATATGAGTTGGAAAAGCAAGCCTTCCTAAAAATTCTCCACACATATTTTTTGTTCAAAGTGTCCTTCACTATACATACATCAAGATAGTGTATCTCATCTACATTAAATTCATAAGTAAACCTAAGAAATTCAGTAGATTTATTAAAAAACTCCATAACTTATAGCCACCCCATCTAACTGGTGAAAAATATCTCCCTGAAAATAAATGTAATTGTTTTTAAGGACTAGCTCCATATTTTCCAACACCAGCCTGAATTCATGTTTGTTAAGAAACTAGAAATCCGTTAACATGTATTCGAACCACTCCAAACCTGTGTTGTGTGGTATAACAGAAAATAAGTCCTTAACATCAATAGTGAGGAATGAGTACTGAGGTTCAAATTCTAATTCATTTATTTTCTTTAAAAGATCCCAGGAATCAATTAAAATATGTGGGTATAGTTTGTGAAAAGGTTTTAATTTTGTATCTACATAGACAGCTAATGGTTGGGTTTTGGAACCACCTGATGCCACAATGGGTCTTAATGGTGGATTTTGCTTGTCTTTATGCACCTTGGGGATACCAAATATAGTAGAAAGAATAGTTTTTTCAACCTTAAAATATCTATACAATCTGTCATCAATTAACCCCTGAAGCAAATTGTCCTCAGTAATAAGGGGCAGGATTCACAAAGCCTCCGTGTAAGAGTTATAACTCTTACACGGAGGTTGCAGTTAAACGGAGTGATGTCAGCATGCTCTGCATATTCATGAGAGCATGCTGAATCACACCTAAGGCTAACACGGTCCATGGAAGACAGTAGGGGGCGTGTCCATAGGCCGAGCCCTGCAAGCGGACACGCCCCCAGAAGAGTAAAATTGCCCAAAGTAAACACCCATGACAGAGGCCATGGAAATGTGAATAAACACAACACAACACATGCCCCCACAGACTATGAACATAAAATATATAAATGAACATGTTATATATTTTTTTTAAATCGTAAAGATGTTTGCCCTTGAGTGCGCTCGTTTGCGCGGGCGTGCCCGTAGCTTAGCCACAGTTAGCAGTCAGTGGAAAAGGATATAAGAACTAAATATGCAAAGTAAGCCACGAAGCAATAGCATAGCGGTAGAGACGTCGGCTAAAGAGCAGGCATTCATGGTTCGAGCCCCCACAACACCAATTTTTATTTCTAGTAAAATAAGCACGAAACAAGTCCCTGACAAACATGTACACATATAAAATCATAGTTTATGTAAAATGTAATGAAATAGTCCATTTATTTTGAAGAAATGTGAGATAACAAAATAATAAAAGATGCCAGATGTGCCTATAGCTGAGCTACAGTTTAACAAGGTGAGTGCATCTGCCCGTAGGTGAGCAGTGGTTTAACAGGTGCAAAATGAGTGCCCGTAGGTGAGCAGTGGTTTAACAGGTGCAACATGAGTGCCCGTAGGTGAGCTGTGGTTTAACACGCTGAAACTGTGTGCCCCTAGCTGAGCTGAGCGTAATATGCGTGCTGATAGCCAAATGAGGCGTAAACCAGCGTACCCCATTTGGGCGGAGCTGCGCACCACGCAAACAAGCTAACCAACGGGCAACGTTGAGCAAGCCGTATCAAAACTGCCTTTACACAGACACACCCCTCAGCTTGTCTAGGCAGTCATAAAAAATAAAAAGCAGTGGCCAGGTTCGAACCCAGGATACTATACACTATAGTCAAGGTACTGAAACACTAAGCCATGACAGCAGTACCTATAAATGCAGTAATAGCAAATATATAGGAATGAATACAAAGTGGAGCATGACAAAGCAGGTTTTGTGAAGTTGATTCAATTCCAAAATGGCCAATCACAGATATGTGCGGGAAAAACGGCCTATATAAGCCCCATAGGCGGGAATACACAGCATAAACGATTGTAGAACTGACTTGCAGCCAGAATGACAGGAGTAGGTGAGGGTAGTTGCTTTTGAGCACAGAGGTGGGGCATTGAGGAGTCCAGATACATGGTCTGGCTCCTAGTCCACAATCATGAGGCCCAACTCATGCAGGGCCAGGTCCTGTGCGGAGCATATAGGGCTGAGGCGTGGGACCGGTTGGCTCATGATCTCACCAGTGCCACAGGAATTCCAAGGACTGGTGAGCAGGTTCGTCACCACCATGCGGACCTGAAGAGACGCAAGCAGGACCAATTGAACCTTTGGATCCAGGAGTCCCGGCAAATGCCCAACGTCCCACTACTGAGTAAGTTACATGTAATTATGTATGTAAGAAATTAAACTAGCTGATATTATGGAGATGTGTATTCCAATATTACTTCATTTATATTACAGCTGCAGGTGTCCATTCTGCGAACTGCAGAGCCTATGGCGATAGGCTGGTGCGGTTGCGCCACCCGGCAGGTCAGTAATTCTCTCCCAGTAACTGTAAAGAAATATAAAAGTATGACAGTTAGCAAAAGAGTGCAGTGCAGTCACAAAGTAATAGAATGTGCAAGTAACAAGTGTAAGAGTGTTTGCAAGTATTGCTTGATTACAAAAGTGTGTTGCAGTCTGTAATCCAAACAGAAAAATGAAAATGTCTGAAATAAAGTCTGAAATAAAGATGCCCCACCTGTAATATAATAGTACACAACCTGCAGCAGGCTGAAAAGTACAGCTGCAGAAGATGAGCAAATCACATGTGTGAAATATACCCCTGTTGAAATACTGAAACATGACAGAAGAGAGACTGCTGGAAAGGATTGTAATAACTAAAGGTAAAACATGTCAATAAAGCCTAGAAGTAAGTACCATCCTGAATAGTAAAATGAAAACAAGTGAGAGAGTGTGAGAAAGTGTCATGAATCCAGCAATAAAGTAGTAATAACCCCTGAATAAAGTATACTGCAGTCAGTACAGAATGAAATGCATGTGAGAAGCAAAACCAAACAGCGAAATATGTTCAAAGTGTTGCTGTAGCTGGAATGTGTATCCCAAAATCTGGATATGTTGCTCTCAGTCTGCAATATGCAGATAGTATGATTGTCTGATATACCAAACATCCACAGTTGTCTATAGCTATATAAAGCAAATGTAGCAGGATGATGTAGCTGAACAAAGCTAGATATGAATGTGTATGAAGAACAATAAAATGTATATTGATGTAGCAGTAACAGTCCTATCACCAAGTTGAAGTAGTTATCATATAGGAAACTGTAGTTAGAACAGTAGTGTGTATATATGTGCAGCTATTAGAAATGTACAGCATATGTATTGGTATTCGAAGGTGTTAATATTATTTTCTTCACCCCACCCTATAACCACATATAACCCATTCCACGTGAAAATGGTATGTGCAATCACAATTAACACCCCTGGACATTTGTCCTGTTGGGTCATAAATATTTGCATGTCCGTTGATGCATCTGCCCTGTTCATACATCCAAACCTGATGGCTTGTTGCCATCAATCAACCCTGCATGTTGTTGGACTGTGTATTGCTGTTCAAATTATGCATGTGTTATGCTCGCTGTTCAATGGTGTGAATATCTGGGTGTTTGGTTAATGGGAATACTAATGCATGCTGTTACAACTAATTGTGAATGGTATTATATGTCACTAACCCAAATTGTCATGACATAATGCAAAACATAGGACGACAGGGAATGCGGGTTCCAGCGGACCCACCTCTCCCACCTCAGCTGGCGAGTGCACCTGGCACTAGTGCCCAGTCTGGACCCTCCTCCAGTGGCCCTGTGCCACCTGTGGGTGGAAGCGCTGCAGGGGATGGGGCTCGTCCCCCCTCTGCAAATGTGGCCGGAGGAGAACCACCACTCACCCTCCGTAGCGTCCGGACTGTGGTGCGTAGGGAGATCCAGGACTCTGTTCTTGGGCCCCTACGCCAGCTTGAGGCACAGGTGGCACAACTTACAGGCATGCCTGTTGCCCAGCCTACACAGCCCCCAGCACAGCCTCATCCTGGGCAGTGAAGGAACAGTGGCAACTGCCCATGGGTGGAGATATCAGTTCCACTGTTGCCATCTGTGGGCTCATGGGTGCTGGATATCCAAACCTCCATCCCCGTCAATTGTGTAACCCCCAACACGTGTCATACACCACCCCTGTATGCATCTTGTTTGTCTTGTCTGTTCACCTACCCAACCTACCTCCCCAGCTATACCGACTTCCTTCACCTGACATACCACTCTCACCTGAAAAAAAAAAAAAAAAAAAAAAAAAAGGGCACTCTGTACCTACAAAAAAATTATGCCCCATCCATAGCTGCCCATTCCGCACACATGTCTGCTGGACATTTATTTATTTATTTAACATTTGTTGACCGGGAAAGTCTGACTAGGTTCCACAAATCCTGTTTTCAGCGGAGGCCTGGGGAGAAACGCTCCAGAAGCATGTCTTTAGAATGTGGGAGGAAACCGGAGTATCCAGAGGAAACCGACGCGTATGCAGGGAGAACATGCAAACTCCACACAGAAGGCACCCCAGCCGAGAATCGAACCAGAGAACCTCTTGCTGTGAGGCGACAGCATTAACTGCTGCACCACTGCACCGCCCCAACATGGAACATGGAAACTATCAATTACAATTGGCTGTACAACAAGTATTATTGTTGTCCTGACACCTCTTTCAGGGGTGGAAGGTTTCAAATGTCACACCAAATTACATACATATGCACAGCTGTTGCTGATGAAGAAATGGGCAGCTATGGGCCTTACCTACATCCCTCCTGCAAATCCCAAGCTTGTTTCCCTACTGTCTTACCCTCTTTGTGACCTCTTTTTCACCACTTTCCTGTCTCCCCATTTTCATTTCTTTCAAAGAAAATAGCGCGGGTGTGTGCCAGAGTAAGCACTGTTAAGTGGTTGTAAGCAGATGTGCACGTGTGTGCGCGGAGCAAAATGCCAGTGCGCCTGCGTGAGCTCCGCGCAAACCAGCGCTAACCCGGTTACAACTGCTTAAAAGTGCCTTAGTCACTCTGATTGACAGGTCCTGTAGTCAGTTCAAAAGCAAAATAAAATCCCAGTGTTAGTCCCAAACCCAGGACCTTGGAAACAGTAGTCTGTATGACCTACCACTAAGCCATGACTCTTATACAAGAACATTGTGCTAAAATAAATATATCATGTAATAGTAAGAATGAATGTAAAGGGAATATAGGATGTGTAGTACACAAAGCATGTCATTTAGAATTACTGTCAAAACTAGTGGATTTCCATAATAGTAGTGTGTGAACAGAAACAGCCATGCTAGTTGGTAGCTAGTAGGTAATAATGTCAGTTAATGTACATATATAAATGTATGTATATTTACATATATATATATATATATATATATATATATATATATATATATATAGTTGTAGGTGTCATTGTGCATACACACTTACTACAGGGAACAGGAGAGAGGAATGGAGAAATGTGAATCTACAACACAGCCTGAATAATGAGAGAGATACTAACCTTTACACTCACAGAACAGTGTCCACAGCATACCAGCATGGTCCCCGCCCTTACAGTCTGAAAGGGCAATGTCTATCTCACATACCCTTTTATAGCACTATCCTGAAATCACAGTGAGAACTACAATCAGTACACAACTGGCTGCATGCAATTAGCAAATGCTGGCTTACAATTGGTGCAGAGGCCATCACATGGACCTATGCAGATACCTACAAAAGCATCCTGTACTAACACTCCACACATGCAATACGTTCATTGCACTGTCTGGAAGCAGACAGAGGGAGAGAGACAGACAGAGACAGAGACAGAGAGTGAGAGAAAAAAAATACACACGCTACACACTGAGTCTAAGCTGTCAGCAGTGACAGTAGCAAGCTGTGCCAGCAGCAGCAGGAAGCAGAAGTAGTGGTAACGCAACCAGCTGTGACAAACACAGGTAATGTAAAGTAGCAGGTTAATAGTCTGCATACTGTGAACCCTCCAAATGTGTCATAGGTCTGTATCTATAGGTATGTCCATGTGATATGTTGTGTGTACGTAGTTCCACCAAATGGGGATGACTATACATTACATGTCAGTCAGTGTTAGGCCATGATCCTGGCAGCAGTTGTCTGTGCGTTGCCCTCATCAATGGCTGTATTGACTGTTTTGAAAGGTCAATCAGGTTCAAAAGGCAGGATCAGCCCATCACAAAGGCAAACTGGCCGGGAACAAGTGTCTGCAGGTACCCAATATCGCTGTATATGCGTCCCATACTGAATAATTCCATAGCTTAGCAGACCAGGCCGGTTATGCTTATGATGTGGTAGTTCCCAGGGTCAGTAGAGGTGCCTCCTTAGTGGTGTGGGACCACTGTTGCTGTATGCCAGTGTCCAGGTACATATCCTGTAGTACGGCCAAGGTTAAATATCAGTCTTATATGCGGTTGTATGTCCTCTTGGAGTGCACGTAGCACACATCCAGGGATACCATCAGGTCACAGTGATGCTGTGTGCTCTGCTTTGCTGAGGGCGGCCCTCACCTGGACATGTGAGATGATAGGAAGGTTACATTCAGCTGTGATAAGTATTTCAACTTGTGGGGGAGAAGGAGGGGGGATACGTGCACCAAACCTGTCTGCAAGAATGTTGCCAATATCTGTGTGTTCGGTGAATGTTAAGTAGGTGTGTATTAACTCAGAGCATATCTGAGGCATTTGGTCCATATGTGTAACATAACTGAAGAAGGCCTTGTGGTTATCTATAGTGTTTGTGGCCATTTCCCTCCCAGAGTAGGCCGTGGCCGTTGTTATGAGAGACCGTAGCGTATTACCAGTGCTGACCACAGATGCCTTCCCTTAATGTGAATCTGCTCTGTCCTGCAGTAGCCTCCTGCTATTGTTATACAATCTGCCTCTGGCTGGGGTCCACCGGACAGGATGCCTAACCTTTGTGCATAGGGTCTGGGTTAGAAATGTGTGTGCAATTTCCATGCAATCTGTGGGATGTCCGTGATAAGCATTCGCAAAGGGGTCAGCAGTGTGGGTTGTGGCTTCCACTGGCCCAGTGGGCTGCATAGATACCATCTCAGTCCTAAAAAGTGAATAACTGTCTAATCACATACATATCAAAGTAGTCTACTGTGCTGGTGGTGGTGGTGGGATATGTATATCCAGGCCGAGTAACTTGTGTCCACATCACACTAGTGGATGGCGTTCCACATACAGTACCTTGGTATGAACCCCCAGAGTGAGGTTGTGCATTGGACCTGTCGCAGTGTGCTGACCGATGGGGCATGCTACTATGTTGTATGGAATGTGGCAGGTATTGTTGCCCAAGTGTTGGCTGAGCACTGATATCTGGCCATGTACTTGTGTATCCACCATGAGACACACACATGCAACATATGGGAGTAGTAGTATATCACTACACTTGAGTATCATGTATAGTATGTGTGCCATATATTGCTGACATAGTCTGCTGAGATCCTGTTTTGTGTTCTCTTCCAGGGAGATGGCACGTCAGCATAATCCCGCCTACTCTGCAGCGGAAGATGAGGAGATATACCAGAGCCTGGTGCGGGAGTATGACATACTGTTTTCCCGCACCAGCCAGAATCAGCAGGAGAGGGCTGCACTGTGGCAAGACCTTGTCCGTAGGGTAAATGACATTGGCACGCATTATAGGACATATGAGCAGGTACAACATCACTGCAGTGATTTAATCAGAAATGTCCATCAGCATGCGTTGGATATCCACAGGCAACAGGTTGCCACAGGAGGTGGGGTGGCCACACATCCCCACCTCACCAGACTGGAGGGGCTACTCCTAAGTGTTGTGGCTCCAGCCCCAGAACAGCAACAGCAATACACCTGCATCATGATGGAGGCTGGATCCACACAGCAGCACGACATGGAGCATGCAGGTAATATGCCATATGTACACTTGACTGTTCTGTACACTGTTAGTTTATGCATGTGTAAGGTGTGTCCGTGGTATGTAGCTATCAACATAGTATGTAATTGTGCATGTGTGATATTGGCAATAGCAGCTGACGTGTGAAAGGCAACTGGTGTACTACTGCACTGTATCATATGCAGTATCAATGGCACAGTTGTTCCCACTGACATTAATCTCCTCATTTCTGCAGGTCCCTCTGGGGTTACAGCAAGGCAGGCCATCCATGCTGGTGAGTGTGTTTAACAATACCTATAATAGTCCTGATAGTGCTAGTAATACTAGTGTAACTCAGTAGTGCTCTGTGTGTACACTGCGGGGTGTGCATGTGTGCATGTGTGCATGTGTCCACGTGTGCATGTGTGCATGTGTGCAGGTGTGCATGTGTCCACGTGTGCATGTGTGCATGTGTGCCTGTGTCCACGTGTGCATGTGTGCATGTGTGCCTGTTTCCACGTGTGCATGTGTGCATGTGTGCCGGAGTCCACGTGTGCATGTGTGCATGTGTCCACCTGTGCATGTGTGCATGTGTGCATGTGTCCACATGTCCACGTGTGCATGTGTGCATGTGTCCACGTGTGCATGTGTGCATGTGTGCCTGTGTGCCTGTGTGTATGTGTGCATGTGTCCACGTGTGCATGTCTACATGTGTGCCTGTGTCCATGTGTGCATGTGTGCATGTGTGCATGTGTGCATAAGTGCATCACTGGTAACATTGTGTGGACACTGTAAACTGTGTTTCCTGTCTTCCTCCCACAGGTTCTGGTGCTGCTCTGGTGTCCTGCAGCACGGAACCTGAATCTGGTGCCACAGGTACTGGTAATGATGATATCTGTGTAATGGTACAGGAAGGTGTGTCAGGGTCTGCCACTGGTCAGCCAATTGACAGTACACAGCTGTCAACCCCATCATTGCGCACAGTCATCCTGCCAGTACATCCTTTGTCACCATTGTCCCTAGGTGATGGACAGGATAAAGTGGGCATTGACCAGGGTAATGTGGTATCTGTGGCACATGCTTTCCCACACAGCAGACATGGGCAGGGTCCTGTGATGGTACCACACAGACAGTTGTCCATGGGTTCTCGTAGGAGCATCCGTGGGCGTACTGCCTCTGGCAGACGTGCCCAAAGAGGTCTGTCAACCTCAGCTATGTTTTGGGCTGTCATGCAGGCACAGTCGCGTATGGAAAGGTACACCAGACAGGGTCTGAGGGAGCTGAGAGCATGTCACACAGCCATGACTGACAGTATGCGTGACATCGCGGATGCTATCCGTAATTTCACCGATGTCATAGACAGACGTTGTGGGGACATATTACAGCAGTTCCACAATCAAATGTCCATGAGCCAGGGCAATGGTGGGCAGTTGCGGCGTCGACGTGGCCGTATGCCAGCAACAGCAGCAGCTGGCAGTTGGCGTGGACGACAACAGGCCCGCGCACGCCCCCATAGTGCCAGCAGCAGCCCCAGCAATTCTGGGTCTGTGCTGTCATCGGAATGCCCCAGGAGACCACGTGCACGTGGCTCTGGACAGTCCCAACAGGGACCTGTGTCCAGTCAACACACTTCCGCTTCTGATGACAGTACCCAGTCTGGCTTAGTACTGGATATGGTCCGTAGCACCCCTGCCAGGCACAGGTACCGTGTCCGTGCCCACAGACACTGATCTGTATGACCTGCCAGGTGCAGTCTGTGGCTGTCCATAAACCCTTGTATATGGCAGCCATGAGGTGGAACTGTGTGTGTGCATACACACATGCGAAATGTTAACACCTAGGGCTACCACATACATGCACACACTGCACCAACAGTGCCCCACCCTGTACTGCTGTCCCTCACCAACACACATACACACACATGTCAATTGGTGGATCAGTGGCAGACTCAGGCATACCTAATTCACACAGTGTGCATATGATGACACTGTGCCACCTCCTGCAATCTCCAACATCATTGCGGGAACAGGTAAACACATTGCTGATGCACAGGGTGACTACATAGAAGTGTATTAGTAGTATCATGTTGGTAACAGTACAGTGTGCTGATATGACTGTGTGTATATCCCAGCATGCCTGATGCAGTAACTGTATGACTGTCCTGAATTGTTATCTGCACCCATAGTATGTACCAAAGTGTAACAGCTGCACATTATTGCATGCCGGTGGTAAGGATGTCAACAGATAGCCACATACATGGGTAGCACAGGGGGGAAGCTAATGCAAGTAGTGATATGCAGTGATGGACATGTACAGTAATGGTGTCAAGTTGCCCACAATGACTATGCAATGTGGATGTTTGCGCATGTTGATATGTGTGCAGTATCAATGTAATCCAAATCACAATTAACTATGACATAATATCAGTTCTACCATGGGCATCTGCGCTGTGCATTCCTGGGTACATGTTGATAGTGCCTACATATTTGCACTGTTACCTACTGTTAGTGTTACCCCTTCTTTGTTGTACAATGAACTACTTCCAGCCCTGCTTACTGTAGCTTTGTTTGCATGCATGTTCACTTGGGGTTCCCTGGAACACTGCTTCCACCTGCAATGCAGAGTTACAGTGCTTCTGTGCCCTCCTAGTGACATCTGCATAGCGTACGATACGTATGTCAAGTTTACACATGACAGAACGTCACTGTCTGTCCTGTTCGCATGTACATTGCCTGTGACACATTGCACATGTCTTACCTGGCATTTATCCACATGTGCAGTCATATATGCCAGTGCTTAGAAACAGTAGCAGTACACCCACACATACACACCTTCAGTATGTTGTTGCCCATTGGCCCTATGTGTTGGTACTCACCATGGCAATCACACTACTAGGGTAGCATGTGCAAAGGTAACCTGTGAATCACCTCTATGGTCCAGTTGTTGTTTATGTGAGTCATGTGGCAATGTCACAGCTGCCACATGTATGCAGTCAACCATCACCCTTGGCCAGGAACGTACAACACATGCTTGGGATGCCACCACATAGCCAATCTGGGGACTGAGCTCTCTGAGCCCAGTAATGCCATACCCTGTCAGGTGGCATGTCATACTACAGTGACTACAATACCAGTCAGACATAGACACACACTGACAGCAAGCTGAACACACTGGGGCATACGTGGGGACTCAGAATAGCATCCTGCCTGAGCATCACACACCTCCGCAGCTGGCACACAGGCTTATGTTACGCCGGAACAGAGCACATGCCACACATGGCACATACATCCTGTGTGCCACACACTCACAGCCTGTAGGGCTACACAACACACCTGCTACAGATGTGTCAGGTACCTGTCTTGGGCGCTGCAGTGGGGTCCCGCTCAACAGGCTGTATATGGTGAAGGTCACAGTGATATGCCTCAGGGGCACTATGGTCCACCACAAAACACATGCATACAGGTCAGTCAGAGGCATGGACACATATGACTCAGTCATTGACCATGCCACTATGGATGACCTGAGGCATACCTCCCTGGACTACATGATAGGGAACATAGAAGGGATCTCTCAGCATGTGGCATGGGCCAGTATGAGCCTGATCTTGGTTGCCATCATACCCTCACCAGGTATGCTACCACTATATGTAGGAAGGGTGTTGTATGTCTACATTCTGCTCAGTCTCCAATGTCATTCATAGGGTATCCGCTGGCTGTCAACGTGTGCTTACATGCTAGGGAAGCCACAATTATGTGCAAGGGGCAGCTTGCACGTGACACCAATGGCCCAATGTATATTGGCGAAGCTCCTTGATACACACATACTGCCTTATGCTGCAGGACATGGATTACATAGCCACCTCCATGAGTATCACACAGGTTAGGACACTAACAGTGCTGCTACACAACACCAGCAGTGTGCAGCGCAAGATGCATGCACTGGACACTGTCCTCAGCACGGTGAACTGCAATGTCTGTGCAGTACCAGAGTCCTGATTCATGGCTCACAGGTGCAACCCATCACTGCCAGGTTATACCTCATACCATGCCTGTTGTCCCCTACACATGTAACACACATGGACAGGGGGGTGGTATCCCAAGGCACCACAGATACACACACCTCCAGGTTGTTGGCACAGCACAAAGCATCAGGGCCTATTCATGTGCAGATAACAGTGTGTCGGACTGCCGTCTGGTTCATAGCCTGGCACACACAACCCTCATATACACAGGAAAACCACCTATCCTCCATAACAATACTGGCAATATGACAGTCTCAAGAACTGTCTTTATATGGCTGGACTGCATCCAGCCAAACATTGTGCGTGAGCATTACTGTAGCTACAACACACTAGTTGAAGGGTTCCCAGCATGTGGTCACTGAATTGCAGTGGAATGACGTTACCACTCCCACAAGTGGGAACATGCAGCACCTGTACATCGACTACATGTAGACTATATGGCCCAGACCAGATGTGTATCCCCTGCTGTAGGTATTTTACCATATACATCCACACTGTATAGACACATACCACGTGCGGCCCCTGCACAGTAAGGCACAGTCATATTGTTATGCATTGCAAATACCATTTATCCACTCGAGGCATGTGTCAGACATGGTAACTACTGCAGGTCACAGGTATTTATGTGTATGTGTCACACACATACATCATGTGTGCAATGCCATTGCTGGTTTAGGCAGTGGCATGCATTGTTATGCACAAAGACCCACACAAGGTCATAATGTGTGACACAACCACACGTGGCAGTTGTGGGTTACCAAAACATACCTATCTGTACTCTGACAATGGTAATAGACCCAGTAGCAGAGCACACTATTGGCATTACTGGCCAACTAGCCCTGTTTGGCTGTGCTGATAGTGTGGTGACATCCCCTGTGTTTACTGGGGGAATATGCAGCATCTGGTGTATTGTAGTATTTGCCAAAAGGATCTGTTCTCTCACACTTGCATTTACACACACCCTACTACCCCCACATACACACACGCACACTTGCAGGATTCATACCCCTACCTAATTAAGTCACGACACGTGAGAGAGACGCATTAGCGAAGCACACTATTCGGATTACTAGATGGTTCCTCTTCTCTGGCTGTACTCATAGGGTTTTGACATCATCAGTGTTTTGAAAGGGTAATGTGCATCAGGTAGTGTGATCTCCTGATTGCCAAAACTAACATGTTTTTCATACAGAATTGCACACACACAAACTCCCCACATCCAAACACACACACACTTGCCACTTGCAGCTTTCAAACCCCTACCTAACTATGTTATGACACTTGAGAGTAATGCTGTAGCAGATTGCGCTATTCAGATTACTGGTAGATGCTTCTTCTGCAGCTGTATGTATAGGGTGCTGACATCATCACTGTTTGGAAAGGGTAATGTGCATCATGTAGTGTGATCTCCTGATTGCAAAAAAAGCACATGTTTTTCATACAGAATTGCACACACACAAAGTCCCCACATCCAAACACACACACATGCCATTTGCAGGTTTTAAACTCCTACCTAACTTTGTTATGACACTCGTGACAGACGCATTAGCAGAGTGTGCTATTCGAATTACTGGGAGGTTTCCCTTCTTCTGCTGTACTTATAGGGTGCTGACATCATCCGTGCTGAGATAGGGGAATGTGCATCCTGTAGAGTGCTTTCACAGTTGCCAAAAGGGACATCTCCCTCACACAGACTTGCACCCACACTAACCCCCCTCCACACACACTGGGCAGTTTCAGGATTCAAACCCCTACCTACCTATATTATGACACTTGGGGGAGACGCATTAGCAGAGCGCGCTAACCAAATTACTGGGCATCTGGTCTGCACCTGCAGTATTTATAGGGTGCTGACATCTTTATTTCTACAGATGCATGTACATCTAGTACTACCTGTCAGCTGGGGGATAGCATATATATGCATTTGCAGCCACCTACATCCGGGTCAGATATGCACATCGCACTGGCAGGTTATGTTCTATACCATGCTTCGTGACCACAGGACCTGTAACACACAACACAACCAGTCCAGAACACCACACCCACATCCAGGACACACACTTAGCTTCCCTGGGAACAGTGCCGGGATATGCATGTGTTCACATACACCATTCCAGTTGTTAACATCAGGTGCAGGCATATTGTGTGTGAGAACCACTCAGGCCTCTACCACTTTACCCTACAGCCACTACAATTTGTGGGTCCATGTGCTATGGCAGAACCACACACCACAGCCACATGGGGGAATACATATTGCACCTGTCCATCTGAAACATGCGTACTCACTGTTTACACCAGGGGAAGACCACCATTGTTGATATCTGACCATACCCACCTTTCCCTGGACATCCATATCCCATCTCCACCCCCAGGCAAGGTTGTCACTGCACACAAACTGTACTTAGCACAAGCAGACTCTACACTTGTGAAGACTGGGGTGGACGACTTCAAAGGACCCATGCTGGGGGACTATACTGGCCACTCAGCATAATCCTTGACAATTGCATTCTATGAGCATGTGTACGGTTTGCATTGCTCATGCTATCCCACATATACCCATGACTGCTCCACAACATGACACCTGTCAGGTGTACACCAGCCATATATGAGCCATACAACAGACAGAGTGAGCTAATACATTGCAGATCTGTAGCCCACAGAGGGAGGACATCTGTGAACAGTTCTGGCACGGCACTTCATTCACACATAATCATCACAACACAGTGTTGACAGTGGAATTGTCCAGAGAATGCAGATAGTGCTCCCCTCAGTCTGTTATTGATGGCCACTTACTGTTAGAGATCCTCAGCAACCCTCTTCCAGCACACACTGACAACATGGCTGTGGCTTAGCACATTCAAACCCTGGGATCTCCACTGTGCCCTTGCTTGACAGAGGCACAGCTCAGTAGCCTCACACATTGCCTTATGTGACCTACTTTACAGTGGCACAGTAGCCTACTGTACTGGGGATGCAGATGCCAAGCACACTCTGGCTGAGCTGTCATTCCCTAGGGCAACAAGCCTAGTATTGACCTCTACACCCATATGTTCAATTGTCAGATGCACAATATTTGTTGTGCTGTTCTACTGTTTGCAGGTCTATATTGCCATAGCATTCCCTGTTCCTATGACCAACTTGTGTATCTGTGGAAGATGTTTGCATATGATGGCGATCCACTATATCACTTAAGTCTCTGAAGTAATTTACTGTATGCACTGGGCAGATTGCTGTGTTGTGGTTGGTTCCTGGAATGACACGTACAAATACCAGATATGTGTGGCCAACTGCTAAACGGAGATATGGCCTAAGTGTGTGAGCATGCCCAGTTCAGCCTTTCCATGGCATGTTGTCTGACATATGCCTCATTTATCAAAGTGTGCGAGCATGCCCAGTGTGAGCTTTCCATATGTTGCACTCTGAAGTCCACCACATATTTGGGTGTGTGTGAACTTCAACAATATCTCACGTTTATGGTTGTGTGTTGGGTGTCATGTTATGTACTAACTGGCCAACTGCTTCGTGTCTGCCACAACAGGGATTATACTGTGCCTGCAGGGATTGCATGGGATACTTTGCAGACAGTTGTCAACATACTTTCATAATGACCTAACACTGTAGTATCGTGTAGTGTACTGGTTCAGTACTTTCACTGTGGTGGACAGTATCCTGGGCTTTAGTCCTATCACTGCTTGACATCTTCATAGTGAGCACAACAGACTGTGTAGGGGCCAGTTGTCCACATACGACCATGTTGCATTATGTTCAGATATGGACTACCTACACCAGGCTCGTCCAACATTGGTAGTGTATTCCACAACATGGGTGGACATTGGCAAACACTAGCAATGTTCCCTAGGCCATTTCTGATGCTAGTCACAGGGTGTGTTTGTCCTTCGACACACATTGTAACTGGAGTTTGCCATGACATATGACATGGTTAGTACACTGTGCCTCCGTCTACCTCTGACATAACAGTGATACCCAGGGTTAGCCTACCATCTCCCATCCACTCATCAGGATTCCTCTTGAGGGGGGTTGATAGGTGACTCTCTGGCTGACCTGTACCAGGAGTTTACTGAAGAGTGGGGGTGCCTTCTGTGTTATGGATCATTCTGTACAGCTTGTCCTATGTATGTCAGTGCTGGGGTTCAGGTCTCTCATGAGTATAGCTCACTGCCATTCAGATTGTACAAGGTGCAGCATGTTCATTGATTCCAGGTTGGACATGGCTTCATACATCAGGCACAGCTTGCCTGTAGCTGGGCAGTATGGCAGTGTGTGGGGCTGCAGTTTGTTTACTCAGGCAACACATGGCATCTGTTCATGCTCTTTGCTACTCCTGGTGGGGTACTGTTGTGGACTTTACAGTTGATGGTGGTGTCTGCTGAGGTATATCCCACAGGGGCTATTGTAGCCAATTGTGACACTGATGAAGGATGACTGCAGAGCCACAGTGACCTCCCCTTATCTACATCTGACAACCTTCATGATTGGGTGGGTATATAGTATGTTTCTGTGAACACTACAGCCACATGTTTGTCCAGTGCAGGATAACTATCACCTTTTGTCCCCAGGTCTCTCATTACATGTTAGGTACGTAATGGGTTAACACCTGTGTGGTAATTTGTGGGCACTTACTGTATATCCATGGTGGTTGTCTATACACAGTTCTGCAATTAGCTTGCTGACATGGCTATGGCTCCAGTTGTCTGTTTGTAGGTGGCCCTTTTGTGGGTTGCTTGTGTCAGCTGGGGGTCGGATATGGTGGGCTGTTTGTACTTCTCTGCATACATGTTCAGTCACAGTCCTTCCATGTTGGCCTATACCTATGGGACATATATACAGAACGGGGGGGGGCAGGACCAGGCCTTGTGGGATGCCACTCATATCTGCTTTGTAGTCTGACATGGATGCAGCATGTCTGACCATGTCAGTTCTGTCCTTGGTCTGGTTTGCAACCCCTCTACTGACATAGGGGTATATATTTAAGCTGGTGAACATATCTATACTGAAGTCGTAGGGTATTGTCTAGAAGCATATGCATGGTCCAGCTACGCTGTGTGGACCACATTGCCCTCATCAATGACCTTAATGACTGCTTCAAATGGGTCAAACATGTTTAGGGGCAGGATCTGCAGTTACGACAGCCACACTGTGTAGGGTCCAGTATCAGTAGGTCCACAATAGCTTTATGTCTGCGGTACATACTGATCCTTTCCATAGCTGTGCAGACCAAGCTTGTCAGGATCCTGGGGTGGTAGTTTGCAGTATCCATTCAGGCAACACCTTTGTTGTGAAGGACCACTATTGTTGTACACTGCTCTTTGGGTACATATCCTGTGGTAAGGCTGACATTGGGCAGTAGTGTGATTTGCCATTCCATTATTCTTGGAATCCATGTTGGCCTCAGCCCAGGACACCATCACATACCTTTGCTGCTGTGTGTTTTGCTTTGCAGATGATGTCTGTTACCTCAGCATCTGCAATGTCAGGGGACCAGCATTCTGCTGGGATAGATATTTTGCATTCTGGGGGGGGGGGGGTTTGCACTACACCTGTCAGGTTGTATGTTAGCAATATGTGTGTGTGTTTGGTATGTTGTTTGTAATATCTGTGTGATTCGGAGCATATCTGTGGATGCCCAACATGGTTCCTACCATCAGTTAAGTAAGCCTTGTGATTATCCTTAGTGTCCTGTACAATTTGTATCTTCATAGGATCATGGGTTCATACTAGGCTATCCACCCTAGGGCATTAGTAAGCCTAGCCAGAGTGTGTGTCTTTCGCCGCTCCTTGCTATGTGACTATTATGGCCATTTATGAATTTCTTTACTGTGTCTCTGTCTGGTCATGACACAGTGAAGACCCCCAGTATACATGTACGATCATCCATCCACTTGGCAATATTCCTGTTGAGGGGTGTCAGTGAGGGGCTCTGCCTAACATGGATTGGGATCCTGTTTCTGGGTGTGGGGAGCCTCTGGGTTATGTTTCTGTCCCTCCAGCACATCCTATTTTATTATGTGTTGAGGCTGACATCTGTCACTCTCACAGCTCCAATGGCTTTGATTTCCTGTGGTGGAGCATGTCCATTACTCCTGTGTTGGACATGGCCTTGTACAACAGACATACAATGCCTCTGTGTAGGCAGTCTGTGACTGCATTCAGCTGGAGTATCTACAGCCAGGCAGCATATGACATATATTTCACACCCTTTATCCTCTTGGTGGGGTAACTATGAGGCCGTCCGAACCGCTGAAGGTGTCACGTACAGTACATCCCATATGAGTCATTGTACTAGATTATGGGTCTGATAAGGGAACAGTACAGTGGCACAGTGACCTCTGTTGATGTAGATGTGAATCCTTTCATGATACGGTGTCCAATATCGACAATCTTCCTAGCCACATTGGCATTGTGAGTGTCACATGACAGATTACTGTCAACTTGTGTCCCTAGGTCTCTGATTACTCCTTGCATACATAATGGTTTGCCACCTATGTGGTAATTTGTGTGTACCTTGTCTGGTATTTGGTGGGACATTCATACTGTCCAGTGTCTTCAGGATGTCTGGGTGGAGTTCTTGTGTGTGAGAGTGTGGTCTGTTCCATGCTACAGACTGTACAGCAGTTTTGACTACACTTAGGTGCACATGGGTGGTCTCCACTGCTTTGTGCATTGTCAGTTACCTGGCCGTATGGGTGTCTGTGCTGCATATGGATACTCCCCCTCCTTTGATGTTTTGGTCCAGGTGTTGGGGCCATAACGCATGATATGTGGTATAACCTGGTAGTGCTGGTGTGCTATCACTAGGCTTGCAGCAGGCTTCTGTCACTGCACAGACATCGATGTTCTCCATACTGGGAAGTGCCTCAGGGGCATGCATATTGCAGTTTGCATATCTGGCATTGGTCAGCATTACCCTTATGTTTCTTACCACTTATGCTTTCTAGGGTGCTGGGTAGTCTTTTTGGCCTTGCCTACATACAGCTCTATGGAGGTGGCAAAGGCCTTATCCAGTATCCAGACGCACAGGGGTAACAGGTGCAAGCCACCCCTGGAACAGCAGCATGGCTTGTCATGCTTGACATCTCAAGCAGACAGACATTAGACCCTCTTGGACTGACAGCTGTAACTGTGCCACCTGTTAAACATGATCATTCTGTGTTTGTACTGTGGCATCATTCTTGGTGAGGGTTGGATGCTGCACACGGCCAGTGTCATACCGGCCTGGGGTACATACTCAGAGAGCTCATCCATGTCTCTTTTCATGTAGACCAGGGAGGTACATCTCAGGTCATTCACACCAGCATGGACATTGAGTGCATCATATTTCTGCTTGCTTTGGGGTGACCTGCGTACTTGTGTTATGTGGCATATTGTGGCAGCCTACAGGCAGCTTACTGTACCCTTTCCCTTGTTCAGTCTGGTGAGTGGGACAGCAGTGTGTCTGCCTATACAGACACCTATTACAACTGTATCAGGCATGTTGTTTCTCCTTCTGGCCTGTGACTGTCGGCACACCAGCTTTGTGTACTATGTGTTGCATGTGCTATGTTTGGAGGTTGTGGTTTCTTGTGATCTGCTTTGGAGGCTTCTGTTGGTGTGGTGTGTTTGTAATTAGGGCCTCCGGGAATGTTTTTGTGTGTTTATGTGTTTGGTTTACAGTTGTGGTAGGTCTATGTGGGACTGGGTTTGTGGTGTATGTGGTTACCTTCTCCTCCTGACTAGTTTTGACAGTACTGAGTTGGGGGAGCTCAGCCTCTGGTTTGGATACATGGTTGCATCTATCACATATATTTGTATTTATTGGGGGGAGTTGTGGTTGTCTGTGTACTTGGTATAGGTGTCACATTGCCTCTGGATTCACAGATTCTACTTGTTGTGGCTGGCCTTAATGGATTGTATGTGTGGACATATGTTATTGCCATACTACTGATCAGTGATTACTTCCCTTTTTATGTTTGCTCTATCATGTGGTAGCTTCCTCATTCTCTTGCATGGTTTGGTAATGGCTGGAGTCCAGCATGCCAGATGCCTGCATGTATGGCATTGTGTCTTGTTGTTATTTGTGATTGCATACTCCAAGCATTCCTGGCTGTGTTCATGGAATGCCTGTATAACATGTTCTGCGGTGTGTCCCATATTCTGCACTTGCACAGGCCTTTCGTGGATTCCACATCGGTTTGGAGGGGTGCAACCTATGCTTTACACATGTTTTTCACTGTGGTATTCTGGCCAGGGACTGGGGTCGGGATGTGTATATCCAGTGTGATTACTTTATGGTCTGGTCTTACCAGTGAAGGATACACTTCTCATCTTGCCATCCAGTACACATGTTGCTGATTATCACATCCAGTATGCTTACCCCTCTTGTGGGAGTGGTACGTTGTTCCTGGGCATTTTGGTTTATGGATTCTGGGAACTTTTCTCCGACTGTGTTGGTGCTAGTATAATGCTCCCGGTGTATGTCTGGGTATTTTCAGTCAAGCAATATAATGTGGTTTGGGGGGCTTGATATATTCATGTATTCCAACATAGGCCAGGTGCAGTTCCTGGTATTAGGACAGTAGTCTGCAGCAGGCTATATACCGGGAGGCGGTTTTAGCCATTGGTATTTGACCAAGGTTAATCCATGCTGCTTCTTGTTGTGGTACCAACATGGGGGTGTGGTTATCCTTGACATTTATTGCTAGTCACCCTCCTTTTGTAGCTTGTTCCATGTTTTGTGGCTGTACAGCACAGTATGAGGTGTGACCTGGTAGTGTTAGGGTGCTGATGTGAGCCCTGACCCAGTTCACTATTACAGGACTGATATCTACATTCTCCATACTGTGTGCGTTTACACTGCACACATCTTGCTGTTTAGACTTCTGGCATTGGGTAGCATTACATCTAGGTTCCTATCCCTTGTGGTACCTATGAAGGTGGGTTTGTGTTTTGAGACTTACCTATTCAGGGCATGCTGTGGGTACTGACAGCCTTTGCCAGTATCCATGGGGCATGGACTGATAGGTGCACGCCACCCCTAGTAGGTGGTGCATCATGTAATGCTCCGCATGTCTTCCCAGCCTGAAACACATTGGCTCCCCTTTGACTAACTGCATTACTTCAGCCAGTTATTGCACTTGATCATCCCATCGTCATTTTGTGGCTTCATGCTTGGTGAGGGTGGATGTTAGGGTGCTCAGGTGTGCATATAGTACATGGTGTTACATTACTTAACACATGGCATTCATGCCTCAGGTGGTGCTGCAGGGCTGCCTCTGTCAGATGCGCATATTACACTTCCCTGTACATGTTTGTGAGTGGGTCATGTCATTTTAGGCATCCATGTCATTATTTGTGTGAATCAGAGGGGGTATCATTCCCAGGGTTCCTACTGAGCCAGTGTATGTGCTATGCGTTGCCTCTTTGCCAAGGCCAGGGCATACTGGGCACGCCTCCTTCTGCCTACTGGGGCAGGCTCAGGTTGTTCCTCCTCCGAGTCACGCTCTGCCTGTGATGGCCTTGGCAATGGTGGGGGGCTGTTTGGCCCAGCCCTATGCTGGTCCTGCTGCAGCTGTTTTCGCAAGATCATATTATGTAGCATAGCACATACCATGAAAATTTGGGTACATGTAGTTGGTGTGTACTGCAAGGCTCCACCAGATGTGTCCAGACACCGGAACCGTGACTTGAGCAGCCCAAACACATGCTCTATTACATTACGTGTTTGTGCATGTGCCTCATTATGGCGTTCCTGTTCAGGTGTGTGTGCGTTTCTGATGGGTGTCATCAGCCACGGCTCCAGTGCATAACCTGCATCCCCCACTAGGTGTCCGTGTGGGATGTCCCCATTGGCAAATGTCTGGTACAGCTGCGTCAAATGCCAGATGTGAGAATCATGGTAACTCCCAGGGCAGCCAGCACACACATTCATTATTATGCCCTGGGCATCACACACGACCTGGCAGTTGATGGAGGGGAAGCCCTTGTGGTTAATGTAGGCCCTACCCCACTCACCGGCTGGTGCTTTGATGCGTATGTGCGTGCAGTCTATTGTACCCACTACCTCAGGGTATTCCGCTATTTGCTGGAAGAGACGCATATTGCTGGCCAATACCTCACGGGCATTGGGGAAATATACATGATCACCGACATGTGCTGACATGGCATCCAGGAACTGGTGCAGTACCCTGGAGGCTGATGCCTGTGATATCCCCATCATATCACCAGTTGGTCTCTGGAAGGTACCTGTTGCTAGTATTCTTAGGCCAACACCTACCTTGGTTTCCACTGGGATGGGTTCCCCTCTGTTGGTTCTGTGTGTGAGGCGTGGCCTGCACAGCTCAACTATTTGCTGCAGGAGCTCTCTGTCCACTCTATAGTGCTCTACTATCTCCGGCTCATGTAACCCGTGGTAGGTGACCCTGGGCCTGTACACTCTTCTCTGTCTCCTCATTGTGGGTTGTCTGGCACCATCTGCATTGTCACCACCCTCAGCAAGTCGCCTATGTCTCATTATGACAGCTATGGCAGGCCCTAACATTTCTGCTCTGAGTGAAGCTTTTCCAGTTTTCACTTCTATTAGCTTACTCCTGTCTTGCAGTGTCTCTTAAGAGAAACATCCTGCACTACTGTTTGCAGAGTTTTAAGTGCTGGGCTGGGCTACTATTCTGCCTGTGTGATTGCCTGCTTCTAATTGTTTTCTCCTGCTAGCTTCAGCAGTATTCCCTGCTAGCTTCCTACTAATTCTGTTGCTTCCTTTTTCCTTTCTGTTTCCTCAGGGGGGAGCAACGTGCATACCAGCAGAAACACGCTCACAGTGGCTTACACGTGTGCACACGTGCTTACACGGTTCAGAATCTACTTATTCGGGTTAAAACACGTGCACACCCACGCAAACAGTGTTACAAGTCTGCCAACAGCCTCCTACATGCTCAGCCTGCCCTACACGTGTGCACACCAGCGCAAACAGTGGTAAACATCTACCAACACGCTCCCACATGCTCAGTCTGCCTTACACGCGCGCACACTGCCCTACTCGCGCTTCATGGTGCACATGTGCGCATGCACGCCCAGCAAGAAACTTTAGTGTAAGTAACAGTGTACACCTTCCATTTCTTGACTTTCCCAGGCTTATCTTGTGGCACTCCTCTTTCCCTGATCTGTGTCTGTCATCTGTCATGTTACACTGACCTCCAATGAACTGCATTTCTGTCTACCATTCCCCCCTGTGATGTCACCTATCTCCTACTCTATTCCTCCCCCTTATGTATCTCTTACACTACTCAGACTGTGCTCATTTGCTATGTGACTGTGAGATTCAGTATCCTAACCCTCATTTACATGAGATTGCCTACTAATGCTTAGTTACATTTCTTACACTCAGCTTCCCCCCTTAGCAACCACTACACGGTGGCCATGTTGTTTTTGGTCTGCTGGTCCCTGCATTGTCATTCCATGTATTGCATAAAAGTCACATTTGTGGGTTTATAACCTTCTTTTTTATGTTTTATACAGCGCAGCCCGTTTGCGCGGGGTTGCGCTGGGTTTAAACATTGGCGATCGCCGAAAAAAAAATTATATTTTTATTATTTTTGCATCGGGTTACCTTGCCAATGGCCACATATTTGGCCATTGGCATGCTGCCTGACACATATGCACCCTTTATTTGTAGCTGACATGGCTCCGTTGTGAAATTTTCAGAAACGTACTCAGTTGTCAACTGAGTACATTTCTGCAGCTAAAACGTCTCTTACATGGGCTGGTTTCTGCTTCGTGGATCGCTAATATACCTCATTTGCATACCTTTCGGCTGCAAGTGAGGTATTTAGCATGTCCACACCCAGTCCGTGTAAGAGACGTTTTAGCTGGTCTCTTACACGGAGTTTAGGGCTGTTCCTGGATCGCGAGGCTTGCATGGAGTGTTACACGTCTCTTACACTCTGTGCAAGCCTTCGTGAATCCTGCCCAAGGTCTATCTTTTTGTATGCTATATTAAGCTAATTTCTCGGTATAATAGTATAACGTCCCTCTGTGTCCAAAATTTCCATCATTTTAGCAATGTATGACCAGTTTTCCATTAAAACAACCCCACCACCTTTGTCGGGCATCATAATCCTAATTTTAGGGTAATACTGTGTAATTTCATCCAAAGTCACCCTTTCTTCTAAATTCAAATTGGTGTAAGGATATCTATTTTTGTTTTTGCAATAACTAGATTTTATTTCCTTCATTAACACCTTTTCAAAATTACTAATGTCATTGTGTGGGGGGGTTGTATGTACTTCTCCTCACTAAGTCACCATGTGGTCTGGTAGACCATTAGTCTTGTGGGTCACTATTGGAAGCTAGAACCTCCAAATTTAATTTCCTGGTGAATAGTTTTAAATCAATAATAAATTCGGCTAAATCAACATGTTCAGCAGGAACAAAAGTAAAACCTTTTTTAAATAAAGACAAATGTCTATCATCTATGCTGATGTCAGTGTAATTGTAAATAGAAAAATTGCTACTATTCACTTGGTTGGAAGCACAATGATCTATATTAATTTCAAAATGAAGTGCCCCATACTGTTCCAGATCTGTATTATCGTTTATAACCTCCAAGTTCTCATTTCTGATGGAACTAATTAATATTGTGTCATTACTACTCAGTAATGTCTTTTCCCCTGATGCCTCTGAGGGTGTTTCCCCATAACTTGTGCATATGTTGGGTGTGCTAGCAAATTTCGGATCCTTTCGGATCTCCTGAGCCCCTCCTGTTCTAAAGGGATTTCATACTCACTATTCCCCTCATTGTAGGGGTGTTCAAGCCGATGAACATTCCCATTTTCCATTTGTGTTTCATTTCCCACTTGTTCCCAATGGTAGCGTCTTACATTTGAATTAGAATCAGAATAACCTGCCTGTTTAAACTCTCTCCTGTTAAAATAGTTGTTAGAGTAATCTTTTCTACGACCTACAGTATATGCCTGTTGTTTTTCGTAGGCCCAGTCATCTCTAACTAACTTGCCCAGTTTTCTCTTGTAATGTTTGGCCATATTGTAATCAACATCATTTAAAACTCTAAAATAGTCCTGCTTGTACTCTTGCACATTGAACAATAAATCTTCACAAATTTATTTGCTAGTTCTAGCAATATTTTCCTTTAACTCATCAAAGTATTATTGTTGTTAACCATAGCTCTCATAAGAGCTATACCACAATCATTTAAAATGTCTTCAATTTGTTTAAAAAATGCTGAACCTGGTATAATGTTGTTTGGAAACTTGTTGAGACTAAGACCCTTAGGCACATGTTTCCTCTTAATACATTCAATTAAAAACCAATTATCCAGGTTCAAGTTTTTGAATTTTAACATATAGCCATTTAGAAGTTTACACTTCTCCAAATAAGAAGTGTCTTGTTTCTTGCCACGTTCTTTTAGCTCCGTATGACCAAAGCTTTTATTTAACCATTCATTAAAATTAATGTCTGCATACATATCCAAAGATGAAGCAAAGCATGCATTGAGCTGTGTATTGCCTCGCTCGCTTCTATTAGGCTCAGGGTTTTTCAACATTAGTCCCAGTGGAACCCTGCAATGGTGTTCCGTCATTCCGTTTAGGTCTCGCTCCTGGGTGAATATAAGTCCTACCCTGGTTGCTAACAGTCGGTTGCGCACAGGGAATTGATGATTCTAGTTCCGATGTGACTGCATCCAGCTGTGAAAAAGCCTGGATCAAATGAGTAAGTTCACCAATGAGAGATCTGTCATTTCTCATAGTTTGTGAGGCCCCTCGAGAATCCTGCAGCTCCATCAGAGAAAAAACAAGTAACACCAAACCAATGGACCACAGAGACAAAGAAAAACCAATAAGTATAAAAATCCCTCCTTCTCTAAGGACTTGTGAAAACTTTGACAACTTTAAATCTCAGCTCCATTCCTACTTCTCCTCCAACTGGAAATGCAACTGCATTCTCCCCACCTAGCCTACTAAACTCCCTCCTCCATCCTGAACTACTAAACACCTGGCTAACACTGAATGCAGGCTAATCTAATGATATTTTCATAAATGTATATATTGTAGATAGCTTATTCCCCCTTTCCTCTCTCTTCTAATGATCTCTTTACTGCCTTCTTAAATATTTAAATATTATGTATCCATAGAACAATTTATGTTATCTAACATGAAATGTAATTATGACTGTAACTGTTTTACTTTATTCTGTTTGCAATTGCAGCTTAATCTATGTAATGCGGAGCTTTTCACCTGGGCCTCCACTGAAAATGGGCTCTTTGTGCCCAGTGGACCTCCCCGGTCATCAAACTGGAAATAAAATAAAATAATACATAAATAAATGGTTTTTAGAGATTTTCAGTAGGGTAGGTTTCCCAAAAGAAATACTGACTGACAGAGGTACCAAATTTGTATCAGACATACTGGCTTGCCTGTGGAAACACTATGGGGTAAAGCACCTTAAGACCACCTCCTACCACCTCCAGTCTGATGGTCTGGTGGAAAGGTTAAACTCTACACTAAAGACCATCCTACGGGCATTTGCTCACCAGTTTAAGAGAAAGTAGGACAAATATTTTCCCCATCTGTTGTTTGCTTACATAGAGATGCCCCATGAATCCACTGGTTTCTCACCTTTTGAGTTCCTGTATGGGCATATGGTCAGGGAACCTCTAGATATGATTTGTGATGAGTGGGAGGGTAAGTGTGAAACCTACAAGGAGTCTGTTGTTGCATATGTCCTATAACTCAGGGAAAGGCGTAAGGAACTCATTGGCTTGACCCAGGAGAACCTGTCAGAAGCTTCAACAGCAGAAAAAGGGTTGGTATGACAGGAATGCTTGAGCCAGAGAGTATGCTGTGGGGCAGCAGGTTATGGTTCTCCTTCCTGTCAGACACAATAAGTTGCAGGCAGCTTGGGAGGGACCCTTCAAAGTGGTACGGAAGGTCAGTGATGTTAACTACATGGCAGAACTGCTAGCCAGTGAACAGGGGCACCAATTGTCCCATGTTAACTCCATGAAACCTTACCATCGTAAGGAGACCTTGGTGCTAAGTTTTTGCAGTAGGAGGCAGGAGGAGTCTGAGGGGATCTATGGATACAGGGTGCCAGCCAGCAACATCCCAAGTTGCTATAGTGGGGCCTAGGGTTGAAGAAATGGGATATGACAGTGCAACACTGTAGTGGCATTAACAATACTAAGGCAGATAGCGTTGCAAGACAGTGTATGGGGTAATGTATTCCCAGATAGGCTTAATACTCTCAAGCGACTTTTCTCAAAGGACACCTGAAAAACTAACTTGAGTCTTTGGTTAGGGGGAGAAGTGTGATGAAAAGAGGTACTGCCAGCAGAGTTATCTGGAATTTTGTAAATAATTATATGTCATTTGTAAATATCAAACTGATTCACAAGATTTTGGTGTTACAAATGTATTAGAACTGTATGTCATGTGTATATCAAACTGATTTGTATAGATGTTTGTGTTGAAAAGGTATTTGTAAAGTGCTTGTGTTGTAAATGTATGCACAGTGTGCTTTACTGCAGAGAACAGAAATGTACATGCACTATTGTAACTGTTTAAATGTATGTGTTTTAACAGTGGAAACTGCAGGGTTAACCTCAGTCCAGCAAATGTTAGAAAAATATCTGAAATTAAATCACATTATAGGCTAGGCCATAAAGATGCTATCTCACAGGTTTCAAGGCAGCCAGAGATCCAAAGTATATACTAGGAAGCTCTCTGTATTGTCTTTGGGGTGAACTAATTGCCACTCAGGAAGAGTGGAAGTGTTTAATTGTTTTATGACCTCCAGAAGCTCAACAGATATGAGCAAAGCCCTTGTGTTTGTATTTTTACAGGTAGGTGCCAGCTTCCGGCAATGGAGGTTTTGCATGGGAACTAGAAGTCAGATGACAAGAAGTGATGCAATTTTGCAGGTTATCCAAGCAGTAATATTTTAGATATTATTTTGAGAAGTCTCTTAGTGAGACAGAGCATTCTGTATTCTGTCTTGGGCCTGACAACAGCAAGAAGGACCATTCACCACATCAGCTGCCTTGCTCTACTAAGTAAGTTATTAGGAAATAGTATAATTCTGTTAGGTTCAGTCAGGAATATAATGCAGCTTTGTTTAGATATTGCTTTTATTCATTTATCTGATCCTGTCCTTCGATGTTATTTTTAAATATTTCTTGTGATTTGAACTCTGATGTCACTGTGAATATATACCTCATATTTTCTTGTTCTTTTATTATTTATTATTAAATATATTTAAACCTTTCATTGTGGCTGATCTTTGTAGAGATATTTACGTTCTGAGAGTATTTGCATATTTATTTGATGAAACTATGTGGGCCACTCCCAATAGCCTTACTCTTGGTCAGACTATCATTTGTATTAATATTAATTTTATTCAGTATATTTGGGTACCCTTGAAGAGCCTTAAGGTAGCTGGCAGGAGTGTCTGGTGGCAGTCATAACTACCTGATAGTCTGGGTAGAAGGGGGCATAGCTAGTAAACCTGTGCCAGCCTTTCCAGGTGTGTGTGTGTGTGTGTGTGTGTGTGTGTGTGTGTGTGTGTGTGTGTGTGTGTGTGTGTGTGTGTGTCTGTGTGTGTGTGTGTGTGTGTGTGTGTGTGTGTGTGTGTGTGTGTGTGTGTGTGTGTGTGTGTGTGTGTATGTGTGTGTAAATCAAATCTCAAAGAGTGTGTGTGTGTGTGTGTGTGTGTGTGTGTGTGTGTGTGTGTGTGTGTGTGTGTGTGTGTGTGTGTGTGTGTGTGTGTGTGTGTGTGTCTGTGTGTGTGTGTGTGTGTGTGTGTCAGCTAGTTGGGCAGGGACACAAAGTACTAGTTGGACAGAGAGGGTGCTGGAGGCTTTGGCTTGGACACTCAGCTGAGACCTCAACTCTATAGCTGTGTCAGTGGGGAGTCTTATTGGGGATCTGGAGAAAGAGGGAGAAACCAGACCCAGACTGACTGTGGTATCTGTTTGATCTTAAGGAAAATTTAACTTGATGCAGAGCTGTATCTGGAAATATTGTATGTGTACCGGTTATCCTCCCAGTGAATGTCCCCTTCAGGTGCCAGTGGTGAGGATTGAGGCTCTTTGACTACCGGTCCAGTAGTGGGCAGTCACACTGGCCAGCATCACAAATTTTTGTGCTATGGAATACTGCATAAACAGGTTGTTATTCTGACAAAAAGCCCACTGCAATGATGATTCACTCTGTTTATTTAAAGTGTTAAAATTCTTATTGCGTTTTGAAATACTACCATTGTATTCTGTAAATAAAGCATTGACATGAAGTCATAATTTTGAAATTAGGTATACCCCACTGATGTAGTGGTAACAAACTACTAATACCAGGATGTAATATTAAACACCTAATTATGTAAGCCAGATTTGCATATCTGAAACCAAAAAAGCAGAGCATAGAAATCAGGATTGGATGCAGTGTGCTGCACTCGCTGAACTGAGTTTTGTCTGTCCTTGACCCAGACATCTTCATATCCAAAATGTGTGACATCTTTATGCTATGAAGCTTTTCAGTCTAAGAATAAAAAAGATACAGTGAGAACATATATTTATATAAGCTTTACTTCAATAAGTGTATATGATATATTTTCCTAGACTCAAAACCAGTAACTATGCAAGTGTTATGTAAGCCATTCTACCTACAAGTTATTTAACAGCTAATAAGCTGTAGTGGTCAACACAAGATTGCTGTGTTACACATTACCATACACACAATATTACTTCAAGTCATATGCAAATAATTATTACACAACTTCCAGTCACAAATGCAAAACCTAATTAAAATTGCAGGTACTGGAACACAGAAAATTAAGTTCAGTTCTACTTCTTAAACATAATATTTTGCAATTTACTGCTACTCAAAGCATCTTTAAAAAGGCACTCATCTCATTTGCATAACCAAGACAGGTGGGCTCAGCCCTGAAAAAATTCTACTAATTGCATGTGCTAACTGCAACATCTCTGTACTTTGGACTGGGGGGATACATTAGTCTTTATGTTGTGGAGACTGCAGTTACAAGTACCCTAAGTGCACAGCACCACTGGATACAATTTAGATAAAAAAATGTTCAGTCAAATACTATGGCAAAGTGGTACAATAGTTTTAAAACCTTATACAGCCTGCTTCTTTAGTTCTGTTCACAGGTGGGGTGCCTTATGTATAGAGTTCACAAGATCTCCATCTCTCTGTCATTAGTTTTAGTAGACATGTTTGATATCCTTTCAATATCCAGAAATTACAAGGTTGGTGACCTACCTTTAGTTTGGTTTGTACATGTGAGTGTGTAGGTATGTGTGCAAATGTTGCAATGGACTGCCATTCTGTCCAGGAGTGATGCCTGACGTATGTTTGATGATTGCAGGGACAGGGTCTGTCTACCCTGCAAGCTAGAGCAGCATAAAGTAAGTACTAAAAATGAATGGGTGAAGAAGAGTTTGATAAGGAATGCCATAATGTAATCCACATATTATATTTGCAGTGCTCCTACCACAGCTTCCCCTATGTTTGTATAGATCTTAACTCCTCGAATCCTGCAACACTGATAATATTTCTTTGACAATTTTTCATCTAAAATAAATAAATCAAATGTAAAATAAATGATTACAACATGGCTAAAAGTAGAAACACATTACAAAATGCTTAAAATGTAAAGTTCAACACAATGTTTTTCGCATCCCCTTACATGTATATTCTCCCCATGAAATCACATATGTTCATAGGTTCATAGGTTCATAGGTTTATACTAGGCTATCTGCCCTAAGGCATTTATAAGCCTAGCCCAAATTTTTTAGCTTTACGCCACCCCTATATGAAAAAAATACTGCCTATTAGTTTGTGTTGCCTTGTCCCAGCAAGCAGAGTGACACAGATGATAGGTTGTTGTAGGGGGTTTTTGGGGCCTGCCCCTGCCTCCCCCTACCTAGGCTCAGCTGCACTAAGCTATTTACTTTTTTTTTATTTTTTTTTTATTTATTTTAGATGAAAAATGTGTACGTGTTCATTAAAATCTTTTTATCTTTTTAAATGCTTATTTTCAGAAATCACTGCTGTTCAGAGAAAGAACAAAATGCAGTTTAAATTTCATAATTCAGCTTCTGCTGGATCTCAATGTTACAGCAATTTGAAAGAAAAAGCTGCTATTATAGGTTCATAGATTCATAGGTTGGTACTAGGCTATCTGCCCTAGGGCCTATACAAGCCTAGCCATAACAATTCCCTGGATATTTCTTCCCACAATATTTACTTCCCTGGACCCCTGTCTAGTGCCCTGACGTGATCCCTGGGGTGAATTTCTTATCTCCCATCCAATCGTCAAGGTTCCTTTTGAAGAGGGCGAAGGGAGAGCTCTGCTTGACATGTATGGGCAGTCTATTCTAGATTATGGGGAGTCTCTGTGTCAGGAACCTATTCCTCCAGCATGTTTTGTTCATTGTGATGACAAGATTTAGATCCCTGTAGCATGTGGCTCTGAGAGATTGGGATTTCTTTAAGTGGAGCATGTCCAACAGCTCAGGGTTTGATAAGGCCTTGTATGTTAAGCAGTGATTGCCTCTGAGTAGACGATATGTCGCAGAGTATAGCTGGAGTTTTTTTAGATGGTCAGCATAGGGCATCTGCTTTAGGCCTGTGATTCCTTTAGTGAGGTATTTCTGCAACCTTTCCAGCTGTTGCAGATGTCTTGTGAGGTACGTACCAAATGAGGCATTGTACTCTATAATGGGTCTAATGAGGGATGAGTACAGTGGGACAATGACCTCCTTTTTTTCTGGATGAAAAGCCCTTAGTGATGAGGTGTGCCACATAGAAGGATTTCCTGACTATTGTGGTGATGTGGTTATCGAAGGTGAGACCACTGTCCACCTGTTTCCCTAAGTGTCTCATCACACTTTCGGTGTTTAGTATACTGCCACCTATGTGCTTATTCATGGGTACATGTTTTTTCCCAAAGGGGATAACTATACATTTCTTGGCATTAAGCTTGAGCCCATGGCTCTGGCACCAAGCATCTGTTTCTGTAAGGCCCTTTTGTAGAATATCCACATCATTTGGGAATTCAATAATTTGCCATCTGCTGGACAAATATAATTTGCTTCCATGCACATCAGTAAGTGCTGAATATATTTAAAAAAAATAAATAAATTTGAAGGTATTCCAAATAAAACCATCTTTGCCTCAAATTATTACTCCAGTGAATGTGCTCTGGGGGATTTGTTTCCAGGGAATTGTTATGGCTAGGCTTGTATAGGCCCTAGGGCAGATAGCCTAGTTACAGTTTTGTCAGACGTGTATTTTCAGTCATGTAGACATTTGCAGTCCTCACTTTACACACTTGGAACATCACTTTACACAGAGTTCTGAAGTCCATGTCTCATTTTGTCATGGGTTTGGTTTCAAGGTGCTATGACTGGCAATGATTTTTTTTATGTGACACCAATGCATTCTGTAATATTGAAAGGAAATGTTCACAGGGACAACACAGAAGAATGAAAATATCATGCAGGGCATTACATATTTATGTATCAGAATGTTGATGTTAGGAATGGTATAAACCTTTCCTGATTGCATGCCCAGAAGTGGGACAAGTCGTTTGATATGTTACAGAGACATAAACAGTAGCCAGCATGAGCTGGAGTCACTAAGGAGCATGTATTCATACTGATCAGCGCACGTGGTCAAGTGTTATTGCCATGTTTCTCACCTAAAGTGGACATTGATCAAATAATGCTTGCATTTAATCCTAAGCTATTTATGTGGCATCTCTTGTGGAAATGTGTCTCTGTATGGTGTCCATCATTGTGCATAGGCTGGTGCACATGAAATCTGATTTTTGGTGCCAATTCCATGGCATTTTTCATGAAATCTTTAAAAAAAAAAGACATTGCATGAAATGGTGAAGTTAGTGCTTCATTGAGAACACAGACATAGTACGAGGGTGAGTATAACATTTTTGTAGGACTTCCTTGTTACACATTACACCTGAAGGTTTCTACAGGGTGGCTATTTCAGGTGTCAGTACAAAGCTGAGGTTTGGAATAGTTTAGCCAAGGTTTTCACCCTTGCTACTGACATCCTACGCATGGCTGAAAAGTGCCATCACTATTTCAGTGACTTAAAAAACAGGTCTTCCTTCTTGGATGGTAGGATTATTATAGGTCCATCAGCCCATCACCATTGTATAAGTATATGACCTCATAAGCATGCAATATAGTACTCTCAGATGGCAACACAATCAAGCCTTCATTACTGATTTTGGTATGTGTAGCTTCTGCAGATACAGAAAGAAACTGGGAGGTAATTCAGGAGAGACTGAGATTTCGCAGAGAGGCCCAGGGTAAGTATGGGTTCAGTTGTGAGTGACTGCCTTTTTATAATATCGCTGATTTTAATAATAGATTAACAAGTATCTGGTTATCAGGCCTTAAGTCTTTGTCAGACATCTACATGAGTATTCATACTCTACATTTGCAAGTTGCAGAGAACTGTAGCAGTAGTCAATGATTTGGTAAATGCAGATGTCTGTGGATTTAGTTTCAGACAACAGAAAATATTCTTTCATATTCATTTTGCAATTCAGTACTTAGTAGATGTAATCATAATATTGAATATCGTGTACTCTCTCCCAATATACATTTAATGAGCTGTCCTAAACAGATTTAAAATAGTCACATTTTTTGTAGAATGTTTATAATTGTGAGTACTGGGAATACGACATCTGTTGTGTAACATTAGTTTATTGCCTCACACATTCATATCTGGATGTAAAGTGTGTTAAAAGTGTATGTGGGATATGTGCTGACTGGCACCTGTCAATGTTACAGACGATTTATGATACTTTTATTTCTTGACTCTCCTCAGCCTCTTTCTATCATTTATAATTTGTATAATTTGTTTCATTACCTTTCATTACATTTGAAGAATCCTGCGGTGGTGGTGCTGCAATAACGTTGTTGCCTCACAGTAAGATGCTGTCCGGTTCGATTCTCAGCTAGACCGTCTTCTGCGTGGAGACATGCATGAATGGGCATACCTTCATTGAAGGTTGTGCATCAAAGCTGGTATCTTGGCACTTAAAAATCAACTACCAATCATTAGCAGACCGTGTGGCGACCCCTAACCAGGAAAAGCCGAAAGACACAAACAAACAAACATTTGAAGAATCATTCCTCCTGCATCAGTAAGAACAGCACAGCAATCTAGAGTGGCCACAGTGGGTCTGATCGCCATCCCTACACAGGTGGCAGTGGCAGCACCACCACTGACAACGGAGGCACCCAACCTCTCTGGGTCACATATTGCCTTTACAATACTTAAACTACCTGCACCACCTGTGGCAGGTAGCTCTGCCCCAAGGAGGTGGTGCAGTGGTACCCACTGGGAGAAGTGCCAGTAAAGGTGGCACTTATGTCACCTGATGAGTGGACAAAACTGCTGGAAGAGATTAGAGAGTGGGGCCTCAGTGCCCACATTGGTCACATGGAAAGGATTCTGAAGCAAACTGAGAAATTGTTGACCCATCAAACACTGCCCTGGTGTCTGTGAAAGGAGATAGTGTTGACAGTTATAAAGGTGAGGACTAGATTCCCACTGTACTCATGCTGGAGAGTGATGCACCTATGAAGTCCCATATCTAGCCCCAAGCATGGTGTCCCCATCTTTTTGTGTCCATCACTATCCTTGTCTGTCTTATATGTACTGTATGTTTGCACCTGCTATTTAGCCTAACCTACACATCTATCCCTGTTACTCCTAAATACCTTTTCCAACATTCTTCTCTCTTTAAAAAAATAAAAATAAAAATGAAAATAAAAATAAAATAAGAAAGGCATCTGTTTTACAAAATAATTACAACTCATGCATAACTCTCCATTTTGCATATGTGTGTGAGTATTAGATACCTGATTTGGACTGACTGGTCAAATAATATTTTTAAATTGTTGTTAGATATCCTTTATGCCAGTATCCAAATTTCCCAAATTGTTTGCACAAATGCAAATGCTAACTTGCAAAAATGTGGATAGCTATGTCCCTGCCCCACCACCATCCTGCTCATTCATTAGTTAATCCCCCACTGTACTACCCTTTGCTTGCCTATCAACACCATTTCACACTTGTAATCTGGTCAAAAAAAGCTTCACATGCCACACAGAAATAGCTTATCAACAGAAATGTCTGTTTCTGCCCCTAGCATTTTCTTGATGCTTGGCTTGAAGTAATAAAGTCGACTGCTAGCTCTCATCCTATAGCATTAACTCAAAAAATAATTATGCATCTGCTAATATTTTGACATTAGTCACACAAATATGCTTGGAAGCAGTGCTGTTTAGTGAGTTATTCTGACTGAATGTAAGTAATGTCAGTGGCCCCTCTTACTTGCATATGCTATGTTCGGTGAATGTATCCATGTTTAAGGAGTCCACTCCAATGCACTCTGTGCACTACTCTATGCACCTAGGAGTGATATTGTGTCACATATTCCTTCCCTGAGTCACAGTGCGCTCCACTGAACTTGTAAATTTTTAAGCGTATTTCCAGACTGGTATTGATGAGTGCAGTAGTAATATCAGTTGCATATAGGCCTTTGTAATTATCTTGCACATTGTACACACATTTAATTGATGCATATATAAACACATGACTTATCTGCAATAATGAATGCAACTGTGCTGCAAGTGTCACTATCACCCAACATCTTGATGTTGAATCACTGTAACATCACCTTTGTGATTGCCGTTCTGCACAATTCCTTCACCAATGACCTGTCAGACACATGACAGTCCAAATACCTTTATGACATCACCTGTGAAAGCATTGCTGTATAACATGTAAGTCAATCATGACGTCCGCTCCAGTTATGTATATGTCGCATCAGTTTACACACATTCCCTATCATGACAATCAATGTGAAGTAACATAGGTATCTCTTACAAACGTGAACATAACACTTTTGAATACTGCAAGAAATTACTCCTGCTACTTTCACCATTGTGTGATGCTTGGCATCAACAAGCAATGTTAACTAACAGTAAATGGCACTTCATGTTCAATGGAAACATTTCTTCTGCATACATACGGTGTTCCTTATGCTAACATACTTAGCCCAGCTGCACAACAGAAAGCAATACAGATATTAGAAAGAGAAGACAATTATTATTATGAATAAAGCAAGCTATATTGTTTAATGTACTCCAGAAGGGATATTTGACTTATAAACAAAGGGTGATTTACACATTGGCTGGATCTGCTTAACAAAGCACATTGCCCATTCATCCACACGTGTCTTTCTCCCTTCAACTATGTGCCTTAATAACAATAGCAGTGTGACTTCTCCTGTGGTATCAGTAGTTAATGTGCAGCACCAAAGAGTAAGGACTGAGATAGAAAGGTGTTTGAATCCAGCAATATTTAACCTAATAAGACTGCACAAAAATCAAAACAGGCAGGTCTGGCTTATCCAACAGATCTGTTGTGTACAAATCAACTTAATGGGAACATTTAGACAGGGACATAAAAAAAAAAACAAGTTTTGTACTCCTTTTACAGACATGATATGCATTCCAACACACTTCTCAAATTATCCCTTCAAGTGTGTGCTTTCTGAAATTTGTGATGCAACTTTTTCTATTGTGTCATCAGATATTGCATAACACTAGACAATGTAGGCTTAGACAGGCAGGTGTTTGAATTTGGAAATGTATATCTACTGCCAGTGTGTAAGAAAACAGAGAAAGGTAGGACTGGCATACTCAACATATGTGATGTGAATAAGTCAAACTAATAATAACATTTATATGGCTATAGGATTTTGATCCCACAAACCCCTTTTAGGGAAGCCATATGCATTCTAACACACTTCTCATATTATCCTTTCAACTATGTGCTTTCTGACAGCTGTGAAATGACTTATTCTATAATGTCAGCATTTAATGCACAATTATAGCAAATGCGCACTGAGATAGATAGGTGTTCAAATTCAGCAATGAGTATACAATATGATTGTGTAAGTAAACATTAAAAGCCAGTAACGTGTTACTCAAGAAATGTGATTTGTAGCATTCTTCTAAGGGGTAACATTAAGACAGTTGAAAGGTTTTAATTTTGCAAGTGTTGTTCTCCTTTTTAAAGGAGTCCACCTGCATTCCAAAATGCTGCTCAAGATATCTTTTCTAATGGTTGCTTTCTAACCACTGTGATATAACTTCCTCTGAGGCATTAGCAGTTAATATGTGGCTCTCTACTGATATTCTCAACACCCTGGTCCCCCTAGGAAAATAAGAATAAAATCCCATTCTGCACCATGGCTATCAAAGTCCACTCACTCTCTAATACTCAAAAGAGATAATGCTTGGAAAAACTGGTTACATTTTAAATCCCAGTTTCACTTCCAAAACTACAAATAACTCAGAAACCTTGCTAAAAACAAGTCACCAATGACAACAAAAACTTCTGTCTAAAGCCCAAATCAAGCCACCATAATAATCCCAAAGGATTTTGGAATGCTATTAATAGGATTCTGTATCCTGGTAGATCTAGCTGACCTAACTCTTGTCCTAACAACTCTCTCTGGAAATGGACGACATTCTTAACTCCTACTTCATTGACTCTATCAGCAAATTAACCCACAATAGTAACACCACCAACATATCTCATTCCCCCTCCATCAACTCATACAACTACCTTCTCACTCAAACCTGTTTCCACTGCAGACATAAAATCTCTTCTCAGCAAATTAAAACCATGCTCCCCTCAGCTGATAACATACTTCAATACTTACTAAAGCTAGCTGCTACCTCCTTAGCTTACCCTGTATCCATCCTAATTAGCTGCTCTATACAAGAATTTACTGTACCATCTATCTGAAAACAATTCAACACTACTCCTATCCACAAGGGAGGCACTGCACAGACCTCTCAAACTATTGCCCCATAGCTATTCTATCCCCCTTCTCTAAATTACTTGAAAAATGTATTCACAAGCAAACCCTGGATCACATCCTTCAGGAATATATACTCACACTCCCAACACGGTTTCCACCTAACCATAGCACAACTACTGGTCTAATTTCCTTCACCCAAACTATTGCACAAGCCAAAGACAATAACAAATTAGCTTCCTGTGTATTTCTAGACATCTCAGAAGCATTTGACACTGTCTCCCACCCAAGCTCCTTTCCAAACTGTTGGATCTTAATATGTCTAACCTTACATTGTCATGGTTTCCCAGTTCCCTCTGAAACAGACAACAGTCTGTCAATAGGCTGTCTTCCTTCTCACCCTTTCTTCCTGTCAATGCAGGTGTACCACAAGGATCCATTCTTGGACCACTACGATTTAACATCTTCACTGTCTTCATACTTGCTGCGATCACTGTTCCCTCGTATTCTACTGTCATCTTCACCTCTGACAATCTTTCTGAACTCCACTCACTAACCCGAACCTCCTTCCATTCTGTCGAAACTTGGCTTACCAACAATCAACTCATACTCAATGCTAAGAGAAAACTAAATTCTCCTATTTCTGGCAAAGTCCCTTTCTCATCTTAAAGCAACATTTACCATCACATCACTTGACAACAATGTCATGAACATTGAAACACACACTAAACTATTGGGTGTGATCACTGGTGACTAACTTAAATTCAATCTGCATATACAAAACTGTCTAAAGATCAGATGATCATAGGTTCATAGGAAGTTACTAGGTTAATAGCCTTAGGGCCCTTGCAAGTCTAGCCAAGTTCTTACCTTTATTTCATGATTAGCACCTATTGCCTCTGTCCAAGAAGGGCACAGGTGGAACACCAGGGCTGAATTTACAGTTACCCATCCAATCATCCAGACTGTGTTTGAAGAGGGCTAATGAGGTGCTCTGTTTAACATGAAGTGAAAGTCTGTTCCAAAGGTGTAGTAACCTCTGGGAAAAAATCTGTCCCTCCAGCGAGTTTTATTAATGTCACATACCAGGTTAAGGTCTTTAGAGCGAGTAACCTGTGTATCATTTGACTTTTGGATATGAAACATTTCCAATAATGCAGGGTAGAAGATTGCCTTATATGCAACACAAAGATCACCTCTGAGTACACTGTATGAAATAGAATAAAGTGACAGTGATTTCAGATGATCCCCATAGGAGAGATGGTGAAGAACTTGAATTTTCCTTGTGACGAACCTTTGTGGTTTCTCCAATTGCTGCTAGTGCTTAGAAAGGTACATACTAAAAGGGGCATTGTACTCAATTACTGGCCTAAGGAGGGAAGAGTACAGAGCAATAATAACTTCTTTTTTTCTGGAGGCAAGGCCCTAACTTATTAGATGAGCAATATAGAATACCGTTCTTACCACTGTGGAGACATGGTGGTCAAAGATAAGGTTACTGTCAACCTCTGTCCCCAGGTTTCACAGTATTGAGTAAGCACTTAAGGTGTTGCCATTGATGGGGTAGTTAGCAGGAACATTGCTTTCACCAAAAGGAATGATAATACATTTTTTGCATTGAGTTTAAGGACATGACTTTGGCAGCAATTGTTTGTTTGTATAAGACACTCTTGTAGAATGTTGACATCATTTGGAAATTCTATGACCACTCCCAGTTTGCAGTCAACAGCAAACATTGTCAGCCATGGACCTTTAGTTTTTGCTTGTACTTCGGACAGATAGAGTCCAAACAGTAGAGGTCCCAGAACTGATCTCTGTGGAACACCACCAGTTATAGGTCTGCTGTTAGAGATGTATTCTCCTAGTTTGACTATATCAGTTCTATCAGTGAGCCAGTTAGCTACCCATCTAATGATATAAGGGTCGATGCCTAGTTGGGTGAGTTTGTCAATGATACCTGAGTGGGGGATAGTGTCAAATGCCTTGGCTAAGTCTAGGTAGGCTGTATGTACAGATTTCCCCTCGTCCAGGGCCTTGGTGACTGTCTCAAAGATGTCCACCAGGTTTAACAGGCATGCTCTCCCTTTGACAAATACAAACTGAGTAGGGTCACGTGTTTTGGAGATTGCCTATATCTTTGTTAATAGGCTCCATGATGATTCACTCCATGGCCTTGCAGATAAGGCTCATCAGGCAAATAGGTCTATAGTTCCCAGGGTCAGTGGAAACACGACCTTTGTGCAAGGGAATAAAATAAAAGTAGCTGTTTTCCATTCAACTGGTATGAAGCCAGTGCTTAGACTATGATTAAAAAGAGTACCCAATAGTGTTGCTAATTCATGTTGCATTGAGAGTTAGATAGATGTGCCTCTGTGTAGTTCAGAAACTCTTACATCTGTATTCTCTTCGAAAAATGTTTTTTTTTCTCTTAGACATTTCATGAATGTTTTCTAATGAGAATGACAATGCCAGTTATGTTCAACATGTCCATGAATTCCCTCAGTGCAATTAATAATGGTATCACCCTTCATTGTCCACTTGTTGCTAGTCTTCCCTTGCTTATGTCTTCTTGATTAACCTATCTGATATTGTGAAGTGTGCACACACTCTAGTTTAGTGTACATACTCCTTTGTTTACATCATGCAACTACATAGTTCAGGCATTTCCTTATCTTGAAATGGCTGTGAGACTCTGCTGTGGGCTTGAGGTGAGGCTGCTTTTAATGTTGCCTACCATGGCTTCGTTCATAATTGATTAGCAATGCCACTCGTCACACTGAAGCAAATGGTCATATTAGCTTCGGCACAATGTGTATGCTTCTTTAATAAATATCCATGTTTATCTTGACATAAACCTTGTCCAGTAAAGGACAGTGTGCTCACCAAATCAGAGGTGGCACAACTGATCTTGTAATGCTGCCATAAAAACATGTGTACCTCTGACAAATTATTGACATGCATGAGTCTAATCACCACAAAAAAAGAATAGTTATAGCTTTCACAAAAACAGTCAGGTTGTAAAATGTAATTTTCTTTTTATATAATTTTCAGTTTATAACCATACTATGCCATACAAGTCTGATTTTTAGCATGATGGCATTACTTTTGCAATATTTCAAATGAGATATGACATACATCAAGTGACTTGCTAAAGAGTTTAATATTTTTCATTATATATCAATAAAAGCTGTCTGTTCTGAAAGCTGAGCAATGTTAGACAATCGTATTCCTGATATTTTTAGATGTACCCATACATTGGTAGTTGTCCTATACATCAGTAATGTTTTCTATATATCCTGTTGACAATGTATTTTTGTTTCTTCTGTTTCCCACAAAGTTCCTATAAAGCTAAATTAGCACTGAGCAGCAAGGACAGACAGCAGACTATCTGCACTTGTACTGACAGTATAAGAGCTGCCTCATGCTCAGTAAACATGAGCTCCTGCTTAACCAAACAAATTCTATTGTGAGACGAGCAAGCACATAACTACCTTGGAGACAGTCCTCTCAAAACCTCATTCATGCACTGAGGAGCATGCTGTTTTACCCCTGCACACATAAATGCAGCATTCACGTACTGACAACACTAAAGTGTCATGCTTCTTTTTACCCACACAATGTCAACATCCTCATATGACAACACTAAACTGTGATACACTAATACCATATAAAATCACTACCAAAGCCTCCTAAAACTCTAAAAAGTACACAGCAGTGGAAACCCACAATACCTCTTCTACATGTACCCCTTCATCAACATATCAACAGCAGCACAACACCTCCAATATCTAATAAGTATAAGCCAGCTTCTGGAAACATCCGAGTAATTGGTGACTCCATTGTTAGACATACTGACTCTATGCTCATTAGGCTGAACAAGGACAGAATTACAGTTAACTGTCCCTCAGAAACCAGTATTGCTCCCATATCAAGAGCCTTCATTACACTGTCCTCTAGAAAGTATGATTATGACATGATTGTAGTCTATGCTGCAGTGAATGATCAGTCATGAAAGCCCAAGAAAGATGTATAGAAGGATATGCTGGAACCTGTTCAGTCAAGGATAGGACTCTGTTTTAAGTTAAATCCTCTTCTACTCCCCTCATCTAGAATATTGCCTAGATTTAAGGAAAAGGCAATTGCATTCAACAATTTGCTCAGTAGCAGTTATCATTCCAAGGAGGTCCAGTATGTATGTCCTGGAAAAAGATGACCAATAATGTTACTTTCTTTATAAAAAATGATATGGACCTCTCTTTCAAGGGCTTCTGTATACTGGCATAAGCCTTTGCTGTCATCATTTGCTTTCTGTTTTAGGCAACATTTATGTAAGTCATCTGTTTAGCTAATTTATTTTGTATCTATTTATTTATCTACTTTTGATTTAATTTATTTAGCTAATTTAGCTAATGAACATACCAGCCTAACTTGCAAATGATATCATAAATTGGACATTATAAAGGTGGCCATTCTCAATGCCAGGAATCTTAACAACAAACTGCTCAGCTTGGTGGCACTTCTGTGTCTGGAACAAGACTATGTTTGTGTCATCAGCAAGACTTGGTTCAAGTGTAATGAAAGAACCCCTTCCATGCCAGAGTTCTTTGGCTATCATGCTTTGAAACACACTGATAGTGATGGAAGTGTTTCAGTGTTCATCAGGAGTTTAATCTCTTTCAAAAGTGTTACACCATGATACCCTCTCCAAGTGAGTTCTTTGAAATTCAGCTCATAGGAGATACATCATAAAAACTTCCTGGTATTACTTAAATATATATCTCTGTGATCCTTAATGATTTCAATTACCCCTCTGTAAACTTGAGCATGTACACTTCTAATGCTAAGTATGCACAGAGCATCCTAGATTGGGTTAATGAGAATTCCCTGAATCATATCGTCCAAAATCCCACCAGGGGGCAGTAATATCCTGTTCAAAGTTCTTGCAAACTCAACACTAGGATGCTCCCTGCACCTTGATGGCCCCTGATTAGTTAGTTTGGTCCACAAACTGGTTGCCTTTACTTCAGAACATCTACCCCCTAGTAACCAATATCACTCTCTTTAGGGACTTTAAAAAGGCAGACCTTTTTACAACTGAACAACATACTCTCAAAATTCATACATGTTAATCCCATGCCAAGGATCTTCTTGCTTATTTAGAAAAATGCATTAACAGAACAGTGTCAAACTGAGCAACAAATCATCCTGGTTATCAGTAGATAGTAACAAATCATACAACAGAAGGAAAAATGGTAAGATTACCTTGTAAGGCCACAGCCTCACATCATAAAGAGAATGTAAAATTGCCTCAACAAGAAACTGAATGCAGCTATAAACACCAGCAAAGCATCCCATGACTATAGGCTATCTTCTAAGGCTAAGGATAATTGCAAGTTTTTTTTAGCTATGTTAAAAAACTAAGGAATAATTCACATCACTACTCATTAAGTTTGCTGCAGATTTCTTCCTTGAAATGATAATTTCCATTTCAAACATATATGAGTCACAAAATCCACCCACCATCTCAAAAAAATCATATCCTTAAAACACTGCCCAGGACCAAAAACACCTCTTCAATGGTGTCACACTGCCAGCCCAGCGATTGGGAATTTTGTAAATAATCCTATGTCATTTGTGAATAATAATATGACTTATATAAAAGTGTTACAGAAGGAAATACTGCCAGCCCGGTTATCTGGAATTTTGTAAAGGGTTATGTGTCATTTGTGAATAGCAGCATGATTCATATGCCTGTGTTACAAATGTATTAGAACTATTGTGTAGACATGAGTGCTGAAGAGATATTTTTATACACTATTGTATTTGTTTAGATGTATGTATTTTATCAGGGGATTAACTTGAAAAACTTAAGAATAGTTGAGATTAAGTTATTTTACATCTGGGCCATAAACAACAGATGTTATCTCTCAGAATAGAAGTAGTTTACATTGTCTTGAAAGAGAAGTAATTGCAAGGATTGAGATGTGGAAGTGTTTTATTGTGTTATGACTTCCAGCAGCTGCACAACTCTAAGCAGAAGCCTTTGTCTATGTATTTTCACAATGAGATGTCAAATGCTACAATGGGGGTTTACCTTGGGAACTAAAGTCAGGTGACAAAAAGAGATGTCATCCACGCTAACCCAGCAGTTGTTGTTTTTCTTTCAGCTTTTCTCGGTTAGGGGTCGCCACATCGTAACTCCGGTCTGCTAATGATTGGCAGTAGATTTTTACAGTGCCGAGGTGCCAGCTTGATGGCCAACCTTCAACGAAGGCACGCACATTCACGCATGTCTTTCGAATGTTACTTGACCATGGCGAGGACATGCAGACTCCACACAGAAGGTGCTCCAGCCGAGAATCAAACGGGAGAACCTCTTGCTGTGAGGCAACAATGCTACCGCTGCAATATTTGATATTAATTTAAAAACTCTCTCAGAGTGAGACTGGGCATTTTGTATTTTGTCAGACGAAAATCCAAAAACAACAATGACTGCTGACCAAAAGAGTGGAGTAAAAACAACATCAAACAATGTAAAGTAAAGACTCCAGGCTACCATGACTGAAGACCACAATGATATTTATTAATTGGTAAGCGCTTTCGCGGCGGACAAACACCGCTCCTTCAGACCAACAAATAAACAGACAAAATACACATACTTAAAACAATCACAAACCAATCAAACTTTCTAAATTTAATCACACATTTAAAACATTCATTAAAAATGTTAATTAGGGATAGAAACAACCTATAGAATAAAATCACTAGTAACAATGTGAAAAACATCCAGTCAAAAACAAATTATATTTAGAAACCTAATGGCATCTAGCCTACAAGCATTCACATCTGTACAGCACTCAAATTATTCTCATTGAGTAGAGAAACAAAATAAGAATAACTATTGGTTAAACACCCCACCTATCAAGTGCTTCCCAGTACAGACACAGTGACATCTAGTCTACAATCATTCCTATCTATACAGCATTTAGATACATCGCATTGGATAGAAAAGCACAATAAGGATAACTATTGGTTAGATACACCACTGATCAAGTGCTTCGCAATGCAGGCATTAAAGAGGATTTAGTCCTATAAGTCTAAATGCCAAGCCTAAATGAGCTCTGAAAGGCACAAAATATACAGTTTGTGACTGATATTATCAATAGATCAGACAGTCCCCTGTTCCAAAGCACCATTAATTGAATTAGGAAAATTAACATCAAATAATCTACAAACATTCGCACATGTCAAACACTAAGCACTCAGCCACTTCACATGAGATAAAACAGTAAAACAAGGGTGGCTATAGGTCAAACACACCACCAATAGGATGATTCTCAATAAGATGCTTCTCAATACAGACATTTTAAAAAAACTAAGATTATATCCTTCAAATCTCTAAGTGGCAATCCTGAACTTGCTCTAGCAAGCTCAAAGATGCCAAATTAAAATTAATGAACAATGTTCAACTAAAGGAGGGAAACCACCGTTTTAAAGTTCCATTTTCAGTAAGCACAAATGGACATCAGAATAAAACCTGATAATAAGTACAAATAGGCAGAAATATTCCATAAAATGATTAGCCTATAAAACTCACAAGTAAGAGTTACTCATAAATCGTCTAAAAACTGACCAGCATGTGAAACCCAGACATAGATGTTCTTCTTCAAGCCAAACCAGAAGCCAAAAGGTGAAACTTATTATGAGGTATTATAACCACAACTACAACCCAGTCTAGGATGTTTCATCATTATGGTATAAGCTTTCAACCACATGATTCACAGATATCAGGGCAGTCCAGAGCTATCCCACACCTGAGATAATTAGACGACAAAGAAACATTGTGGTTAGTGCTTTTGATCCAGTAAGAATGGACTGATAGACCCCATTGGTATCAACAAGATAGCAGATAATCATGTTAGTTGGTAAGCTTTGCAATGTAGTCAGCTATTTATGCAATATTCCTTGATAATAAGTGACTTATTCTCTGTATGCACTGTTCTTTGATAATAACTAACTTATTTTATTTATGTACTATTCTTTAATAATTAGTGATATATTCAATTTATGTATTGTTCTTTGATAATATGCAGTTTACTCTGTGTTTAAACTTTTTTCTTTCCAACAGCTTTTTGTCTACTGTTTAGAATCATACTTTTATAATTTTTGGGTCATTTTTTTTAATTTATTTATTTTTGGTCCTGTTGGATCTCATTTTTACTGACCAGGCACCCAGTATGAAATATCTATGATGGATCTACCAGCTACTCTTAACCCACCCCAAATTACTTCATTTTTGCTAGGGTCAGTTGTGGATCCTGAGGATGTTCTCGGGGCTTGGCACATCTGTCCAGGGGGATTTTTTTTTTAATGTACTCACTCCCTTTCCCCAGCCTCCTTACTTATTGATTGCATCCAAGGGCAACCTCCCCTTAGGGAGCATATCAGCAACTGCCCTCCCACTATGTATTGGCATTCCCATCCCTTCTCTGCTGCTCCATAAGTCACGTGAGCAGCTAGTTGAACTCCAGTAGGCTAGGCTGTAGTCAGGGCTTTATCCCTGTACAGCACCAGAGCTGCACAATTAATAGGTCATTTTAACATAAATCTAAGTCACTATTGATTCAGTACCAATTTCCCTTGCTTTTTTCATTCTGCGAACAAAGTAAGTAATTATGTAATTTTATATATATATATATATATATATATATATATATATATATATATATGTTACATCATTTTAAAACAAATATTTGTCATTATTACCTTTTATTAGTCAGTTATAAATACAGTACGTCACCTCAAGGATATATAAATAAATTGGCATGCTATTTTTTTCTAAGCTGATTACTGTTCTTTCATTTTCTCATTGGTATTATAGATTGTTTATGATTTCCTCATTAAGAGACAGATGGACGTTATTACCAAATTTATCTAATTATCAGCCATAGTTACTAACTATGGTACCTTAGTACATTATACTCAGGACTAAATTTCTAATTTCCTTTGAGTTCGTTTGCAGTTTCCTTTGTTTCCTGTAACATTGTCTTTAGTGGAAGATACAGGCTGGAAGCTTAGAGGTTCAGTACTCACAGTAGGCACAAAAATGAAAATGTTAATAAAGACAACCAATTTGACATACAATTATATACACAAGTAATGTAAAGGACACTTTTTCTTTATAGCTGATCTTGTAATGTCCTGATCCAGTTATTAAATTTATGTAAGATACTTAATTTTAAGACACCACAGTTGATAAAAATCATGTGAAAGGCTAAAAACAAATCAGATCAGAGGTTATAAAATACATAATAAAACTGTGTTGTGCTAATAATACTAAGGGCATGTTTTATGTGGTTCAGTACAGCTAACTACTGTTTTATACACCAATGTTGATGCTTTTCAAGGACGGTTAATTGTTCTGTTATTAATAAATATTTTTTGCTGCTACTGTGCAAAAATAATGATTTTAAAGTTAGTAAATAGACAATTACTGCACTGCCAAATATGAAATTAACTATCACTTTTTCAGTTTAAACTAGAGTTTTTAAATATTGGGTCTATATTAATTTAGCCGCGGTGGTACAGCGGTAGCACTGTTACCTCTCAGCAAGAGGTTCTCCTGTTCAATTCACAGCTAGAGTGCCTTCAGTGTGGAGTCTGCATGTCCTCCCCGTGGTCGAGTGGCCTTTGAAAGACATGCGTGAATGGGTGTGCCTTCATTGAAGATTGGGCACTGGGCTGGCAACTCGGCACCATAAAAATCGACTGCCAATCATTAGCGGACCGGAGTTCCGCTGTGGCGACCCCTAACTGGGAAAAGCTGAAAAGACAAACATTCATTTATCAAATGTCCAGATTGTCAAATTGTCAAAACCCATATGATTGACAATTTGTTTCATTGAACTGTTCTGACTTGACAATGCAGTACAGTAGAGATCAGGAAATTTTTCCTTTTTTCCACTGTAGTGCAGTTTCAGAGTTGATATAAATAATTAGCAGGTAGTATGGGGGGTGCAGGGGAGGCTTGCTGGATGAAAAAATATTGCTTGTTTTGTTTGCGGGTGTTGTTTAAGTTTATGTTGTTTATCAACAAACAGAATTGATGATTATAGTGTTCAATAAACTAAAATAGATCTTAGATATTTAGTCCTTCTAAATAAAGTAGGGCACTTTTATAATCTTAAACCCAGACAGGAGGGCAAAAAAGTCTCAGGTTCAAGTGCTACTATAGACCCAAGGTCATAAAAGGAAAAAAAGATGTTGGCACAACTGTATGGAAATGCCACAAATAAAGGGGTCTACTTTATTCGCTCGAAACACGTAAAACCCAAATCCAAATAGCGCAATACATAAAGAGCGAACCGCAAATGCGTCGAGCGTACTAAAGTGCAAAATTTAAAACCACGAACCGTCATAGTCGGCCAACCCACCACCCGCAACACACTACCTACCCAAACATAATAAAAAAAAAACACATACATACACTAACCAAAACCCTACTTCTAACCCTAAATTAAAGCACCAAAACCTTACTGCTAACCCTACACTAACCCCACATACACAGCTATCTATGCACTATCCTTAACCCCTCCTTAACCCTAAGGTCCGTAACTACTGCACACTTCCCCTACGGAGTTATACCCAAACAAACTAAATATTCCACAAACATACACTTAACAAAACCCTACACTAAACCTTACATACATTACCTATACAAAACCCTACATACACAACCTACCTATGCACTTACCTTAACCCTTCCCTAACCCTAAGGTCCGTAACTATCGCACACTTACCTTATGGAACTATACCGCAGACAGGCCAACTATGCAAATTCGATATTTCCACTTTCGCGGTTTCATTCGTTCGACATAATCGCAGTTCGCTCCTTATGCGCCGTGCAATTCGGATTCAGGTTTTTCATGTTTCGAGCGCGTAAAGTAGACCGAAATAAAGTAAGGTCTCACATTTTCTTTACCACCAAAGTTAACTAGGTAACTAAACAATTTCTCCATTTTGTCTTAAAATAAATAGATGACAAGATACAATAAACTGTTCTTAAACTTCTGGGTGAAATTCTAATAAGTGTATTGGCCAACTTTTATTAAGTATTGAGCAGTTTGTTTTTCTAAATATTATTTATTTGACATTTTTTGACTGGGTTAGTCCGACTAAGCCAAAGCCCTTTTTCAGCGGAGGATCAGGGAGAAAAGCTCCACAAAACAAGTACAAACATAATGAATAGTAGAACTGAAGATACAATGTGATATAAAAAAGGTTACATAATAGTAAAATATATATATATATATTTATACATGAGAATTTGCAAACTTTCACTTGTGAAACAAGCAATATATTCAGATTTGAACATATCTGAGGCTAGCTGTGTATTCTTGTGGCATGCTGGGGAATGCTGAGGGCTGCCCCAGACTGCACCACTGCCCTCAACATGTTAATATGTGCTTGAGGCCACATTCATGGGCAGCAAAGAGTGAGCTACAGCCATAAGTGGCCATACATGCTCAACTATTACTGTGACTCATAGAGATTAACATAAAAGGGTCAAATTTGCATACAAAATATGTAAATGGGCTTGAATTCATGTAAAGTAGTTGAATGTCACCATCTTCACTTGCGATTACTTGAGTTAGGTGGCAAATGTCTTAGGAAACTGCAGACTTCATAGAGTAAAGAAAATAAAAAATATTAAAATTGAATATGAATCACTTAAATGATGCAAATTAGTGAGTTAAATTTTTATTTTACTGATATCATAGGCATATTATCATGCCTCACAGTAAGACGCTGTCCGGTTCGATTCTCAGCTAGAGCATCTTCTGTGTAGAGACATGCATGAATGGGCATACCTTCGTTGAAGGTTGTGCATCAGGCCTGGCAAGCCGGTACGTAAAAATCAACTGCCAATCATTAGCGGACCGGAGTTCCACTGTGGTGACCCCTAACCGGGAAAAGCCGATAGACACAAAAAGTTATCATGGGTATAATGTATAGTGTAATGCTGTCATTTTAAGTGGGAAAACATTACAGCAGCAGTGGGAATTGTTTAATGATCACTGAAAAAATCATTTTTTTAGTATCATGTAGTGATTGAGCATACATATGTGTTTTTACTTGTGAAGTACTGAAGCAGTAAGAACATGTTGGCTGGATAAACGTGTTTTTTTTCTTCATGATTTCTGAGTGTCAGTAAAGAATGAAACATAACAATATTATGAATACATGAAAATGGCAGGGGTCTGGGGAAGGACGTATTTGTGACTATTAGTATAGCACAACTTTACCGCGGTGGTGGTGCTGCGGTAGCGTTGTCGCCTCACAGTAAGACTTATCCTGTTCGATTCTCAGCTAAAGCATCTTCTGTGTGGAGACATGAGTGAATGGGCGTACCTTCGTTGAAGGTTGTACATCAGGGCTGGCAACTCGGTACGTAAAAATCTGCTGCCAATCATTAGCGGACCGGAGTTCCGCTGCGGCGACCCCTAACCGGGAAAAGCCGAAAGATACAACAACAACAAGTATAGCACAACTTTACTTGCCTGGTCTGAGATTTTGCTTGTGTATATAATTTGAAGTCTGTGTTACCTAACTTGTTTACAGGAGGATGGCAGGCACACATGGCCATTGTTGTGTTGTTTAAGTGATGATTGCATCAAAAGTTTTTGTGTATGATTGTGGCCTTTTTTCATATGCAGTAATGATGCAAAACAAGGCATCAAGACAGACAAAGGACAACTTCAGCCATGAGGAAAATCTTATACTGTACTCATGACAGCCTTTAGGATAAATGGGAAACATCTGTTTGGTAAAGGGGGATCCAAACATGCTGAGAGGACAAAAGTCTGGAATCAAGTTGTCCTGGACATTATTGCAGTGGGTAGCAAAAACTGCACATTAACATAGTGCAAGAAGAGGGCAAATAATATGGTAGGCTGTGCTAGAAACAAGGTGAGGAAGAATGCAATTGCCCCTACCAATACTGGGGAGGAGCTCCAACAATTATCCAATTAATACCAGATGGAAAATACCTCCTAACCATCCATAGGGTGACTACAACTCAGAAGATGAGAGAACAGGAATAATCACAGTAGTGTGGACACTGGTGATTACCAACGTCCACCGCAGTAACACAAATCTGCTCATGAAAATTGAATGCTGACAAAGAATGATTATATTAAATGCATGACATTACCATTTGCAACCTTTCTACATCCACACAGAATGGCAATGAAGGTAGGGTACATGGTAAATGACCCTCACACCTCCTTAAAAAGCATACAGTACTGTATGCTATTTCTTTATTGAAGTGAATTTTTTTTAGGCATGGTAGTGAGAGTTTGGAGTGAAATGGAAGTGAGACTCCAGTAGATGGTTTTGCTGTTCGGCAGATGACTGCTGCAGAACCAGAAGTCCAGAGGAAGGCACTCTGCTGTGCACACACACACACACACACACACACACACACACACACACACACACACACACACACACACACACACACACACACGTACACGCACACACACACACACACACACACACACACACACACACACACACACACACACACACACACACACACACATACATACATATGCACTTTCATATTCAGTGTTAAAGTTTACTTTGGGACCAGTAGTGGACCTTAATGAACTGCTGAGAGAACTCTGCACTTCCATAATAATAAAAGGCAGTGTCAAATTACGTCTTCAGAACTTCTGGGATCAGTTCTTACAGGAACTGACAGCTTTTTAACAGCTGTTGTATTTCATGTGTGCCTGGGGTACAAGTGTGTCTTGCTTTGCATATTAGGCAGCTATTGTCTCCACAAACTATCTGGGTAAATCCCCTGTTGAAAGATAATACTAGCTGGCTTTATTTTTATAATTTTGTTATTGGTCTTTGCTAAAGTTAGTCTCAAACTGCATTTAAATTTGCTTTTGTACATAGTCCTAGGCTCTGTGCACTATTTTATCTTAATCCTTCGTTAGCAGGTTTTTTTTTCCATGTTTTTTCTTTGACGTACTTTGCTGGAGTGAATAAAATGTGTCTCAGCTTGCGCTCTGTGCATTAGGCAAACATTTTTTTCATCTGTGGCAGTGAGTTTTCATTCTGCTAAATTACTGGCATTGAACATGTACCTTTTTTGAAGACGAGACAGGTTGCATAAATGCAGAGGAACATATGACATTCTACTTCATTAATTGCAGTTTGAACATGGGTGTGTGCATCCTCTGTGATTTATGTAGCATTGACTAGACTGTTATTATTGCTAGTGATTTTGTAGTGCAGTTCTAGTAGATGTATGTTTTGATGTGTATATAGGTTCACTGATACTCACTAGGCTAGTGATTTTTCATAGGGTTTGCCTTATATTTTTTTACTCGTCTTCCTCTGCAGATAATCTTGACATGGCATCCAGGTACTTGCAGATGTAAACCGTTTGCAAATCTTGTTGAGAAACAGTTGTGAATTGAATGCAAAATAAGGACCAGATTTGAGGGTTGGGAGACTTGAATGAGCACAGAACCTAATGGGTTAAATGAGGTTTTGTGATTGTCTGCAGATGTTGTTGAGGGCCTCTGCATTTGCACCAGAGCATGAGTCCCAAATACTGCAGCTTGGTTTCTCCTTTCTAGGTGGTACACTATACCTGAGATAATGTAAATACCTCTCACCATTTTAGCACAATAATTCTGAGCAAAGCCAAAATTAATGGGGGGACCAGAGACTACAAATCAGGGTCTGATCTTAAATATTGCTCCCAGAAAGCTGATAGACTAACACCTTGTGCATTTATCATGCATTTTTCTGAAGGGCATGATCTCTCAATCTCAAATGCCTGGAATTATTATTCTCCCTGATTTGCCAGAAACCCACACTTTTTATGGGGAACTAACCAAAAAATATAAAGCTAAAATCTGAATGTTCTGCAAAATTCTGAACAGTTCAGAGGTATGCAGCATCTGCCAGTGAGAAATCAGAGATGGCCCTTTCCTTTGTGCAACTTAAACAGGCCTACTCTTTACCACTCTATCATTTGCTTTCCTTTGCACTTCCTTATAGAAGTTTCAGTGGCGACCACGCACATTCTTTTCTAGTAATGTTTTCTAATCATTTTTTTATGGAGTCAGCAACAGAAACAAACAGTTCCAATGTACCAATACATTTGTAGGCTAGCAGCAGCATAATAGCTATTGAACATAACGATGATAACATAGTTATATTTATGAGGCAGCCTGATGAAAGTGGCACACAGACCTCATGTTCAATGAGAAGATGTCACACCACACAACACTGTAAAGTAACTCTGCAGGAAGTGACAGTGCATCACAAAATCAAGCACATGCTGACATTGAACTCATAGTTGTACAGGGAGCAATCCCATACACTTCTACACAATGTTTCCTAAACTAGACAAACACTATTAGGATGATGGCTGACATGCAGATGTAACAATGTCCACAGTTACACCTTTACAAAGGAATGCCAGGTGCAGGAATTTGTTACAGCTACCCCAGAAAACATGGAAAACATTGGCTATTGGGCTGCCCAGCAACATGAGTGCCAACTTATTGTTAGGGTTAGAGGATTGTCACAGAGCATCAGCTGGAAATAGTCAGAGTCCTCCAAGGCATAACTGATGATTTCCAGCTCTACTTGGAAATGGCACAGAGAAGGGACAATGCCATGATCACACTGAGCATCTGTGGCTGCCTTTATTTGTACACTAGTAAGGACTTACCAGATTCAAACAGGAGTCAGTTTTGGAAAGGAAAGAGGTAAGGATACTGTAGAGATACGTAGGGGCAGATCATCTGACACTGCAAGTGCTTTTCAAGATAGTACTGCAACGAGTCGGGAACAAGCACAACATATTTCATGCAGCCCATGTCAGCATTCATTTATGCCTATCAGAACCTCTCACTTGGGGTCTCAATCACATTCCTACAGCAGATCAGTGTCTGTAGGATCACTTGTATCAAGCAGGTCACAACATCAGACCAACTCACCATCCAGCTCTCATGACAGCCTCTCTTTAAAAGTCCTTGCCCTGTAAACTTGCATATGTTTAGAAGATGTGTATGACATATATGACCTTGACCTACTGCGCTTCAAGTGTGACATTTCTGTTACTTACAATTTCACTTTCACAAACACAGGTCAATGTTTAACTGCAAAGGGAATAAGTTATAAAAAAGTGTGAGTGCTTAGGATGCTTTCCAGCTTTATGAATTTCATGCCTGTAATAGGTTCATAGATTCATAGGTGTTTACTAGGTTAACAACCAAGAGGGGTTTTTAAGCCTTGCTATGCATCCCAAATCTCTGACAAGTTCTGATACCCTTGATAAGTGTAGGCATGGGTCTGTGATATGAGTCATTTACAGGTTACCTGTTTCCATTAGAGACATAGGTGCCAAACCAGGGTTGAATTTCCGGTTTCCCATTCACTTGCCCAAGTTGCAGTTGAATTGGGTTAGGGAGGAACTCTGCTTCACATGGATGGGGGAGCTTGTTCCATAAACGTGGTAGTCTGTGGGATACATATCTATCTTTCCAGCAGGTTCTATTTATAACACAGACAAGGTTTAAGTCTTTTGAATGGGTAATTCTGGTACTGTCTGTTTTGTTGATATGCAGGAGGTCCATCAGAGTGGGGTCTGACAATGTCTTGTATGTCAGGCATAGATCTACCCTCAAACTCCTGTAGGAGACAGAATACAGGGATAGGGCCATGAGGCGGTCTTCACAGGGCATACTACTTATACCCTGTATTCTTTTAGTGAGGAACCTCTGTAGACATTCCAGTTGTTGGATATACCTGGTTAGGTACATACCAAAAGGGGCATTCTACTCAATGATTGGTCTGATGAATGCCAAATACAGTGGAACAATGACTTCCTTGGACTTAGATGCCATACCTTTGTTTATAAGTTGCGCAACATAGAATGATTTCCTCATCACTGTAGACATGTGATGATCAAAGGCTAGATCACTATCTATGTGTGTCCTGAAGTCCCTGACTACTGGGTCAGCTCTAAGGGGTGTATTGTCAATATGATAGTTATCAGGGATGGATGACTTCCCAAAGGATACTATTATGCATTCCTTGGCATTAAGTTTTAGTCCATGGCTATGACACCAGTTATTTGTCTGTGTCAGCCTCTCCTGGAGAACATTTGTATCAGTGTGAGATTCAATCACAGCTCCTAATTTGCAATCATCTGCAAATTTATTCATCCAGAGACCACTGATTTTGGCCTTGACGTCTGAGAAGTAAATGCCAAAAAGGAGCAGTCCGAGGACTGATCCCTGAGGGACTCAACTTGTGACATGGCCTCTTTGTAGAGGTGGACTCCCCAATTCTAACTTCCTGGGTCCTGTCTGTGAGCCAGTTGGCTATCCATCGGGTGATGTACAACTTTGTACCTAACCTCTTGAGTTTGTCAACAATGCCCAAGTGGGGTATTGTGTCAAATGCCTTGGCCAGGTCAAAGTAGGCAGTGTGAATGATTTTGCCCTCATCCATTGCTTTGGTGACCTTCTCAAAGAAGTCTATCAGGTTAACTAGGCATGATCTGCCCTTGATGAAACCAAACTGGGTTGGATCCAGTGTCTGGAGGTTTACTATATTTCTGTTGATCATCGCCATGAAAATTATTTCCATGGCTTTGCATATAAGACTAGTCAGGCTTATGGGTCTGTAGTTTCTAGGGTCTGTCCTGTTTGAAGGCTACAGTTAAATACTAATTTCAGAGGCCCTGATAGACCATGTTTCATGCTATTTAGAAGGCATCCAGGGATATTGTCTGGGCCCATTGATGCAGTATTCTTGGTCTTAGAGAGAGCACTAAGGACCTGTTCCCTAGTGATAGTAGGGGGAGTTATATTTGATGATATTTCCTGAGGGAAGGCTGAGGGGAAAGAGGAGTAAAGTTGGAGCTGAAATTATCAGCCAGTAGGTATGTCTTCTGGCTCAGTATAGGTGGCTCCATTTACAATGAGCTCTGCACACAATTTTGTATTACCTTTGAGGTTGTGGACATAGCTAAAGAATACTTTGTGGTTGTCCTTGGCCTGGGAGGCCAAACCTACCTCAAATGTGGCTTTGGTAGACTTTATTTGTCCTCTGAGTTGTTTGTTTAGTTTGACAAGAGTGTCTTTATTCTGCTGGGTGTTGCAACTCCTCATTTTTGCCATGATTTTCTTCCTCCTGTTATATATCCAATAAATTTTGTGATTCCACCAGGCTGACTTGTTTTTTGAGATAGTTCTACACTTCTTCCTGGTGGGTAGAGCTGCCTCTATGCAGCTGTTAGCATACTTGTACAGGGTTTCTGTGAACAGTTCTTCATAGGCAGAAGTGTTCTCAGGGTTTATGGGGTTTCAGGGTTTATGGTACTACTTAAAACCTTAAGTAACTGTGGAAAGAAATATGTATGACATAACATAGCTGACAGTTACCTACAAATCCAAAATTTTAATGGAAGCACATGTATGAGAAAATCACATATTAAAATGAATATCCTGCCATTTAAATAAACACTGCTGCCACTTTATGCTCCCCACTGTACAAGTGATGAAAGTTTTGTCTCTAAAATCACAAATTATTGTGTATGGTAGAACAAAATAATCTGATGGGCAGTACCTCAACAGAAAACATAATTCAAACAGACAAAACATGGTATAATATAAAAACAATGGGCAGGATTCACGAAGGCTTGCACGGAGTCTAAGAGTAGTGTAAGACTCCATGCAGCCCTCGCGATCCAGGAACAGCCAGAAATTCCGTGTAAGAGACCAGCTAAAACGTCTTTTACACGGAGTGGGCGTGGATATGCTAATCACCTCACTTGCAGCCGAAAGGCATGCAAAAGAGGTAGATTAGCGATCCAGGAAGCCCAAAGCAGTCCGTGTAAGAGACGTTTTAGCTGCAGAAATGTACTCAGTTGACAACTGAGTATGTTTCTGCAAATAACACAATGGAGCCATGTCCGCTCCAAATAAAGGGTGCATATGTGTCAGGCAGCATGCCAATGGCCAAATATGTGGCCATTGGCAAGGTACCCCGATGCAAATATGAAGTTTAAACGCAGCGCAGCCCCGCACAAACAGGCTGCACTATATAAAACATAAAAATGAAGGTTATAAACCCACAAATGTGGGTTTTATGCAATACATGGATTTACAATGCAGGGACCAGCAGACCAAAAACAACATGGTCACCGTTTACTGGTTGCTAAGGGGGGAAGCTGAGTCTAAGACATATAACTAAGCATTAGTAGGCAATCTGATGTAAATGAGTGTTAGGATACTGAATTCCACTGTCACATAGCAAATGAGCACATTCTGAGTAGTGTAAGAGATACATAAGGGGGAGGAATAGAGTAGGAGATAGGTGACATCACAGGGGGGAATGGCAGAAAGAAATGCAGTTCATTGGAGGTCAGTGTTACATGACAGATGTCAGACACATATCATGGAAAGAGGAGTGCCACAAGTTAAGCATGGGAAAGTCAAGAAATGGAAGGTGTACACTGTTGCTTACACCAAAGTTTCTTGCTGGGCGTGCATGCGCATGTGTGCGCACCATGAGGCACGAGTAGGGCAGTGTGTGCGCGTGTAAGGCAGATTGAGCATGTGGGAGCCTGTTGGCTGCATTGTAAGACTGTTTGTGCTGGTGTGCGCGCGTTTTAACCCGAATAAGATGATTCTAAACTGTGTAAGCATGTGTGTGTGCGTGTAAGCCACTGTGAGCGTGTTTCTGCTGGTGTGCGCATTGCTCCCCCCTGAGGAAACAGAAAAGAAACAGGAAGCAACAGAATTAGTAGGAAGCTAGCAGGGAATACTGCTGGAGCTAGCAGGTGAAAACAATTAGAAGCAGGCAATTACACAGGCAGAATAGTAGCCCAGCCAAGCACTTAAAACTCTGCAAACAGCAGTGCAGGATGTTTCTCTCAAGAGACACTGCAAGACAGGAGTAAGCTATTAGAAGTGAAAACTGAAAAAGCTGAACTCAGAGCAGAAATGCTAGGGGCTGCCATAGCTGTCATAAGGAGACATAGGCTACTTGCTGAGGGTGGTGACAATGCAAATGGTGCCAGACAACCCACAGTGAGGAGACGGAGAAGAGTGTACAGGCCCAGGGTCACCTACCATGGGTTACATGAGCTGGAGATAGTGGAGCGCTATAGAGTGGACAGAGACCTCCTGCAGCAAATTGTTGAGCTGTGCAGGCCACATCTCACACACGGAACCAACAGAGGGGAACCCATCCCAGTGGAAACCAAGGTATGTGTTGGCCTAAGAATACTAGCAACAGGTACCTTCCAGAGGCCAACTGGTGATATGATGGGGATATCACGGGCATCAGCCTCCAGGGTACTGCAACAGTTCCTGGATGCCATGTCAGCACATGTCGGTGATCATGTATATTTCCCCAATGCCCATGAGGTATTGGCCAGCAATATGCGTCTCTTCCAGCAAATAGCGGAATACCCTGAGGTAGTGGGTGCAATAGACTGCACTCACATATGCATCAAAGCACCAGCCAGTGAGCGGGGTAAGGCCTACATTAACTGCAAGGGCTTCCCCTCCATCAACTGCCAGGTTGTGTGTGATGCCCAGGGCATAATAATGAATGTGTGTGCTGGCTGCCCTGGGAGCTACCATGATTCCCACATCTGGCATTTGACGCAGCTGTACCAGACATTTGCCAATGGGGACATCCCACATGAACACCTAGTGGGGGATGCAGGTTATGCACTGGAGCCGTGGCTGATGACACCCATCAGAAACGCACACACACCTGAACAGGAACGCCATAATGAGGCACACGCACAAACAAGTAATGTAATAGAGCATGTGTTTGGGCTGCTCAAGTCACAGTTCCAGTGTCTGGACACATCTGGTGGAGCCTTGCAGTACTCACCAACTACATGTACCCAAATTGTAATGGTATGTGCTATGCTACATAATATGATCTTGCAAAAACAGCTGCAGCAGGACCAGCATAGGGCCGGGCCAAACAGCCCCCCATCATTGCCAAGGCCATCACAGGCAGAGCATGACTCGGAGGAGGAACAACCTGAGCCTGCCCCAGTAGGCAGAAGGAGGAGTGCCCAGTATGCCCTGGCCTTGGCAAGGAGGCAATGCATAGCACATACACTGGCTCATGGGAATGATACCCCTCTCTGACTCACTCATATAATAACAGGGATGCCTAAAATGACATGACCTGCTCTCAAACATGTACAGGGAGTGTAGTATGTGCATCCGACAGAGGCAGCCCTGCAGCACCACCTGAGGCATGAATGCCATGTGTTAAGCAATGTAACACCATGTAGTATATGCGAACTTGATGACCCTGACTAACATCCTACCCTCACCAAGCATGATGCCACAATATGACGATGAGATGATCAATTGCAATAATTGGCTGAAGTATTGCAGTTAGTCAAAGGGGATCCAATGTGTGCCAGCCTAGGATGACATGCTGAGCATGACATGATGCTCCACCTGCTAGGGGTGGCGTGCACCTATCAGTCCAGGCCTTTTGGATACTGGCAAAGGCTGTTGTTACCCACAGCGTGCCTTGAATAGGTAAGGCTGAAAACACAAACCCACCTCCATAGGTATCACAAGGGAAAAGAACCTAGATGTAATGATACCCAATGCCAGAAGTCTAAACAGCAAGATGCATGCAGTCTAAACTCCCCCAGTATGGAGAATGTTGATATCGGTCCTGTAACAGAAAACTGGGTCAAGGCTCACAACAGCACCCTAACACTACCAGGTTACACCTCATACTGTGCTGTACAGCCTAAAAACATGGAACAAGCTACAAAAGGAGGGTGACTAGCAATAATTGTCAAGGATAACCACACCCCCATGTTGGTACCACAACAAGAAGCAGCATGGACTAGCCATGGTCAAGTAACAGTGGCTAAAACTGCCTCCCAGTTTATAGCCTGCTACAGACTACCATCCTAACACCAGGAACTGCACTTGGCCTACGTTGGAATACATGAATATATCAAGCCCTCCAAACCACATTATATTGGGTGACTGAAAATACCCAAACATAGACTGGGAGCATTATACTAGCTCCAACACTGTAGGACAAAATTACCTAAAATCCATAAACCAAAATGCCCAGGAACAACGTACCACTCCCACAAGAGGGGTAAGCATACCGGATGTGATAATCAACAACATGGGTACTGGATGGCAAGATGAGAAGTGTATCCCTCACTGGTAAGACCAGACCATAGAGTAATCACACCGGATATACACATCCTGACCACAGTCCCTGGCCAGAAAACCACAGTGAAAAACATGTGTAAAGCAAAAGTTGCACTCCTCCAAACTGATGTGGAATCCATTAAAGGCCCTGTGCAGGTGCAAAATATGGGCCACACCTCAGAACCTGTTATACAGGCATTACATGAACACTGCCAGGAATGCTTGGATTATGCAGTCCCAAATAAAACCAAGACACAATGCCATACACGCAGGCATCTGGCATGGTGGACTCCAGCCATTACCAAACCATGCAAGAGAATGAGGAAGCTACTACATGATAGAGCAAACATAAAAAGGGAAGTAATCACTGATCAGTAGTATGGCAATAAAATATGTCCACACATATAATCCACTAAGGCCAGCTACAACAAGTTGAATCTGTGAATCTTGAGGCAATGTTACACCTGCCCCAAGTACACAGACAACCCTCACCTCCCCCCAAGAAATACAAATATATGTGAAATATGCAACCATTTATCCAAACCGGAGGCTGAGCTCTCTCCACTCAGTACTGTCAAAACTAGTCAGGAGGAGAAGGTAACCACACACACCACAAACCCAGTCTCACATAGACCTATCACAACTGCAAACCAAAGATATAAACACAGAAAAACATTCTCGGAGGCCCTAATTACAAACACACCACATCAACAGAGGCCTCCAAAGCAGACACCCAAGCAACCACTACCTCCAAACATAGCACATGCAACACATAGTACACAAAGCTGGTGTGCCAAACAGTCACAGGCCAGAAGGAGAAACAACATGCCTGATACAGTTGTAATAGGTGACTCCATAGTCAGACACACTGCTGTCCCGCTCACCAGACTGAACAAGGGAAAGGGTACAGTAAGCTGCTTGTAGGCTGCTACAATATGCCACATAACAGAAGTATGCAGGTCACCCCAAAGCAAGTAGAAATATGATGCAGTCATTGTCCATGCTGGCGTGAATGACCTGAGATGTACCTCCCCGGACTACATGAAAAGAGACATAGATGAGATCTCCGATTATGCAGTCCAGGCCGGTATGACACTGACCGTGTGCAGCATCCGACCCTCACCAGGAATGATGCCACAGTACAAACACAGAATGATCAGCTTTAACAAGTGGCACAATTACTGGTGTCATTCCAAGGGGATCCAATGTCTGTCTGCTTGGGATGTCATGCTTGACAAGCCATGCTGCTGTTCCAGGGATGGCTTGCACCTGTTACCCCTGGGCATCTGGATATTGGATAAAGCTTTCGTAGGCAAGGCTGAAAAGACTAACCCACCACCCTAGAAAACATAAGTGGAAAGAAACATAAGGGTAATGCTGACCAATGCCAGACGTGTAAACCTCAATATGCATGTTCCCTGGCCCTCCCCAGTATGGAGAACATTGATGTCTGTGCAGTGACAGAAACCTGCAGCAAGGCTCCTGACAGCACACCAACACTACCAGGTTATACCTCATATCATGCGTTATGGCCCCAAAACCTTGACCAAAACATAAAAGGAGGGGGAGTATCCATATTCAGCACAGACACCCACACGTCCAGGTAACTGACAATGCACGAAGCATCAGAGACCACCCATGTGCAACTAACCATAGGCAAAACTGCTGTACAGTCTGTAGCATGCTACAGACCACACTCTCACACACAGGAACCCCATCCAGCTGTCCTGAAGACACTGGACAGTATGAATGTCTCACCAAATACCAAACAAGGTACTCACAAATTACCACATAGGTGGTAATCCATTATGTATGGAAGGAGTAATCAGGGACCTAGGGACACAAGTGGACAGTAACCTGTTATGTGACACTCACATTGCCAATGTGTCTAGGAAGACTGTCTATATTGGACACCGTATCATGAAAGGATTCACATCCACGTCAACAGAGGTCATTGTGCCCCTATACTGTTCTCTTATCAGACCCATAATCTAGTACAATGCCTCATTTGGGATGTCCTTTACCTGACACCTGCAGCAGTTAGAAAGACCTCAAAGGTACCTCACCAAGAGGATAAAGGGTCTCAAATATATGTCATATGCTGCCTGGCTGTAGACACCCCAGCTGAATGCAGTCACATACTGCCTACACAGAGGCGTTGTATGCCTGTTGTACAAGGCCATGTCCAACACAGGAGTAATGGACATGCTCCACCCCAGAAAACCCAAATCCATCGGAGCTGTGAGAGTGAGAGATGTCAACCTCAACACGTAATGAAATAGGATGTGCTGGAGGGAAAGATACATAACCCAGAGGCTCCCTACACCCTGGAACAGAATCCCACTCCATGTTAGGCAGAGCCCCTCACTGACTCTCTTCAACAGGAATCTTGCCAAGTGGATGGATGATCGTAGATGTACACTGGGGGTCTTCACTGAGTCACGTCCAGACAGAGGCACAGTAAAGTAAATCATAAATGGCCATAATATTCACATAGCAAGGGGTGGCGAAAGCCACACACACTCTGGCTAGGCTTATAAATGCCCTAGGGTGGATAGCCTAGTATGAACCTATGAACCTATGAAGATACAAATTGTACAGGACACTAAGGATAATCACAAGGCTTTCTTAACTGATGGTAGGAACCTTGTTGGGAATTCACAGATATGCTCTGAATCACTCAAATATTGCAAACAACATACCAAACACACACACATATTGCCAACATCCAACCTGACAGGTGCAGTGCAAACCCCCCCCCCCAAAAAAAAAATGCAGAATATCTATCCCAGCAGAGTGCTGGCTCCCTGACATTGCAGATGCTGAGGTAACAGCCAGCATCTACAAAGCAAAACACACAGCATCAATGGTATGAGATGGTGTCCTGGGCTGAGTCCAACATGGACTCCAAGAAGAATGGAATGCCAAATAACACTACTGCTCAATGTCAGCCTTACCACAGGATATGTACCCAAAGAGCAGTGTACAACAACAGTGGTCCTTCTCAACGAAGGTGTTGCCTGAATGGATACTGCAAACTACCACCCCAGAATCCTGACAAGCTTGGTCTGCAAAGCTATGGAAAGGATCAGCATGTACCGCAGACATAAAGATATTGGGGACCTACTGACACTGGATTCTACCCACGGTGGCTTTCTTAAGTGCAGATCCTGCCATTTAAACATGTTTGACTCATTTGAAACAGTCATTAAGGTCATTGATGAGGGGAATGTGGTCCACACAGTGTAGCTGGACCTTGCAAAGGCTTCTATACAATACCCCACGTGTTCATTATAGATAAGCTCACCAGCTTAAATATAAACCCCTATGTCAGTAGAGGGGTTGCAAACCAGAACAAGGACAGAACTGACATGGTCAGACATGCTGCAGCCATGAAAAGGGCCACATAGAAACAGACAACTGGTGCCATAGCCATGTTAGCAAGCTAATTGCAGAAAAGTGTATAGTCAACCCCTGTGGATATACAGTAAGTGCCCACCAATTACCACATAGGTGTTAACCCATTAAGTACTTAACATGTAATAATAGACCTGGGGATGCAAGTTGATAGATATCCTGCATTGGACAAGCATGTGGCTGTAGTGGTTACAGAAACATACCATATACCCATCTAATCATGAAAGTTGTCAGATCTAGATCAGGGGAGGTCATTGTGGCTCTGCAGTCATCCTTCATCAGCGTTACAATTGATTACAATAGCCCCTATGGGATGTACCTCAGCAGACACCTCCATCAACTGGAAATTACCCAAAAGTACCTCACCAGGAGTATCAAAGAGCTTGAACAGATGCCATGTGTTGCCTGAGTAAAGAAACTGCAGTTCCACACACTGCCATACTGCCCACCCAGAGGCAAGCTGTGCCTGATGTATAAAGCCATGTCCAAGCTGGAATCAATGAACATGCTGCACCTTGTACAATCTGAATGGCAGTGAGCTATGCACATGACAGACCTGAACCCCAGCACCGACATACATAGGACAAGCTGTACTGAATGATCCATAACACAGAAGCCACCCCCACTCTTGAGTAAACTCCCAGTACAGGTTAGCCAGAGAGTCACTCATCGACTCTCCTCAAGAGGAATCTTGATGAGTGGATGGGAGATGGTAGGTTTACCCTGGGTATCACTGTTATGACACGGGTAGACGTAGGCACAGTATACTAACCATGACATATGTCATGGCAAATTCCAGTTACAATGTGTGTCGAAGGACAAACACACTCTCTGACTAGCATTAGAAATGGCCTAGGGCACATCGCTAGTGTTTGCCAATGTACACCTATGTTGTGGAATACACTACCAATGTTGGACAAGCCTGGTTTAAGTAGTTCATATCTGAACATAATGCAACATGGTCAGATGTGCACAACTGGCCCCTAACCAGTCTGTTGTGCTCACTATGAAAATGTAAAGCAGTGATAGGACTAAAGCCCAGGATACTGTCCACCACAGTGAAAGTACTGAATCAGTGCACTATACGGTACTACAGTGTTAGGTCAGTTTGAAAGGATGTTGACAACTGTATGCAAAGTATCCCATGTAAACCCTGCAGGCACAGTATAATCCCTGTTGTGTTCAGACACAAAGCAGTTGGACAGTAAGTACACAACATGACACACAACACACAACCATAAACGTGAGATATTGTTGAAGTTCACACTCATCCACAAATGTGGTGGGCTGCAGAGTTCAACATATGGAAAGCTCACACTGGGCATGCTTGCACACTTTGATAATTGAGACATATGTCAGACAACATGCCATGGAAAGCCTGAACTGGGCATGCTCACACACTTAGGCCAAATCTCAGTTTAGCAGTTGGCCACACATATCTGGTATTTGTACGTGTTATTCTAGGAACCAACCACATTACAGCAATCTGCCCAGTGCACACAGTTAAATGACTACAGAGACATAAGTGATATAGTGGATCCCTCTCATATTCAAACATCTTCCACAGATACACAAGTTGTTCATAGAAACAGGGAATGCTATGGCAATAAAGACCTGCAAACAGTCTATCAGCAACAAATATTGTGCATCTGCAATTAAACATATGGGTGTAGAGGTCAACACTAGGCTGTTTGCCCTAGGGAATGACAGCTTAGCCAGAGTGTGCTTGGCATTTGCCTCCCCAGTACAGTAGGCTACTGTGCCACTGTAAAGTAGGTCACATAAGGCACCGTGTGAGGCTACTGTGCTGTGCCTCCATCAAGCAGGGACACAGTGGAGATCCCAGGGGTTGAATTTGCTAAGCCACATCCATGTTGTTGGTGTGTGCTGGAAGAGGGTTGGTGAGGACCTCTAACAGTAAGTGGGCATCAATAACAGACTGAGGGGAGCCTTATCTGCAGTGTCTGGACAATTTCACTGTCAACACTTTGTCATGATGATTATGAGGGATTGAAGTGTCGTGCCAATACTGTTCAGAGATGTCCTCCCTCTGTTGGCTACTGCTCTGCAATGTATTAGCTCACTCTGTCTGTTGGACAGCTCATATATGGCTGGTGTACACCTGACAGGTGTCCTGTTGTGGAGGAGTCATGGGTATATTTGGGATAGCTTGATCAATGCAAACCTACCACATGCTCATAGAATGCAATTGTCAAGGATTATGCAGAGTGGCCTGTATACTCCCCCAGCATGGGTCCTTTGAAGTCTTCCACCCCAGTCTTCACAAGTGTAAAGTCTGCTTTTGATAAATACACTTTGTTTGCAGTGACAACCTTGCCTGGGGGTGGGGATGGGATATGGATGTCCAGGGAAAGGTGGGTATGGGCAGATATCAACAATGGTGGTCTACCTCTGGTGTGGAACAGTGAGTACCCATGTTGCAGATGGTCAGGTGCAATATGTTTTCCCCCTTGTGGCTGTGGTGAGTGGTTCTGCCATAACACATGGAATCACAAATTGTAGTGGCTGTAGGGTAATGTTGTAGAGGCCTGAGTAGTTCCCACACACAATATACCTGTATCTGACGTTAACAACTGGAATGGTGTATGTGAACACCTTCATATCTTGGCACTGTTCCCAGGGAAGCAAAGTGTGTGTCTTGGATGTGGGAGGGGTGGTCCGAACTGGTTGTGTTGTGTGTTACAGGTCCTGTGGTCACGAAGCATGGTATAGAACATAACCTGCCAGTGCTGATGTGCATATCTGACCCTGAAGTAGGTGGCTGCAAATGCATATAGATGCTATCCCCCACCTGACAGGTAGTACTACATGTACATACCTCTGTAGAAATAACGATGTCAGCACCCTATAAATACTGCAGATGCAGAATAGATGCCCAGTAATTCGGATAGTGTGCTCTGCTAATGCGTCTCCCTCAAGTGTCATAATATAGTTCGGTAGGGGTTTGAATCCTGCAAATGCTCAGTGTGTGTGTGGGTGAGCGGGATTGGTGTGTGTGCAATTCTGTGTCATAGAAATGTCCCTTTTGGTAACTAGGAGAACACACTACAGGATGCACATTCCCCTTTCTAAACACCGATGATGTCAGCACCCTGTAAGTAAAGCAGGAGAAGTGAAACCTCCCAGTAGTATGAATAGCGCGCTCTGCTAATGCATCTGTCTTGAGCTTCATAACATAATTAGGTAGGAGTTTGAATCCTGCAAATGGTAAGTGTGTGTGTTTGGGAGAGGAGGGTTAGTGTGAGGGCAATGTCCCTTTTGGCAACTGGGAAAACACACTACAGGATGCACATTCCCCTTTCTAAATACTGATGATGTCAGCACCCTATAAGTACAGTAGGGGAAAAAAAACTCCCAGTAATGTAAATAGCTCGCTCCGCTAATGCGTCTGTCTTGTGTGTCATAACATAGTTAGGTAGGGATTTGAATCTTGCAAGTGCGTGTGTGGAGTGGAAGGGAGTGGAGGAGAGGAGAGGGGAGGGGAGGAAGTAGTGTGTGTGCAATTACATTTGTGAGAAAACTGACCCTTTTGGCAACCAGTACAACACACCAGGGGGGTGGAAGTAGGGTGTGTGCAATTACATTTGTTTGAAAACTGACCCTTTTGGCAACCAGTACAACACACCAGTTGCTGCATGGGTGGAAGTAGTGTGTGTGCAATTACATTTGTGAGAAAACTGACCCTTTTGGCAACCAGTACAACACACCAGCTGGTGCATATTCCAATCTCTACACAGAGATGATGTCAGCACCCTACAAGTACAGCAGAAGAGGGCAAATCTCCCAGTAATGCAAATAGCATGCAGTGCTACTGTGTCTCTCACTACTGTCATAGCACAGTTAGTTATGGCTTTGAATTCCACACATGCCACGTGTTTTTGTCACACAGAATGCCCATGTTTGTGGGTTGTTGTTCACAATAATGCATGACATCAATTAAACCAGTAATGGCAATGGACACAGATGATGTATGTGTGTGCCAAATACACATATGTACCTGTGACCTTCAATAGTTCCCATGTCTGACGCCTGCCACATGTGAATACATGGTATTTGCACTGGATAACATTATGACTGTGGTCTTCTGTGCAGGTGCTGCATGTGGTATGTGTATATACAGTGTGAGTTGTATATGGTATCATCCTAGCAGCGAGGGATACACATCTGGTCTGGGGCATATAGTCTACATGTTGTTGATGAACAAGTGCTGCATGTTTTCACCTGTTGTGGGAGTGGTAACAAGTTGTTCCATAGCAATGCAGTGACTACATGCTAGGAACCTTTCAGCTAGGGTGTTGTAGCTACAGTAATTCATCAGCATTCAGTAATACTTCAGCATTCTTGGTGAGGGTATGATGCCAACCAAGGTCAGGGTCATACCAGCCTGTGCCACATGCTCAGAGAGCCCTTCTATGTTCCCTATCATGTAGTCCAGGGAGGTACATCACAGGTCAGCCATAGTGGCATGGACAATGACTGAGTCATATGTGTCCATGCCTCTGACTGACCTGTATGCTTGTGTTATGTGGTGGACCATAGTGCCCCACTGGCATATCACTGTGACCTTCACCTTGTCCAGCCTGGTGAGCGGGACCTCACTGTACCGGACAATAAAGGTACCTAACACAACTGTAGCATGTGTGTTGTCTAGCCGTACAGGCTGTGACTGTTTGGCACACAGGATTTGTGTGCTATGTGTTGCACGTGCTGTATTCCGGCTTAATGTATGCCTGTGTGCCAGCTGCAGAGGTGTCTGCTGCTCAGGCAGCATGCTATTCTGAGGCTCCATGAATGGCCCAGTGTGTTCATGTGTTTGGATTGCTGTCAGTGTAGGTCTACATCAGACTGGTATTGTAGTCACTGTAGTATTTCATGCCACCTGACAGGTTATGCCAGTACTGGGTTCAGAGTGCTTACTCCCCAGTTTGGCTATGTGGTTGCATCTCATACATGTGTTGTACGCCCATGTGTAGGGGAGAGGGTTGACTGTGTACATGTGGCAGCTGTGACATTGCCACATGACCCACATATTCCACAACTGTACCATAGAGGTGACTGACAAGTGACCTATGCACATGCTACCATAGTATTGTGATTGCCATGGTGATTAACAGCACATAGGGCCAATGGGGAACAAGGTACAGAAGGTGAGTATGTGATGGTGTAGTGCCTGTGATTAGTTAGCACTGGCATATATGACTGCTCACGTGGTCAAATGCCGGGTAAGTCATATGCAAAGTGTCACAGGCAACGTACATGTGAATAGGACAAACAGTGACGTTCTGTCAAGTGAGACATGGGCATACATATAGTAAGCTATGCAGATGTCACTAGGAGTCCACAGAAGCTCTGTAAATCTGCATTGCAGGTGGGATCAGTGTTCCAGGGTAACTGCAAGCAAACATGCATGCAAACAAAGCTACAGTAAGCAGGGCTGCATGTAGTCCATTGTACAACAAACAAGCTGTACCACTTCCAGTAGGTAACAGTGCAAATATGCAGGCACTATACACATGAACATGGAAATACACAGGTCAGATGGCTAGGGTCCAGGCTCAGCGCACACAAGTGTACAGACCATGTACCGTCAGGATGTACAATAACTGGATGGAAACCCAGGTTCTCATACCTGCAGTAATACACATGTCAAATAGACACTGAGCCTTCACTCAGTGGTTCCATACTTAGTAGGATGTATGCTACCTGTCCTGCCACCACAGTATCCCTGACATTTATGGGGACTCTCCCTCCTGTGAAAGTTAGTTTTGTGTGTTGGGGCTGTCTAGCATGGTATGAGATGTGAGCTTGCAGTGCTAGGGTGCTCCTGTGTGTCCTGTACCAGTCGTGTAGTACTGCACACACATCAAATCCTCAAACATCCGCATTGCCGAGTCCAGTGTGGGCAACATGCCACTTGCAGTTTACATGTCCATCATTGCGTATCAATACTTTCATTACCTTATCCCCTGTGCTAACTATGTATGTAGCCTTCTGTTGACATCCTTACCACCAGTATGCCAACATGTGCAGATGATACACTATGGTACTTACCATGGGTGTAGACAACAGTACAAGACAATCATACCCTTACTGCATCAGGCATGCTGGGATATACCCACAATTATATCAGCACACAGTACTGTTAACAACATGATACTATTACTACACATCTATGTAGTCACCCTGTGCATCAGCAACATGTTAACCTGTACCTGCACTGATGTTACAGATTGCAGGAGGTGGCACAGTTTCATCATATGCACAGGGTGTGAACTTGGTATGCCTGAGTCTGCCACTGATACCACCAATTGACATGTATGTGTATGTGTGTTGGTGAGGGACAGCAGTACAAGGTGGGGCAATGTTGATGCAGTGTGTGCGTGTGTATGCGGTAGCCCTAGGTGTTGTCAATTCGCATGTGTGTATGGATGCACACAGTTCCACCTCATGGCTGCCATATACCGGTGTTTGTGGACAGCCACAGACTGTACCTGCCAGGTCATACAGATCAGTGTCGCTGGCCACGGACACGGTACCTGTGCCTTGCAGGGGTGCTACGGACCGTATCCAGTACCAATCCAGACTGGGTACTGTCATCAGAAGCAGGTGTTTGTTGACTGGACACAGATCCCTGTTGGGCCTGTCCAGAGCCACGTGCACGTGGTCTCCTGGGGTGGTCTGATGACAGCACAGACCCAGCATTGCTGGGGCTGCTGCTGGCACTATGGGTGTGGCCGCGGCCCTGTTGTTGTCCGTGATGACTGCCAGCTGCTGCTGTTGCTGGCATACACCCACGTCGACGCCTCAACCATCCACCATTGCCCTGGCTCATGGACATGCAGTTGTGGAACCGATCTAATATGTCCCCACAACGTCTGTCTATGACATCTGTGAAATTACGGATGGCAGCCACAATGTCACGCATACTGACAGTCATGGCTGTGCGACATGCTGTCAGCTCCCTCAGACCCTGTCTGGTGTACCATTCCATACGTGACTGTGCCTGCATGACAGCCCGAAACATAGCTGAGGTTGTAAGACCTCTGTGGGCACGTCTGACAGGGGCAGTACGCCCACGGATGCTCCCACGAGAACCCCTGGACATCTGTCTGTGTGGTACCATTTCAGGGCCATGCCCATGGCTGCTGTGTGGGGAAGCATGTGCCACAGATACCACATTACCCTGGTCAATGCCCACTGTATCCTGTCCATCACCTAGGGACATTGGTGACAAAGGGTGTATTGGCAGGATGACTGTGCGCATTGATGGGGTTGACAGCTGTGTACTGTCAATTGGCTGACCAATGATGGACCCTGGCATACCTTCCTGTGCCATTACACAGATGTCATCATTATCAGTACCCGTGGCGCCTGATTCAGGTTCCCTGCTGCATGACACCAGAGCAGCACCAGAACCTGTGGGAGGGAAACAGGAAACACAGTTTACAATGTCTACACAATGTTACCAGTGATGCACACATGCAAACATGCACAGGTGCACACATGCACACATGCACACATGCACAGGTGCACACATGCACACATGCACACATGCACAGGTGCACACATGCACACATGCACACATGCACACGTGCACAGGTGCACACATGCACACATGCACACATGAACAGGTGCACACATGCACACATGCACACATGCACAGGTGCACACATGTACACATGCACACATGCACACATGCACAGGTGCACACATGCACACATGCACAGGTGCACACATGTACACATGCACTCATACACACATGCACACATGCACACGTGCACATGTGCACACATGCACACATGCACAGGTGCACACATGCACAGGTGCACACATGTACACATGCACACATGCACACATGCACACAGTTGCACGCATGCACACATGCACACAGTTGCACACTTGCACACAGTTGCACACTTGCACACTACTCAGTATGTGAGATATCAACACACAGACACAGACACACCTGCATGCATACACAGAGCACTACTAAGTGAGCCTAATATTACTATTACTATCAAGACTATTAAAGGTATTGTTAATACACACGCACCAGCATGGATAGGCTGCATTGCTGTTACACCGGAGGGACCTGCAGAAGTGAGGAAATTAATGTCAGTGGGCACAACTGTGCCATTGTTACTGAGTATGATACAGGTCAGTAGTACAACAGTTTCTTTCACAGGTCAGCTGCTGATATTGAGAATATCACACTTGCACATTAAATACTATGATGACAGCTACAAACCAAGGACACACCTCACACATGCATTAACTACCAGTGTACAAAATAGTCAACTATACATATGGCATATTACCTGCACGCTCGTAGTCTTGGTGCTGTGTGGCTCCAGCCTCCATCATAATGCAGGTCTGCTGCTGTTGTTGTTGTTGGTGGGCTGGGGCCACAACACTTATGAGTAGTCCCTCCAGTCTGGTGAGTGGGGGATGTGTAGCCACCCCACTACCTGTGGCAACCTGTTGCCTGTGGATATCCGATGCACGCTGATGGACATTTCTGATTAAATCACTGCAGTGATGTCGTACCTGCTCATATGTCCTATTATGCATGCCTATGTCATTTACCCGATGGACCAGGTCTTGCCACAGTGCAGCCCTCTCCTGCTGATTCTGGCTGGTGCGGGAAAAGAGTATTGCATAATCCCGCACCAGACTCTGGTGTATTTCCTCATCCTCAGCTGTAGAGTACGCTGGATTGCGCTGGTGTGCCATGGTCCTGAAAAAGGAAATAACATGATATCAGCAGAATATGTCAGCAGAATTTGGCACACATACTACACATGCTACTCGACTGTTGTGATATAACATATCTCACATATATAGCATCTGTCTGTCTATTAGTGGATACACATGTAAATGGCCAGGTATCAGTGCTCAGCCAACAACTGTGCAACAGTACCTGGCACACTCCATACGACATATTACCAAACCCCAGCAGCCAGAACACTGATTCAAGTCCAAAGCACATCCTCACTCTGGGGGTTTGTATCGAGGTACTGTATGGGGTACATCATCAACTACTGTGAGCTGACCACAAACTAATTGCCCTGGATATACATATCCCACCTCCACCACCAGCACAAATGACTACAGTGAATAACATTTCAAATGCAAACTTTACACTTTGTAACACTGACATGGTATCCTTTAAGCCCACTGGGCCAGTGGAAGACACAACCTACAATGCTGACTCCTTCACAAATGATTTCTACGGACATCTCCGAGAATGCATGGATCATGCAATCCCATATAAGACCAAGACACTCTCCACAAAGGGAAAGCATCCTGTCTGGTGGACCCCAGCCATAGACAGATTGTATAACAAAAGATGGAAGCTACTGCAAGACAGAGCATAAATCCATAAAGGGAAGGCATGTCTGATCAGCACTAGTAAAGAGCTATTTTCTCTCATACAAACATCCATGGGCAACTTTGAGAGGGAAATCAACGGGGACACTACAGATAACCACAAGGACTTCTTCAATTATGTTAGTAACCTGGTCAAAAACCCTCCAATATGCTCATAGTTAGTACACAACAAAAAATAATTCACTGAACCCACAGATATTGGCAACATTGTAGCAGACAGGTTCAGTGCAAGTTTCCCCTCCCTCTCCCCCAAACTAAGACATACTTATCCCAGCTGACTGTAACCTCCCTGTCATCACAGATGTCCAGGTGAGAGCCGCCCTCAGAAAAGCAGAAAACACAGCATCAATGGGACCTGATGGTATCCCCGGTTGCATGCTACATGAACTCCAAGAGGAGCTAAACACACATATAGAAGTGCTATGTAACACTAGCCTTACTACAGGATATGTACCTGTACACTGGCGTACAGCAGCAGTGGTTACACTCCACGAAGGAGGCACCTCTACATACCAATACAATACAACACAATACAATACATTACAATACAATACAATGCAATATGCTATTGCCCCTGGGACTACAGCAGCATACTGTTCTGCTACCCTGACCATTGTGACACATGTGATGTGATGGTACCTGCTCCTGTCAAACAGTTACACAGGGTGACTCATATGGCATATTACCTATCTGACTAACATTCAGCAGGGGTATGTGTGACATGTACTCATGGGGAGTCTTGCTTCTTAATGCTGTGTGGTTTATTGCAGGGTATGTCTTATCTGTGGGTAGGAACCTGTACCTCCGCCATGTGCTCTCTACTGCGGTGTCATGGACGACACACAGCAGTCATTTAGGTTGTGGATGGTGTGAGGTGTTACTATGGTTGTCAGACATCTGTCATGGGTGTGACTTAAGTATGTAAATCCAGGAGTGGTAACCTCTATGTGGGTAGTATGTGTGTACTCTGTGGTGTTGTCAGTCACTGTGCATTGGTTATGTGTTTGAGTGCATTGTCACAGTGTCGTACATGTCACTGTGTCCTTCTCCATATCTGTAGCTGTCATGTGAGGTACATACCGTGGCAGCCATTGTGTGGTGTGGAGGGGTACACTGACCTACATGTCCTTAGCTGACACACCATGTCTGCTGACACATACCATGTGCAGGTATTCCAGGAATAGTGTGCCACTGTGACTATCACTGGGGGGACTATTGTACAAATTTATGACCCTGTTCACCCCTGACACATGCAGTGGTGGGCAGCCAATCACATATCTGGTGGTTACTGGTGTAGGTGATTTGAAATGGGGTATGGTACTCCAGTTTTGACACTGGTGTTCACTCCATGCCTTTGTCACCAGGCACCTGTTGCAATGCATCTGTACACATGTGCCTCACTCAGAATATATATACATCTCTCTCTCTCTCTCTCTCTCTATATATATATATATATATATATATATATATATATATATATATATATATATATATATATGTATGTATATATATATATATATATATATATATATATATATATGTATATATGTATACATATATATATATATATATATATATATATATGTCTGTATACATATACACATATAAATATCGATGTACATATATTGCTATAGATATGGAGGGGGTATGTGACAGAGAGGGGGGTGAGAGTGACAGAGGGGGTGGGACAGGGGGAGTGTAAGATCGTCATATACAGTCATATCTGTAGATAGTCAGATCTGTCTGTCTATGTATATGTATCTACATATATCTATATCTGTATGTGTGTATTACATATATATGTTTCTACATATTCTGTCTATCTACATCTGTCTATGTATTCCTACATCCCTCTCTATGTGTGTATGTATACATATATGCATATTTTATATATATATATATATATATATATATATATATATATATATATATACATACATACATATATTGACATACATACGTATCCATATGATAGATGGGTATATCAACATGTTTGTTTACAAAACTGTATACACACACTAACATACTGCTAAACATACATAACTGTGAAACCTACTTTGTACATTGCACTACAACCTACATTCAACCTACATTGATATGTGCACATAGATGCCCTCACATACATATGTATGTACAGCCTTCACTGATAGTTGCTGTATGTCCCCTGCCCTATGCACATCTTCATATACATATGGATACAGACCAATGACACATATGGAGGGTTCACAGTATGTAGACTTTTAAAGTATTACTTTACATTACCTGTGTTTGTCACAGCTGCTTGCGTTGCCGTTTGGTTTGGTGTCCTGCTGCTCCAGTTGGCAGTTGGCAGCTTTTGAGTGGGTTTTGATGACTGGTTTTGTTTGTGTATGTTTTTTCTCTCTCTCTCTCTCTCTCTCTCTCTCTCTCTCTGTCTCTCCCTACCTCCACAGGGTGCAATGAAAGTATTGCATGTGTGGACTGAGAGTACAGCATGCTTTTGTAGGTATCTGCATATGTCCATGTGATGGTCTCTGCACCAATTGTTAGCCAGCATTTGCTAATTGCATGCAGCCAGTTGTGTACTGATTGCAGTTCTCACTGTGATTCCAGGACAGTGCTATAAAAAGGTATGTGAGATAGGCGTAGCCCTTTCAGAGTTTAAGGGCAGGGACCATGCTGGTATGCTGTGGACACTGTTCTGTGAGTGTAAAGGTTAGTATCTCTCTCATATTTCTGGCTGTGTTGTAGATTAACATTTCTCCATTCATTTCTCCAGTTTCCTGTACTAAGTGTGTATGTACACTGACACCTAAGACTACTACTACTGTTAATGTGGGTGTGTGTGCTTTCCTCTGGGACATGTGGTGTAACTGGTATATAGCAGTGGCTCTTGCACTTTGTTGCTATGGCTTCAATATTTGCCCTTTACATTCACTACTTGTATGCCTGCTAGGTGTCTTGACTGTAGTGTGTTGCAGTGGCTTTCCTATTTTCCATGTACATTCACACCTTGGAATGCTTGCTATATCTGCTAGGGTGTTACTGCATGCAGTGTGGTCTGGCCATGGTGTGGGCCTTGACATCTATTAGGGTATTTGAGTATGCTGCTGAGCAGGCCCCAGAGACTCTCAGGTGCGTCTTTTATCTGCCTCATGGAATGGTACATATCAGTGGGGTACACCCATTAAATTGCCTGGTATTCTGCAGTTGTGACTGTGGGTTAGCATGAGCATATGTATTACTACACTATTTCCGACGTGCAAGTGGTGCATACTTTCAGTACTTCATAGTTACCATTGCATGTGTTGTAACACCTTTCTGACTACTGTTTGTACATTTCACAGGGAGTCTGTGGGGCATCCCTGTAACTCAGTCACTGTTGCTATGTCTAGGCTCTTAACTATTTATTTATTTTATTTATTTTACATTTGTTAACCGGGCTAGTCCAACTGGATACATGTCCATTTTCAGTGGAGGCCCGGGGAGAAAAGCTCCAACTATTCAAATATGGCAGTGTCAGACCTCTCAAGTGTACAGATATTTGCAGGTTGTCCACATTTTTGCCTCATATTTTGGTCCATATCTCATAAACAGCTTTTTCTGGCAAATTACTCTGGGCTCAAGTCAGGCTATAGTGACAAACATTTCAGTTTCAGACTTCATACCCTTCCAAACATCTAACAAAATGCAGAACCTGTTACTCTCTCAACTGTCTAAGTTTGTTGGAGCATTATTTGGAATGTGTCCCTGTTTTTGGGCCTTTGCTCCACATTTTTTATTACTTAGTCCAGATGTGTTCCTGTAAGAGGTTGTGGGGTATGGGCAGTGATTATCCTGCTGTGAGTATGTGTGTGGCTTGCAAGGTGCTACAGTGACATTATTACCTACTAGCTACCAACTAGCATGGCTGTTTCTGTTCACACACTACTATTATAGAAATCCACTAGATTTGACAGTAAATATACATGACATGATTTGTGTACTACACATCCTGTATTCCCTTTACATTCATTCCTACTATTACATGATATATTTATTGTAGCACAATGTTCTTATATAACAGTCATGACTTAGTGGTAAGTCATGCAGACTACTGTTTCCAAGGTCCTGGGTTCGGGACTGACAGTGGGATTTTATTTTGCTTTTGAGCAGACTACAGGCCTTGTCATTCAGAGTGACTAAGGCACTTTTAAGCAGTTGTAACCAGGTTAGCGCTGGTTTGTGCAGAGCTCACGCATGCGCACTGGCATTCAGCTCCGCGCACACCCGCTTACAACCGCTTAAAAGTGCTTACTCTTGCGCACCAGCTAATTTCTTTGAAAGAAATGAAAATGGGGAGACAGGAAAGTAGTGAAAAAGGGGTCACAAAGAGGGTAAGACAGTAGGGAAACAAGCTCGGGTTTTGCAGGAGGGATGTAGGTAAGGCCCATAGCTGCCCATTTCTTCATCAGCAACAGCTGTGCATATGTTTGTAATTTGGTGTGACATTTGAAACCTTCCACCCCTGAGAGAGGTGTAAGGACAACAATAATACTTGTTGTACAGCCAATTGTAATGGAAAGTTTCCATGTCCAGCAGACATGTGTGCGAAATGGGCAGCTATGTATGGGGCGTAATTATTTTGTGGGTACAGAGTGCCCTTTTTTTTTTTTTCAGGTGAGAGTGGTATGTCAGGTACAGGAAGTCGGTATAGCTGGGGAGGTAGGTTGGGTAGGTTAACAGACAAGACAAACAAGACGCATACAGGGGCAGTGTATGACACATGTGGGGGGGTTACACAATTGACGGGGACGGATGTTTGGATATCTAGATCCCATGAGCCCACAAATGGCAACAGTGGAACTGATATCCCCACCCATGGGCAGTTGCCACTGTGCCTTCACTGCCCAGGACAGGGCTGTGCTGGGGGCTGTGTAGGCCGGGCAGCAGGCACGCCCGTTAGTTGTGCCACCCATGCCTCAAGCTGGTGTAGGGGCCCAAGCACAGCATGCCAGATCTCCCTACACACCACAGTCCGGACACTACGGAGGGTGAGTGGATGTTCTCCTCCGGCCACGCTTGCAGAGGGGGGATGAGCCCCATCCCCTGCAGAGCTTCCACCCGCAAGTGGCACAGGGCCACCAGAGGAGGGTCCGGCCTGGGCACTACTGCCAGGTGCACTCGCCAGCTGAGGAGGGAGAGGTCGGTCCGCTGAAACCCGCCTTCCCTGTTGTCCTATGTTTTGCATTATGTCATGACAGTTTGGGTTAGTAACATACAATACCATTCACAATTAGTTGTAACAGCATGCATTAGTATTCCCATTAACCAAACACCCAGATATTCAAACCATTGAACAGGAAGCATAACACATGCATATTTTGAACAGCAATACACAGTCCAACAACATGCAGGGTTGATTGATGGCAAGAGGCCATCAGGTTTGGATGTATGAACAGGGCAAATGCATCAACATACATACACATATGTATGAACCAACAGGACAAATGTCCAGGGGTGTTAATTGTAATTGCACATACCAATTTCACGTGGAATGGATTATATGTGGTTATAGGGTAGGGTGAAGAAAATTTAATTAACAACTTCAAATACCAATACATATGCTATACATTTCTAATAGCTGCAGATATATACACACTACAGTTCTGCCTACAGTTTCCTATGTGATAACTACTTCAAGTTGGTGATAGGAATGTTACTGCTACATCAATATACATTTTCATTTTTATTCATACACATTCATATCTGGCTCTGTTCAGCTGCATCATCCTGCTACATTTGCTTCATATAGCTATAGACAACTGTGGATGTTTGGTATTTCAGACAACCATACTATCTGCATATTGCAGACTGAGAGCAACATATCCAGATTTTGGGATACACATTCCAGCTGCGGTTACATTTTCAACACGTTACTGTTTGGTTCTGCTTGTCACATTCATTTCATTCTGTACTGACTGCAGTATACTTTATTCAGGAGTTATTACTACTTTATTGGTGGATTCATAACTCTTTCTCACACTCTCTCACTTGTTTTATTTTTACAATTCAGGATGGTACTTAATTCTAGGCTTTATTGACATGTTTTACCTGTAGTTCTAACAATCATTTCCAACAGTCTCACTTCTGTCATGTTTCTGTATGTCAACAGGGATATATTTCACACATGTGTTTTACTCAGCTTCTGCAGCTGTACTTTTCAGCCTGCTGCAGGTTATGTACTATTATATTACAGGTTGGACATCTTTATTTCAGACTTGTTTCATTTTTCTGTTTGGATTACAGACTGCATCACACTTTTGTAATCAAGCAATACTTGCAAACCCTCTTACACTGTTACTTGCACATTTTATTAATTAGTGACTACACTGCACTCTTTTGCTAACTGTCATACTTATATATTTATTTACACTTACAGGGAGAGGATTACTGACCTGCCTTGTGGCGCAACCACGCCAGCCTATCGCCATAGGCTCTACAGTTCGCAGAACGGACACCTGCAGCTGTAATATAAATAAAGTAATATTGGAATACACATCTCCATACTATCAGCTAGGTTAATTTCTTACATAAATAATTACATGTAACTTACTCAGTAGTGGGGCGTTGGGCATTTGCCGGGCCTCCTGGATCCAACGGTTCAGTTGGTCCTGCTTGCGTCTCTTCAGGTCCGCATGGTGGTGATGGACCTGCTCACCAGTCCTTGGTATCCCTGTGGCACTGGTTCATAGGTTCATAGGTTCATAGATTTGTACTAGGCTATCTGCCCTGGGGCATTTATAAGCCTAGCCAGAGTGTGTGTGGCTTTCACCACCCGTTAGGATGAGAATACTACGCCCTTTTAGGGTTTAGTTTGCTGTGCCTCTGTCTAGTAGTGACACAGAGATGACCCCCGGGGTAAACCTACGATCTCCCATCCACTCGTCAAGACTCCTCTTGAATAGAGTTAGTGAGGGGCTCTGCCTAACATGGATTGGGATTCTGTTCCAGAGTGTAGGGAGCCTCTGGGTTATGAATCTGTCCCTCCAGCACGTCCTATTTATTTCTGTGTTGAGGTTTAAGTCTCTTGCTCTCGTGGCTCTGGTGGATTTGGATTTACTGAGGTGGAGCATGTCCATTAATTCCGGATTGGACATGGCCTTGTACGTCAGGCACAGATCACCTCTGAGTAGGCGGTATGCGACTGAATAGAGCTGGAGTTTTTTCAGTCGGGCAGCATATGACATATGTTTAAGACCCTTTATTCTCTTGGTGAGGAACTTTTGGGGTCTTTCCAACTGCTGCAGGTGTCGGGTAAGATACATCCCAAATGGGGCATTGTACTCAATCATTGGCCTGATAAGAGAAGAGTACAGGGGCACAATGACCTCTTTTGATCTAGATGTGAAACCCTTCATGATAAGGTGGGCAATATAGAAGGTCTTCCTAACCACTTTGGCAATGTGAGTGTCAAATGAGAGGTTACTGTCAACCTGGGTCCCAAGATCCCTGATTACCTCTTCCGTACTTAATGGATTACCACCTATGTGGTGATTTGTGGGTACCTTGTTTTTCCCAAAGGGTATAACTATACATTTTTTGGCGTTCAGCTTAAGGCCATGGCTCTGGCACCAATTATCTGTTTCTATGAGGCCTCTCTGAAGGATGTTTGTGTCCGCTGGAGTATCAATTATGGCCCCCAGTTTGCAGTCATCTGCGAACTTTGTCAGCCACAATCCTCCTATGTTTGCCTGTACCTTGGAAAAATAAATGCCGAACAAGAGGGGTCCCAGGACTGAGCCCTGTGGGACACCGCTTGTGACTGGCTTAGAGTCTGACATAGCTCCAGCAACTCTGACCCTGTGGGTTCTGTCCTTGAGCCAGTTTGCAACCCATCTTGTGACATATGGGTTTACATTTAAGCTGGTGAGTTTGTCTATGATGCCCGAGTGGGGTATTGTGTCAAAGGCTTTTGCAAGGTCAAGGTAGGCTGTGTGAACTGCCTTACCCTCATCAATGGCCTTAGTGACTGTTTCAAAAAAGTTGATCAAGTTCAAAAGGCAGGATCTGCCTTTGACAAAGCCAAATTGGGTAGGATCCAATGTCTGTAGGTCCCCAATGTCTTTGTTTATGAGTTCCATAATGATCCTCTCCATAGCTTTGCAGACCAGGCTCATCAAGCTTATGGGGCGGTAATTTCCAGGGTTCGTAGAAGCACCGCCTTTGTGAAGTGGTACCACTGTCGCCGTATGCCACTCTTTGGATACGTATCCTGTAGTAAGGCTAAGATTAAACAGCAGCCTTATGTGTGGGTTTAGTTCCTCTTGGAGTTCATGTAGCACACAGCCTGGGACACTGTCTGGTCCCATTGATGCTGTGTTTTTAGCTTTAGAGAGGGCGGCTCTCACCTGGACATCTGAGATGTTAGGGAGGCTACACTCTGCTGTGAGAGTTTTTTCTCCTTTTGGGGGGGAGGGGGAGGAGAAATTTGCACTGAACCTGTCTGCCAGAATGTTGGCAATGTCAGTGGGTTCAGTGTATTTTGTGTCATTTTGGACTAACTCTGAGCATATCTGGGAGTTTCCACCCAGGTTTCTAACATAGCTAAAGAAGGCCTTGTGATTGTCTTTTGTGTCTTTTGCGATTTTTCTCTCAAAGTTGGCCTTGGATGATTTTATGAGTGATCGTAGTTTTTTGCTAGTACTGATCAGAGATGCCTTCCCTTTTAGGGATTTTGCTCTGTCATGTAGTAGCTTCCTTCTCCTGTTGTAGAGTTTGTTTATGGCTGGGGTCCACCAGACCGGGCGCCTGCCTTTGGGGGAATGGGTCTTGGTTTTATTTGGGATTGCATGATCCATGCATTCTTGAAGGTGCCCGTAGAAGGCATTAGCAAAGGATTCAGCAGTGTGCGTTGTGGTTTCCACTGGCCCAGGGGCCTTGAAGCATACCACTTCAGTCTTAAGAAGTGTGAAGTTGGCTTTTGAGAAGTTCTTCACTGTGGTCTTTTGTGCAGGGGGTGGGTGCGGGATGTGGATTTCCAGTGAGATTAATTTATGGTCTGATCTTACCAAAGAGGGATATACTTCCGGTGTGGAGCATTTTGTCCCCATGTTTGTGATGATCAGGTCTAGTATATTGTCTCCTCTTGTGGGAATGGTGACCAGTTGTTCCATTGCATTAGAGTTTATGAATTCTAGGAACCTTTGGGCTAGGGTGTTGGGGCTTGAGTAATGTTCCCAGTCTATGTTTGGGTAGTTGAAGTCTCCCAATATGATGGTATTTGGAGAGACATTCATACTCTCCAGTGTCTTCAGGAAGGCTGTGTGGAGTTCCTGAGTTTGAGAGGGTGGTCTGTAGCATGCTACAAACTGTAAGGCTGTTTTGCCTATGGTTGGTTGCACCTGGATGGTCTCCGATGCTTCGTGCGTTGCCACTAACCTGGAGGTGTGGGTATCTTTGATGAATATGGATACTCCCCCTCCTTTTGTGGTTCGGTCCAAGTTTTGGGGCCGGAAAGCATGATATGAGGTAAAACCTGATAGTGCTGGGGTGCTCTCAGGAGCCTTGAACCAGGTTTCAGTCACTGCACAGAAATCGATGTTCTCCATTCTGAGGAGGGCTTCGAGGGCGTGCATCTTGAGGTTTAGACTTCTGGCATTGAGCAGCATTACCCTTAGTTTTTTTCCACTTGTGTTTTCTAGGGAGATAGGTTTGTCCTTTGAACCTTGCCTAAAAAAGGCAGTATGGGGGTGGCAAGAGCCTTGGCCAATATCCGGAAGCCCAGGGGTGACAGGTGCAAGCCATCCCTTGCAAAGCAGCGTGGCTTGCAAACATGTCATCCCAAGCAGACAGACATTGGATCCCCTTAGAATGACACCAGTAATTAAGCCAATTGTTAAAACTGATCATTTGTCTTTGTACTGTGGCATCATTCTTGGTGAGGGTAAGATGCTGCTCAGGGTCAGGGTCATACCGGCCTGGGCTACATAATCAGAGAGCTCCTCTATGTCTCTTTTCATGTAGTCCAGGGAGGTACGTCTCAGGTCGTTTACACCGGCATGTACAATGACTGAGTCATATTTGTACTTGCTGTGGAGTGACCTGAGTGCTTGTGTTATGTGGCGGATTCTAGCTCCCGACAGGCAGCTTACTGTGACCCTCTCCTTGTTCAGTCTGGTGAGCGGTACGTCAGTGTGTCTGACTATGGAGTCACCTATTACAAGTGTGTCTGGCATGTTGTTTAGCCTTAAGGGCTGTGACTGTTTAGCACACTGACTTTGTGAACTATGTGTTGCATGTGCTATGTCTTGAGGTGGCGGTTGCTTGGGTGTCTGCTTTGGAGGCCTCTGTTGTTTTGGTAGATTTTTAATCAGCCTCGAGTTTGTGTGTTTATGTGTTTGGTTTGCAGTTGTGATAGTTCTATGTGAGACTGGGTTTGTGGTGTGCGTGGTTACCTTCTCCTCCTGACTGGTCTTGCCAGTACTGAATTGAGAGAGCTCAGCCTCCAGTTTGGCTATATAGTTGCATCTCTCGCATATATTTGTATTTGTTGGGAGGAGGAGAGGGTTGTCTGTGTACATGAGGCAATTGTAACATTGCCTCAAGATTCCCAGATTCACCAGCTGAACAGGAGAGGACGCTAGCAACTGACCCTTCGACATGCTAGAAATAGTGAAAAAGATTGCTGTGTAACTGAGTCAGAAAGGTCCTATAGGGAAATGGGTACTCAAGGGAATTTAGGTGAAAGAAGTACTTTCTTTTGTTTAAGAGTGCTTTACTTGTATAAAGAAATGCTTTAGGAGCAAGTGCTGAGCTTTTCAGATAGAGTATAGGCTGTATAGATTACAAGTAGAACAGTTCTAAGGGAAAAATTGAACAGCAGACTTTACGGAGCCAGAAATACTTTAAACTTGATTAACCGGCGCTGCCCGATGCTGCTCTATGAGCAACTTCGTGCTAAAATGCGCTAAAGCACGCAAAAGTGGGCTTTATAGCAGGGGGTTGAAAAGAGCCAGGAATTGACCCAAAATGGCCAATAAACTACAAGTTGCTGGGCTGGAACCAATCCTCTAGGGACAAATAGGTTGCTCAGTGCTCCCCACTCCCACTGGTGAACAAAGAAGCTTCCTCTTATCCAAATAAGGGTATGGATAGCACAGGAACCAAGACAAAGCCCAGAGATCAGCAAAATCTGAAGACTGGACTATTCTAGTTCAGAAAAGCGGGAAAACAAGGATATTTTTTTTTTTCTTTTTTCACAGAGAAGGGAGAAAAAGATACAGTAACAAACAGTAAATGCTATAAAACGGCTAGCGCACTTTAGTGTGTTAGCCTAACAATTAAATTAAACAAAAACAACTTTTTAAAGTGCTAACAGTACAAATTCAACACAAGAACAGTAAAAACAATATGCAGAGCTGTTTTTTAAGCGAAATGCAGTCGAGATGCAGTACTTTAAGCGAAAGCCAGAAAAAAATACTTTTAAATCCAGGAAAGTCACTCTTTTACTCTCTGCTGCTTGTAGATCTCTGCAGGACACCACGAGGAGCTGTGCTGAGTCTATTACAAGTAAAAAGCACGCAAAAGCGGGCTTTATAGCAGGGGGTAGAAAAGAGCCAGGAATTGACCCAAAATGGCCAATAAACTACAAGCTGCTGGGCTGGAACCAATCCTCTAGGGAAAAATAGGTTGCTCAGTGCTCCCCACTCCCACTGGTGAACAAAGAAGCTTCCTCTTATCCAAATAAGGGTATGGATAGCACAGGAACTAAGACAAAGCCCAGAGATCAGCAAAATCTGAAGACTGGACTATTCTAGTTCAGAAAAGCGGGAAAACAAGGATATTTTTTTTCTTTTTCACAGAGAAGGGAGAAAAAGATACAGTAACAAACAGTAAATGCTTTAAAATGGCTAGCACAATTTAGTGTGTTAGCCTAACAATTAAATTAAACAAAAACAACTTTTTAAAGTGCTAACAGTATAAATTCAACACAAGAACAGTAAAAACAATACGCAGAGCTGTTTTTTAAGCGAAATGCAGTCGAGATGCAGTACTTTAAGCGAAAGCCAGAAAAAATACTTATAAATCCAGGAAAGTCACTCTTTCACTCTCTGCTGCTTGTAGAACTCTGCAGGACACCACGAGGAGCTGTGCTGAGATCATGAGCCAACCGGTCCCACGCCTCAGCCCTATATACTCCCCACAGGACCTGGCCCTGCATTAGTTGGGCCTCATGATTGTGGGCAAGGAGCCAAACCATATATTTGGACTCCTCAACGCCCTATCTCTGTGCTCGAAAGCAACTACCCTCACCTACACCTGACATTCTGGCTGCAAGTCGGTTCTACAATCGGTTATGCTGTGTATTCCCGCCTATGGGGCTTATATATGCCATTTTTCCCGCACTTATCTGTGATTGGCCATTTTGGAATTGTATCAGCTTCACAAAACCTGCTTTGTCATGCTCCTCTTTCTATTCATTCCTATATATACGCTATTACTGCATTTCTAAGTACAACTGTCATGGCTTAGTGGTTCAGTACCTTGACTATGGTGCATGGTATCCTGGGTTCGAACTTGGCCACTGCTTTTTATATTTTATGACTGTCTACACAGGCTAGGAGGTGTGTCTGTGTAAAGGCAGTTTTGTTACAGCTTGCTCAACGTTGCCCGTCGGTTAGCTTGTTGGTGCGGTGCGCAGCTCCGCGCAAACGGATCACGCTGGTTTACGCGTGGTTTGACTGTCAGCATGCATGTTACGCTCAACTCAGCTATGGGCACACAGTTTCAGCGTGTTAAACCGCTGCTCACCTACGGGCTCTCATTTTACACCTGTCAAACCAGTGCTCACCTACGGGCACTCATTTTATACCTGTTAAACCACTGCTCACCTACGGGCAGATGCACTCAACTTGTTAAACTGTAGCTCAGCTATAGGCACATCTGACATTTTTTATTATTTTGTTATCTCAAATTTCTTCAAAATATATGGCCCATTTCATTACATTTTACATAAAATATAATTTTATATGTGTACATATATGACAGGGACTTGTTTCGTGCTTATTTCACTAAAAAGAAGAATTGATGTTGGGGGGGGCTCGAACCATGACTGCCTGCTCTTCAGCCAATGTCTCTACCGCTATGCCATTGTGTCTTGGCTTACTTTGCATATTTAGTTCTTATATGCTTTTCCACTGACTGCTAACTGTAGCTAAGCTACGGGCACGCACAAACGAAAGACTCATGGGCAAACATCTTTACAATTTAAAAAAAAATTATAAGATGTTCATTTGTACATTTTATGTTCGTAGTCTGTGGGGGCATGTGTTGTGTTGTATTTATTCACATTTACACGGGCTCTGTCGTGGGGGTTTACTTTCGGGACTTTTACTCTTATGGGGGCATGTCCGTTTGCAGGGCTCGGCCTACGGACACGCCCCCTACTGTCTTCCACGGACCGTGTAAGCCTTAGGTGTGATTCAGCATGCCCTCATGCATATGCATGACATGCTGACGTCACACTGTTTAACTGCAGCCTCCGTGTAAGCCTTGTAACTCTTACACGGAGGCTTCGTGAATCCTGTCCAATGATATGTTTTCATTCAAATGCAAGGTACGAATACATATTAAATACCAAATTAAGAGTTTTTACTAATTATATCACTTGAGAACATTCAGTTCATGCATACTTATATAAAACAACTCAAAGGAAAGTATTATGCTAGACAGTTAATTGTTATTATTCTTATATGATGCTGTACAACATTACTAAAGAGGAGTCAGTGAGCACACAGGCATGACTGTTACAAACAGTAGTATGAGTAACTGTTCTGAAAAAAATATTTTAAGATGAGAGATAGTGTGAGATGAACAGTGACAGCAGACCATGAACCACACAGCACAGCCCACAGATATCACTGCATGTATCTATTATACTCTGTTTTTTACAAGAAAGGAAACACTAACCTGAATGTCATGGTCCATTGTTCTGGACTAGATGCCACCTCATTACCTGAGCAGCCATATGCATGCACAAGCCTACCATATGGGGTTCCTCACTATTGCTGCCATTTGGTCGCCATTAGTCATAGCAGGATTAGATCTAGGAGCTGCAGTGACAGCATGTGTCACTTCTCTATCAGACCAATGCACGATCGTGTTCTGCAGAATACAACACACAGTACAAATCCTGCAAACAGTAGCAGAGTCATACTGGGGGCATTGCCAGACTCATCCAGGCACCCAAAATTGCTCTTCAGGAGGCTGAAGACCCTATCAATGACAATAAGGGTCTGGAACTGGATGTGTTATAAGTCTTTTATGCAGCTCCACTTATATTTCTCTCTGGTATCATGAGCCTTAGCTCCAGTGGATATCCAGCAGTTCATGAAAAAAGAGAAAAAGAGAGTGTGAGAAGAAGGGAGACAAAGCAAAGGAAAAGTAGTTTAGTATTTAGGAATGCTGAATAACTACTTAAATACAGCAGAAAAATGAAGAAAAATATTTTTCCAGTTTCTAACAAGATGACCACTAGGCATCCTACTATGCAGGAAGAAATGATAGAATGAATTAATGTGCCAATTATGGCAATGATATGCACTGCCAGGATGCTGGGCAGAGACAGTGGTGATGCACCCCCAAGCATGACATACTACTTGGCCTTTGATGGAGTGGAAACCCTTCCTATTGTGTCCCACTTCTCTCATGGACAAGAAGGAACTATAATTGTACATGGGTGTGATCTATCACCCTGAGTACCTCAGGGAAACGTGCCATCCATAAAAGGCATGCATAGTCCTGGCTCATTCCTGAGATGAAACTGGGAAATAGCTGATCTGATCCACATGTGCCAAGAGTACATCCAAGAACTGCTGCAGTACCTTCAAGGCAGAAGCCTGTGAGATACCTGAAGTATCCTCAGTCTGTCACTGGAAGGTACCTGTGGCAAGCATAGTGAGTGCTATACATACCATCGTGTCCACAGGGACAGGAAGTGCATGCATTCCCCCAGGAGCCCTATGGGGGTCATACATACTCTCTAAGACCCTTATAATGCCCCTGTGTGTTCTGAACCTATTGAGCATGTCTTATTATCAAAGTTATAGTGAATCATCCTCTGCCTATAGCTCCTCCTTCTTGGCCAGTGAGCACCACCAGGCACATTGGGTTTTGGCTTGGCCAAGACAAGCAACTCACACTTGGAAATAGCAAGGCTAGAAGCAAGTGAAACCATTTCTCAGGATTACAAAGTAGATAGGATTGGTGAAACTATTCTTTATACAATGTTTCTGCAGACAGTGTGGACAAGTGGGACAATTCCAGTATGAATTGTAAATGAACAAGGGAATGTTTCATTAGCATACAATGGGTTACATTATTCCACATATGCATTTCATTATGAGTTAATTTATTTATGCTCATTCAAGGTCATCATGCATTAGTGTAAATGACCTCTGTGAAGTGTGGCTTAGCTGTGCTCATTCATGGACAGTGCAGATAGCTCTAAAGCATCCTTGTAATAACTATGAATACCACCCATTGTCTTACCTTTCCTTGCTTACTAAAGGCAACATACAACTCTAAGGTAATAGTCTCAGGGTTATCTGAGAAATAGTAATGGGAGCAAAACTGAAAGTGTAATGTTCAAGTGAAATTTGGAGCTGTCAACACCACAGCTAATTGTCTATCAGAACAGTGTTCCACACAACCACTAAGAGAGAACCTTTCTTTTCTTACCTGACCAAATAACTAAAACTAAGGATTTATTAATGTTTGATCCGTAGATCCCAGGAAGGACAGCATACCACCAAATATTCCTTTGTTGTATTCATTTTTATGTATTAATAAATCTAAAAGTCCTTTTTTATCTCATAAATAAAATGATGTTCCATAAGTAGGTTGTTAGAACAGCAAGATGCAGCTTTAAAATAGTGTGCAAGTTTACTGCATCAGTTCAGACCAACATAAAAGAAACCGAATCCAGATAAGATTTTGGAATGACAGATGTAAGATGTTTAAGAAACAAAATCATGTTGTAAATTCTGGCCCATTTGACCCCACTAGAGAATGAACAGCCTAAACAGCAAAATAAAAACGCTGCCAAATCAAGGCTAAAACGAAAATGATTTACAAGTAGATGCAGATATTGAGATTACTGGTTTAAACCTAAACCCCTTGTCCATCAGTGTCAAGTGTTGTAGAAACTGTGTTACAAGATATAATCTTAAGAAATGTTTATTCAGAGAGTAGATAAAACAAATGAAGTTCAACAAAAAGGTTGTAGAAGTCATAGGAAGTGCAAAGCGACTAAGTCTTACATCCATTTATGCCTTTCCAATACCCACACCTAAACCATACTTCTTTTTATCAAGGACAGTAGGCCAGTCAAGCCAGGGGCGGATTTGTGAATACTCATCTAGTCATCTAGTTTCCATCTGAAAGAAGTATCACACTGCTTGATTTGGAAAAGAGAGTCTATCCCAGAGGTGAGGAAAGTGCAATGAACCTATCTGTCTGCCATGTTTTATATATTTGCTGTTGAACTTTAGATGCCTGGTTCTGATATTTCTGTGACAATTTGATTTGCAGGGATACAAGAGATCAAGAACCACTAGGCCCATAAGGTCTCAGAAGGCAAGGTCTAAATCTCTCTCTCCTTAGAAGTCAAAGGTACTGAATAAGAGGGCAGTGCATCATTCTTTTCCAGTAATTTACGTTTTTTTAAGTCAGTGATCTTCTAAGTTAGGAATCTTTGGGGTCATCCTATTTGTTTGATATGGCTGGGAAGGTACATCTCAATAACTGACGTAATCGATGCTGATAAGTGTACAATGAAGCCTTTAGATCAGGATGATATTCTTTTGGTGTATGGATGTGCTAAGTAGAAAGACCTTTTGACTACTGTTGTTACACGATGATCAAAGGGGGAGATTATTAACCCAAATTCCAGGCTGTTTAACTACACTCTCATTTTGGAGTCAGACGTTGCCTATGTTGGATACTGGGGGAAGGGGGAGCAGTAGCAATGTTAGCAAAAACATGTCCCTTCCAGGGTTCAAACCAGGGGAAGGCAGATTAAATTAACAAAATAACTAAAAAAGTTAAAAAAATAAACATTATTAAATAGCAATTACTGTACTGATGCTTTAATGTTTCAACAAGCTTATCAATACATGATCAGTTTATATAACACATATACGGTGATTTAAAACTATGCTTACATCTGTTGATATTTAGGACAAAGCTTTCTGGAGTGATGATATCAAGACTTAATAAAGCACAGATGACATGAGATGGATGTATGAGCTGGCAACAAATGGCAGGATATGCAAATGTTAAATAAAATAAACAGACCTTTCCCAGAAACAAGCCTTCAAAAAACATAATTTGTAACCTCAAATTTCTGTAGGAAAAATTTGTAATGTTGGCAAGGTGAGGTTAATTCTTACTTTTTCTCAATCTTATCTGTTAAAGGTATCCATGATGCTACATGTTTTTAGCATAACCCAAGTACTTAAATAAATTAAAATGTGATGGAGTTAAATATATAATTTAGATTGCTTAAAATATCAAAACTGGTAATAATACCATGTTAACAAATAGTGGGAAATAAGTGAACTGTTAATAGTAACTGTTTGCTTGTGAATTTCTATGAAAAAATAGCTTTGCCTATTTCAGACAAAAAATGCAAACATGTTAGTACTAGGCTGTGAGGATTGCATGTTGTACAGAAAAATAAATCACAGAGTGTGTACGTCTCACACTTCTGACATCCACCAGACTAGCACTATCTACAGATTCATGCTTCCTATGAGGTTAGGGAATAGCGCAGTATTACTGTCATTCTGCTGCTTACTAAATGTTAAAACAGGAGGGAAAATATGTACTGATGCTGGTTGTGACAAGCCATCGTTGAGGGAAATACAGATACATAATATTTGTTTTAATCTAGATATTTTATAAGCTCTTATTGTTGGGTTAATAAATTAAATTATTTTATTATTCATTTTGTATTGATTTTATATCACATTTTTATGTAACAATCATTGTAGTATTTTTTAGTATGGTTTTAACCTACATATGTTTTTAGGTATATGTAAGGTCTGATAGGTATGTTTCTTTAACTTTGTGGGAGTGTAATTAATCAATTAACCTGGGAGTGTTTTAAAGGGAAGTGGTTTCAGCATGATGTGTTAGTTCTGATGAAGTCTGTATAAGTTGAGAAGAAACCTAGGTCAACTTGTCTAACAGTTTGTGAATTGTGTGTCCAATAAATGGTATATTTGAGAAGTTCCTTGGTTGGACTGATTTGGACTGATCGAGTTTCCGTGTACAAATATTGGTTCTTCAGTTTATCTGACTTCTCTTACTCTGTTTTAAGTAATGTAATTTGGATGAATGGATGGGTAACCACAAATTTACCTCTGATTTAGCACCTCTATCCATCATGGATAAGAGAAACATGTAAGTGTCCCAAAATAAACTTGTACATTCCATCCCTGGGTTATTTCTATGCAAAGCATGACTGTTGGAAAATTGAAAGGTTGATAGCAAAGCATTTTAACTACATTTTGTATCCAGGGAAGTTCATGTAAACTCCATTTATAATTGCTCTTATCTTACCATTTAAATCAATTTTGTGTGTTGTGTTTGCTGTTTATCTGATGTTAAAGCTATTAATTTAAGGCATTTTACAGTCTGCAGTGCTTTTTGGTTTCTGTCCTGGGCCTAGGTGTTTTCTGAATTTGTTGTAGCCTGTTGTAACTAGAGTCTGGGGTAATTAACCTGGCCCCCTCCTCACCCCCAAGTATTTCACATTTCACAGTCAGTCTACCATCTCAGTTTTGGGACTGCTGGAAACTTGGAAGCTTGATAATAAAGCAGTTGGACTACATTTTACATCCAGAAAAGTACTTGCAGGCTTTTCAGCTACCTGCACTTATTGTATACCTGGCCTGAGATGTTTCTCCCAGTTTTATCTCCTCAGCTCATCTTACTAGTTACTGAGAGAAGAAACTGGGAAGGCCCTCCCCTTAGAGTGTTAGTGTACTTTGAAATTGCCTTAAAGAGTGTGTGTTTCTCATTACTGACTTTTTTTGCCTATGAATTGCCTTGCAATCACTGGTAGCTAGTTATTGGACTTGTTTGTGATAAATTTTCACTTTTAGCTAACTAAGGTATGTTTTACATTAAAAAGACTGGGACTGCTATTATTGTGGCAGTAATAAAGTAGCCTGGTCAATCCAAGTTGGAAAATGCACAGGAAGGCTTAAAGTGAGAATTACTTGTAGCTAGTTCTTTGATTTGTTTTTGATACTTTTTCGCTTTTGACTAGCTAAAGTGTGTTATTACGTTAAGAAGGTTGGGACTGCAATTCTAATGGGAGTAGAAGGGTAGACTGGTCTGTCCAAGTTGGAAAACACAATGGGGTTTAAAGTAACAATTACTTGTTGTAGCTAGTTGGCACCTTTTCACTTTTGGCTAACCAAACTGAGGTTTTATATTATACAGGCAGGAACTGCTATTCTAGTGGCAGCAGAAAGTTAGCCTGGTCAGTCTGAGTTGGGAAGTATGAAGTGAGATTGTTTCATCAGCCAGAGGGCTTTTTAGTGACTTAGCTGAGTGTTAATCTGCACTTGGAGCTACTTTTATTGTGCTTTTACATTAAGGGACACAGGTGGACAGTGGTCTCACCTTCGATAACCACATTGCCACAGCAGTCAGCAAATCCTTCTATGTGGCACACCTCATCACTAAGGGCTTTTCATCCAGAAAAAAGGAGGTCATTGTCCCAATGTACTCATCCCTCATTAAACCCATTATAGAATACAACACCCCGTTTGGTATGTACCTCTCAAGACATCTGGAACAACTGGAAAGGCTGCAGAAATACCTCATTAAAAGAATCACAGGCCTAAAGCAGATGCCCTATGCTGACCGTCTAAAAAAAAATGCCAGCTATACTCTGTCACATATCGTCTGCTCAGATGCGATCTCTGCTTAACATACAAGGCCATGTCAAACCCAGAGCTGTTGGACATGCTACACTTAAAGAAATCCCAATCCCTCAGAGCCACATGCTCCAGGGATCTAAACCTTGTTATCACAATGAACACAACATGATGGAGGGATAGGTTCATGACCCAGAGACTCCCCAGACTCTGGAATACACTGCACATACATGTCAAGCAGAGTGCCTCTTTGGCCCCCTTCAAAAGGAACCTTGAGGATTGGATGGGAGAGAGGAAATTCACCCCGGGGATCACATCAGTCACCCTACTAGACAGGGGTCCAGGGAAGTAAATATTGTGGGAAGAAATAGTCAGGGAATTGTTATGGCTAGGCTTGTACAGGCCCTAGGGCTGATAGCCTAGTACCAGCCTATGAACCTATGAAGCTATGAACCTAAGAAGTTCGAGGGTCATGCATTTTGTGGCAGAGAGTATTTTTCTGGTCTCTCTGAGTTGGAAAGCACTCTAAGAAGCTCAAAGTATAGCTTTTTATTGGTCAGATGGCATGGAAGTTAGTTTTTTGCTTTTTTCTGTCTGCTATAAATTAAATGAGTTTTTGTGGACCTATTTACAGTTCAGTGGTGGTTAGCAGTACACTACATATTAACAAACATATAACGCTGTTACTTAGGACTTTAACTCTTATAACACAGAAAGGCGTTGCATGGAGCTAAGCTTAGGACAGCAATCAGAGTATCAAGGAGTACTAAAATCATAACACTGTCTACTATCTAGCCATCACCCTAGACACTGCTCAGATGACCCTTGTAAAACCAAGACCCTAAACCATAATAACCAACCCTAATACAGGTCCTGACAGCATAGATTTATAATTTCCTAATGTTAGTGTTCCCAGCTTGGTAGATATGGGCATCCTGAGATAATGTAGCAGTTGTCTTATGTACTCAGACAATCTTTTAATCCTTAAAACAATCTAACATAGTTTGTGAGAAATGTACAGACATAACTTCCTTGGAGGCAAAAAGCTTGCTTAAAAATAAGGTTGTAAAAAAAAAAAAACACACATTACATCCTTCACAAAAACAGCTCACCACATATATAGGCACTCTTATACTGAAACACTTAAAAGAAACCTCTCCAAACCTCAAAGACCTTCTTAGCTGTCAAACTGCAACATTTACCTTCAGCAATCTCTACACCACATACCAAAAGCAACACCTAATACCACACATGAGCCTAAACTCAATGACACCCCAAGAACAAACCCATAAGGCAAGCAATCCCTTTACCAAGTTGTCTTGTCATTGGGGATTCTATTGTACAAAACACAGATACTCCTCTCACTAGGCTGGCTAAGATAACAGTTAGTTGCCTTTTTGGAGCTAGGATCTGTGATTTCACACATCCACTCAAGTCACTGCACCACAGGTACTGATATGGTTCTAGCATAGTCCATGTGGTTGTAAGTGACCTGAGGCATACCTCACTGAATTATATGAAAAGAGACATTATGGATCTCTCTGAATATATGTCATGGGCAGGTACGTGTCTTGCACTGAGCAATATTCTGCCTTCATCAAGAATGATGCCACAGTATGAACAGAAAATGATTGATTTTAATAATGGATTTAGTTTCTGGTTCCTATCCAGGGGGCTCCAACATCTGTCAGCATGGGTGGGCATGGTTAACAGACCACTTTGCTTTCCCAAGGATGGTCTTAACCTGTCACCCCTGGGTTTTCAGATATTGGCTACAACGTTATCCATTCCTTTAGAGCCTTTATTCAGCAATGTCAAAATGAAAAAATCACTGACACAGCAGAAAAAAACCTCAAAGCAACCTTAAGGTGTTACTGGTCAATGCTAAGAGCCTAAACAAGAAACTCCATACTCTACAAGCTGTCCTCACTCTGGAAAATATAGACAGTCGTGCTGTTACTCAGAATTATTTTAAAGCTGCAGGAAGTACTCTGTCAGTAGAAGGCTACAGTGTATTTTGCATATTTAGACCAACAACAGCACAGACAGGGGCTAAAGGTGGAGGTGTCTCAATATATGTTAGCAGCACATACAACTCTAGGTTGGTTAAACAGGATGATGCCATGGAATTTGTCCATATCCAAGTCTCCATAGACAAGGTTCCCTCCTGGCCAGCTACAGGTCACCATCTATGACCCATGAAGCTCACAACTCTTACCTAGATTGACTAGAGGCATTCACCATCCAATCAAATACCCTATTCATGAGAGGCTTTAACTATCCCTGTATAGACTGGGAAATGTAGACTGCCTCTAACTCTCAGGCACAAAGTTTTCTGAATTTTATCAACACAAACAGCCTGGAGCAGATCGTACACTCTCCAACAAGAGGATGAAACATATTGGATCAATGACCTGGATAGACTACTAAAAAGCATGTGACAGTATCCCACACTCATGGATAAGAGAGTGCTTAAAAATGTATAAGATACATCCTACACTGATAGATTACATTACAGTGACCATGAAATGGTGGCAAACCACTTTGCAGTTAAGCCATGATAAAGGACAAATTATTACTCCAGGGATAAAAATTCAAAGGGACATATTCCAGGGTGACTCTGTCTCTGCTGCTTTTTTGTCCTGCCCCTAATCCAGTAAACTGTCTACTTAACAGATTAAGTCACAGCTACAATTTGTCTCCCAGAAAACAACAAAGTGTAAAGACTTCCTATCTTGTTTTTGCGGATGATTTAAAACTGTATAGTTCATCAGATGAGGAACTGAAAGCACAACTGCAAGTGGTCCAAACTTTTTCGGGTGATATACGAATGTCATTTAGTCTTGATAAATGTACAAAAGCAACCTTTACAGCAGGAAAGCTTCAGCACCAAGAAAACTTCAGTTTGGGGCAGAAATGTGATATAAAAGAACTTGAGCAAGAGGGCATGTATAAATATTTGGAAATTGATGAATGATCAACAACAAAACATGTACAAATATGATTAAAACTTAGTAAGGAATATTTTAGAAGACTAAAATTAATTCTGAAAACAGAGTTGACATCCAGCAATAAAGTCCAAGTATAAACCAATTTGCTCTTCCTGTCCTAATTAAAAGTTTTGGAGTTACTGATTGACCCCAAAAGGTGTTGGATCAGTTGGACAGGAAAACAAGAAGGATGCTTCATGCTCATCCAATGTTTTATAAAAAATCAATGTATGACAAGATTATGTATTCCCTGCTCTGAAGGAGGGATGGGCCTCCTTGACATTGATTACATTATAGATCTGAATCGTGGGACTGCATACATATCTGCTGACCTCACAAGACCCAGACATAGTGAAAGTTTTGAAACATGAGGAGAATAAATCTAAAATAACTTCCCTGCTGCAGAAGCATGTCAGTGTCAAGCAGGAATGGAGATCAAACCAGAAGTAGATGAAATCACGTAGCAAATGAATGTGCCAGAAACAAAAGAAAGAATATAAGGTGAAGGATCAGATGAGAGGCAAGAAATGTCAAAAATGCATAAATATAGTTGGAAGTACAGAAAACTCTTGGAAAAACCTCATGTTGATCATGATCAAATAAAAGGAATGGTTAAAGAAAGGTGAATTTAAACCAGAAGGCAAAAGGTTAATATTGCTGGCCAAAGATAGTGTACTTTGTGCATGTTGGTTTAAAAAGTCCATTGAACACATTGGGGAAGACACAAATATTTTATTTATTTATCATTTGTTGACTGGGAAAGTCCGACTAGGCTCCACAGAGCCTATTTTCAGTGGAGGCCCGGGGAGAAATGTTCCAGTTGCATGTCTTTAGAATGTGGGAGGAAACCGGAGTACCTGGAGGAAACCCACATGAATGCCGGGAGAACATGCAAACTCCACACAGAAGGCACCCCAGCTGAGAATCGATCCTCTTGCTGTGAGGCGACAATATTAACCACTGCACCACTGTGCCACCATGTATATAGGTTCTATAAAACAGAACTGGAAAAAGTCACATGTCTTGTTGGTTGTGATATACTAATGGCAGAAGGACTGTATGCTGAAAGGCATAATAATGTGGCAAGACTGTTGCACTGGAGATTGTGCAAACATTATAATAATGAAGGAGCTGAAAAACACTGGACGTATGACCCACAAAGCAATATAGAAAATGATGAAGTTTATATCACATAGGATCACTCATTGCTGACAGTTCAGAAAATAGATGCGAGCAAAAACAGATATTGTAATCTACGAAGGGAAGACAAAAATAGTACTGATCATCGAAATTGCTACACCCAGTGACTACAGTATTTTATGTACAGAGAGACACAAAGTAAAAAAATACCAGGATATGCAGGCAGAAAAGAGGGCAATGTGGAAGAAGGATACCCAGACAGTTCCAATAGTAGTAGGAGCAATGAGTCTTATAAAAAATAATTTACAATCATACTTAGATATGTTACTGATACATGTAACTCCATATGAATTATTGGGCACATTTCTGGTGATGCGAAGAGTACTTCTGGCTAACATCAAAGATTGAAACAATGCTAATTTCTTGAAGTTTAATCATACTTTGACTTAGGAATGAGGTCCATTCCTGTCATGGTATTAGAAACCCAAAAGACTTGGAGAGATTAAAAAGACATAGTACTCACCAACATGGGAGGGAGTTGCACTCTCTCCCATGTCACATCCACATTGGTGAAGTCAGGCCACAAAGCTGTCTGCCCTTAAAATAAAAATCAACCCAGAAAACACAACTAAATCTGTAACAGTTGGAAACTATTATAAAGCAAACTATATTTATGGTTCAGTTTGTTAAAATTCACATCTCCCTCAAACCCTGAGAACACAGGTCTATATCACTTTGTCGAAAAATCTAATTGTCAAATACCTTTTTGTCGAACCCTGTCCATCGAAATCTTAATCCATAGAATGTTCGTTTAAACTACCTATGCAGAATTATTTTTTGAAACCCTGTACAAACATATAAATGGCTGCATTGAGGCTGCCGTACCTACCAGAAGTAAGCTCAGGTCTAACACCACAAACAAAGTTATGAAATGAATACAAATAGAGACACTTTTAAAATGTCTAAGATGAGTAAATGTGGAACCTGTCGTACATGTACATTCATCAACGATGGTCCTTATGTTGCAATTAGCAATTTTAACAAAACGATTAGATGCCCTGGATATTGTAATTGTAATACCAAGATGATTGTATATTTAGCAACATGCTCGACATGTTCAGCTTTCTATGTCGGAAAAACCATTAGGAAGCTTAGAGAATGGATTGTGGAACATGTCAGAGATATTAAAAAACAAAAAACTACAAGTTCTCTTTTTACACATAGTTCTAGATGTCCAAATTTTAAGAGATTTTTATTTTTTATTATAGATAGAATACCTTATAACACACACAAGGGTGGCGATGAGAGGACTTTGCTGGAGGCTAAGGAATGCCTCTGGCAACTAAGACTGAATGCTTGTACTTCACCAGGTATTAATGAACATATATCTATATCCAGTATATTAAAACACAAATCACATTTCATTTGATTGTCTTTTAGATATTAATTATATATGTTTATTTATAACATAGGGGTTACACCTCTACTTAGATGGTATAGATTATAATTATGTGATTATTTATTTATTTTAGCATACCATCTATATAAATTTAGATTTATTTTCTGAGCAGCATTTATTTATAGTGTTATAATGTATTTTTAATAACATCTACAAAGCTTTTTTACCACTGGAGCTTCAAGCAATAGGAATTTTATATATATATTTTTACAGTATTTTATTTATTTATTATTGTTTTATATACTAGTTTTTTAAAAGATGTTTTACTACCATCAACATATGTATTATTTATGGAATTGTTTTGCATGGATTATTTTTTCGATACATGAACAACATAACAATATGTTTTTGATGTACTTGAAGGGTTTATCGCCCAGTATAGTATCTTATTTTAATTGTCAATTAATTTATTAACTAATTTGTAATCACTTATATAAAGGGGTGGATATGCCATTACGTTTTTAGTACTCTGATGATGCCCTAGTTTTTGAAGGGTGAAAGCGCTTAGTACCTTTATTGTGTATTTATACGTTTTATTTTATTTTATATTATTCAATAAACCAGTTTTGGCCGTGACTGTGTGGCTTTTCAGTTTCACAGGTCTATATCACTTTGTCGAAAAATCTAATTGTCGAATACCTTTTTGTCGAACCCTGTCCATCGAAATCTTAATCCATAGAATGTTAGTTTAAACTACCTATGCAGAATTATTTTTTGAAACCCTGTACAAACATATAAATGGCTGCACTGAGGCTGCCAGAAGTAAGCTCAGGTCTAACACCACAAACAAAGCACTCTGGTGAAATCCTTAACTTAACAGGGTATATAACAAAAGAAAAAAAAGTCATGGCCAAAATAAAGAAGAACAGCTCTCACAGAAACAAGGGGTCTCTGATTCAAATAAACAAGAAACTAAGAGGTCTAAAAAATCCAATAAGGTCAATTATGAGATCAGGATAGTCTACTAGGCTAAGGACAATTACAAGGCATTCTTCAGTTTTATCAGGAACCTTAAAGGTTATACTCATCAGTGTGAAGAACTGGTGATAAATAGCACAACTTTCACTGACCAGGGTGACATAGCATATCTGATGGCAAATAAGTTTAGCTCTAATTTCACCCCACTACCCCTTGTGATATCCTTTCTAGCATGAAATATATGAAATAAACTAAGCAACAGGCAACCAGTCCAAACATAAATAAATAAATAAATAAATCAAACCAGAATAATGAGCTGGTAAAGTGAGAAGATGTAAAACCAAAACTTTAATAAAACAACGAAAAATTTAAACAAAAAGCTAAAAGATGAGCGCTTTTGCACCAAACTAAGCTGCTTCATCATATCTAATTATTTAACAATAATTCAAGATTTAAATAGCCCACTCTAACTCCTTAGATCACGTGATCTCAGGGCAGGTCTTAAAGAGATAAACTCATTTAATCCTCTACCTCTAATACACTGAAGCATCAAAATCCATTTGGTCTCAAGACCGCAGACGGGCCAACTATGCAAATTCGATATTTCCACTTTCGTGGTTTCGTTCGTTCGACGTATTCGCAGTTCGCTCCTTATGCGCCGTGCTATTCGGATTCAGGTTTTTAATGTTTCGAGTGCGTAAAGTAGACCGAAATAAAGTAAGGTCTCACATTTTCTTTACCACCAAAGTTAACTAGGTAACTAAACAATTTCTCCATTTTGTCTTAAAATACATACATGACAAGATACTATAAACTGTTCTTAAACTTCTGGGTGAAATTCTAATAAGTGTGTTGGCCAACTTTTATTAAGTATTGAGCAGTTTGTTTTTCTAAATATTATTTCTTTGACATTTTTTGACTGGGTTAGTCCGACTAAGCCTAAGCCCTTTTTCAGTGGAGGCTCAGGGAGAAAAGCTCCACAAAACAAGTACAAACATAATGAATAGTAGAACTGAAGATGCAATGTGATATAAAAAAGGTTACTTAATAGTAATATATATATATATATATATATATATATATATATATATATATATATATATATATATATATATATATATATATATATATATATATATATACATGAGAATTTGCAAACTTTCACTTGTGAAACAAGCAATATATTCAGATTTGAACATATCTGAGGCTAGCTGTGTATTCTTGTGGCATGCTGGGGAATGCTGAGGGCTGCTCCAGACTGCACCACTGCCCTCAACATGTTAATATGTGCTTGAGGCCACATTCATGGGCAGCAAAGAGTGAGCTACATCCATAAGTGGCCATACATGCTCAACTCTTACTGTGACTCATAGAGATTAACATAAAAGGGTCAAATTTGCATACAAAATATGTAAATGGGCTTGAATTCATGTAAAGTAGTTGAATGTCACCATCTTCACTTGCGATTACTTGAGTTAGGTGGCAAATGTCTTAGGAAACTGCAGACTTCATAGAGTAAAGAAAATAAAAAATATTAAAATTGAATATGAATCACTTAAATTATGTAAATTAGTGAGTTAAATTTTTATTTTACTGATATCATAGGCATATTATCATGCCTCACAGTAAGATGCTGTCCGGTTCGATTCTCAGCTAGAGCGTCTTCTGCGTGGGGACATGCGTGAATGGGCGTATCTTCGTTGAAGGTTGTGCATCAGGCCTGGCAAGCCGGTACATAAAAATCAACTGCCAATCATTAGCAGAACGGAGTTCCGCTGTGGCGACCCCTAACCGGGAAAAGCTGAAAGACACAAAAAATTATCATGGGTATAATGTATAGTGTAATGCTGTCATTTTAAGTGGGAAAACATTACAGCAGCAGTGGTAAATGTTTAATGATCACTGAAAAAATAATTTTTTTAGTATCATGTAGTGATTGAGCATACATATGTGTTTTTACTTGTGAAGTACTGAAGCAGTAAGAACATGTTGGCTGGATAAACGTGTTTTTTTTCTTCATGATTTCTGAGTGTCAGTAAAGAATGAAACATAACAATATTATGATTACATGAAAATGGCAGGGGTCTGGGGAAGGATGTATTTGTGACTATTAGCATAGCATAACTTTACTGCGGTGGTGGTGCTGCGGTAGCGTTGTCGCCTCACAGTAAGACTTGTCCTGTTCGATTCTCAGCTAAAGTGTCTTCTGTGTGGAGACATGAGTGAATGGGCGTACCTTCGTTGAAGGTTGTACGTCAGGGCTGGCAACTCGGTACGTAAAAATCTGCTGCCAATCATTAGCGGTCCGGAGTTCCGCTGTGGCGACCCCTAACTGGGAAAAGCTGAAAGATACAACAAGAACAAGTATAGCACAACTTTACTTGCCTGATCTGAGATTTTGCTTGTGTATATAATTTGAATTCTGTGTTACCTAACTTGTTTACAGGAGGATGGCAGGCACACATGGCCAGTGTTGTGTTGTTTAAGTGATGACTGCATCAAAAGTTTTTGTGTATGATTGTGGCCTTTTTTCATATGCAGTAATGATGCAAAACAAGGCATCAAGACAGACAAAGGACAACTTCAGCCATGAGGAAAATCTTATACTGTACTCATGACAGCCTTTAGGACAAATGGGAAACATCTGTTTGGTAAAGGGGGATCCAAACATGCTGAGAGGACAAAAGTCTGGAATCAAGTTGTCCTGGACATTATTGCAGTGGGTAGAAAAAACTGCACAATAACACAGTGCAAGAAGAGGGCAAATAATATGGTAGGCTGTGCTAGAAACAAGGTGAGGAAGAATGTAATTGCCCCTACCAATACTGGGGAGGAGCTCCAACAATTATCCAATTAATACCAGATGGAAAATACCTCTTAACCATCCATGGGATGACTACAACTCAGAAGATGAGAGAACAGGAATAATCACAGTAGTGTGGACACTGTTGATTACCAACGTCCACCGCAGTAACACAAATCTGCTCATGAAAATTGAATGCTGACAAAGAATGATTATATTAAATGCATGACATTACCATTTGCAACCTTTCTACATCCACACAGAATGGCAATGAAGGTAGGGTACATGGTAAATGACCCTCACACCTCCTTAAAAAGCATACAGTACTGTATGCTATTTCTTTATTGAAGTGAAATTTTTTTAGGCATGGTAGTGAGAGTTTGGAGTGAAATGGAAGTGAGACTCCACTAGATGGTTTTGCTGTTCAGCAGATGACTGCTGCAGAACCTGGAGTCCAGAGGAAGGCACTCTGCTGCGCACACACACGCACACACACACACACACACACACACACACACACACACACACACACACACACACACACACACACACACACACACACACACACATACATATGCACTTTCATATTCAGTGTTAAAGTTTACTTTGGGACCAGTAGTGGACCTTAATGAACTGCTGAGAGAACTCTGCACTTCCATAATAATAAAAGGCAGTGTCAAATTACGTCTTCAGAACTTCTGGGATCAGTTCTTACAGGAACTGACAGCTTTTTAACAGCTGTTGTATTTCATGTGTGCCTGGGGTACAAGTGTGTCTTGCTTTGCATATTAGGCAGCTATTGTCTCCACAAACTATCTGGGTAAATCCCCTGTTGAAAGATAATACTAGCTGGCTTTATTTTTATAATTTTGTTATTGGTCTTTGCTAAAGTTAGTCTCAAACTGCATTTAAATTTGCTTTTGTACATAGTCCTAGGCTCTGTGCACTATTTTATCTTAATCCTTCGTTAGCAGGTTTTTTTTTCCATGTTTTTTCTTTGACGTACTTTGCTGGAGTGAATAAAATGTGTCTCAGCTTGTCCTGTGTGCATTAAGCAAACATTTCTTTCATCTGTGGCAGTGAGTTTTCATTCTGTTAAATTACTGGCATTGAACATGTACCTTTTTTGAAGACGAGACAGGTTGCATAAATGCAGAGGAACATATGACATTCTACTTCATTAATTGCAGTTTGAACATGGGTGTGTGCATCCTCTGTGATTTATGTAGCATTGACTAGATTGTAGTATTTCTAGTGATTTTGTAGTGCAGTTCTAGTAGATGTAAGTTTTGATGTGTATATAGGGTCACTGATACTCACTAGGCTAGTGATTTTTCATAGGGTTTGCCTTATATTTTTTTTTACTCATCTTTCTCTGCAGATAATCTTGAGATGGCATCCAGCTACTTGCAGATGTAAACCGTTTGCAAATCTTGTTGAGAAACAGTTGTGAATTGATAAGGACCAGATTTGAGGGTTGGGAGACTTGAATGAGCACAGAACCTAAAGGGTTAAATGAGGTTTTGTGATTGTCTGCAGATGTTGGTGAGGGCCTCTGCATTTGCACCAGAGCATGAGTCCCAAATACTGCAGCTTGGTTTCTCTTTTCTAGGTGGTACACTATACCTGAGATAATGTAAATACCTCTCACCATCTTAGCACAGTAATTCTGAGCAAAGCCAAAATTAATGGGAGGACCAGAGACTACAAATCAGGGTCTGATCTTAAATATTGCTCCTAAAAAGCTGATAGATTAACACTTTGTGCATTATCATGAATTTTTCTGAAGGGTATGATATTTCAATCTCAAATGCCTGGAATTATTATTCATTCCTGATTTGCCAGGAACCCACACTTTTTATGGGGAACTAACCAAAAAAATATAAAGCTAAAATCTGAATGTTCTGCAAAATTCTGAACAGTTCAGAAGTATGCAGCATCTGCCAGTGAGAAATCAGAGATGGCCCTTTCCTTTGTGCAACTTAAGCAGTCGTACTCTTTACCACTTTATCAAAGGTTCATATAGGTTCATAGGTTCATACTAGGCTATCTGCCCTAGGGCATTTATAAGCCTAGCCAGAGTATGTTAGGCTTTCGCCACCCATTTTAAATTAATTTTGCTATGCCCTTTTTCGAGGTTAGTATACTGTGCCTCTGTCTAACAGTGACACAGAAGTGATACCCCGGGTAAACCTACGATCTCCCATCCACTCATCAAGATTCCTCTTGAAGAGAGTCAATGAGGGACTCTGCCTAACCTGGACTGGGATTTTATTCCAGAGTGAAGGGAGCCTCTGAGTTATGAATCTGTCCCTCCAGCATGTCCTATTTATTTCAGTGCTGAGGTTCAAGTCTCTCAAGCGTGTAGCTCGATGGGATTCGGATTTTTTGAGGTGCAGCATGTCCCTTAATTCCGGGTTGGACATGGCTTTATATGTCAGGCACAGGTCGCCTCTGAGCAGATGGTATGCCACTGAGTAGAGCTGGAGTTTCTTTAACCGGGCAGCATAGGGCATCTGTTTGAGCCCTTTGATCCTCTTGGTGAGGTACTTTTGGGGTCTTTCCAGTTGCTGCAGGTGTTTGGTAAGGTACATCCCAAAAGGGGCATTGTACTCGATTATGGGCCTGATGAGGGATGAGTAAAGAGGCACAATGACCTCCCCTAATCTAGATGTGAATCCCTTCATGATTAGGAGGGCTAAATAAAATGTTTTTCTAACCACTTTGGCCACGTGGTTGTCAAATGAGAGATTGCTATCAACTTGGGTCCCCAGGTCCCTAATTACTTCTTCTGTATTCAATGGATTACCACCTATGTGGTAATTTGTGGGCACTTTGTTTTTGCCAAAGGGGATGACTATACACTTTTTGGCATTTAGCTTGAGGCCATGGCTCTGGCACCAGTTGTCTGTTTCTATGAGGCCCTTTTGGAGGATGCTTGTGTCGGCTGGAGAGTCGATTATGGCGCCCAGTTTGCAGTCATCTGTGAACTTGGTCAGCCACAGTCCTTCTGTGTTGGCCTGTACCTCCGAGAAATATATACCGAACAAGAGTGGTCCCAGGACTGAGCCTTGTGGGACGCCACTTATAACTGGTTTGGAGTCTGACATGGCTCCAGCAATTCTAACCATGTGGGTTCTGTCCTTGAGCCAGTTTGCAACCCATCTAGTGACATAGGGGTTTATATTTAAGCTGTTGAGCTTATTTATAATGCCCGAGTGGGGTATTGTATCGAAGGCTTTTGCAAGGTCCAGGTAGGCTGTGTGGACCACCTTCCCTTCGTCAATGGCCTTGGTGACTGTTTCAAAGAAGTCGACCAGGTTTAAGAGGCAGGATCTGCCCTTAACAAAGCCGAACTGGGTAGAATTCAGTGTCTGTAGGTCCCCAATATCTTTATTTATGAGTTCCATGATGATCCTTTCCCTAGCTGTGCAGACCAAGCTAGTCAGGCTTATGGGGCGATAGTTTCCAGGGTCCGTTGAGGCACCACCTTTGTGGAGAGGGACCACTGTTGCTGTACGCCACTCTTTGGGTACATATCCTGTAGTAAGGCTGAGACTGAACAGTAGGTTTTATGTTTGGGTTTAGCTCTTCTTGGAGTTCATGTAGGATGCAGCCCAGGACACTGTCTGGTCCCATTGATGCTGTGTTTTTTGCTTTGGAGAGGGCGGCTCTTACCTGAGCATCTGAGATGTTAGGGGGGCAGCACTCTGCTGGGATAGATATTTGCCCTTTTGGTGGGGAGGGGGGGAGAAGTTTGCACTGAACCTGTCAGCTAGGATGTTGGCAATGTCTGTGGGTTTGGTGTATTTTTTGTCATTTTGGACTAATTCTGAGCATATCTGGGAATTCCCACCCAGGTTCCTAACATAACTAAAGAAAGCCTTGTGATTATCCTTAGTGTTCTGTGCAATTTTTCTCTCGAAACTGGCCTTAGACGATTTTATGAGTGCCCTTAGTTTTTTGCTAATACTGATCAGAGATGCCTTCCCTTTTTGGGATTTTGCTCTATCATGTAGTAGCTTCCTCCTTCTATTGTATAGTTTGTTTATGGCTTGGACCCGCCAGACAGGATGTCTGCCTTTGGAGGATTGGGTCTTGGTTTTATTTGGGATTGCATGATCCATGCATTCCTGAAGGTGTTCATAGAATGCATTTATAAAGGATTCTGCTGTCTGGGCCATATTTTTCACAGGCCCGGGGGCTTTGAAGGATTCCACCTCGGTTATGAGGAGTGTGAAATTTGCTTTAGAGAAGTTTTTCACTGTGGTTTTCTGGGCAGGGGGTGGGGTTGGGATGTGAATATCCAGTGAGATCAGTTTATGGTCTGATCTTACCAGTGAGGGATACACTTCTGGTCTGAAGCATTGAGTCCCCATGTTGGTGATGATCAGGTCCAGTATGTTTTCCCCTCTTGTGGGAGTGGTAACAAGTTGTTCCATAGCATTTGAGTTTATGAATTCTAGGAACCTTTGGGCTAGGGTGTTGGAGCTAGAGTAATGCTCCCAGTCTATGTTTGGGTAGTTGAAGTCGCCCAATATAATGGTGTTTGGAGAGACCTTCATATTTTCCAGTGTTCTCAGGAAGGCCGAGTGGGGTTCCTGGGTTTGGGAGGGTGGTCTGTAGCAGGCTATAAACAGGAAGGCAGTTTTACCCACTGTTAGTTGCACATGGATAGTCTCTGATTCTTCGTGCTTTGCCACCAACCTGGAGGTGTGGGTATCTTTGATGAATATAGATACTCCCCCTCCTTTTGTGGTTCGGTCCAAGTTTTGGGGCCGAAAAGCATGGTATGAGGTATAACCTGGTAGTGCTGGGGTGCTCTCAGGAGCCCTGAACCAGGTTTTTGTTACTGCACAGATATCGATGTTCTCCATGCTAAGGAGAGTTTCAAGTGCGTGCATCTTGAGGTTTAGACTTCTGGCGTTGAGTAGCATTACTCTTAGTTTCTTATCCCTTGTGATACCTATGGAGGTGGGTTTGTCTTTTGAGCCTTGCCTAAAAAAGGCACTATGGGGGTAGGAAGAGCCTTTGCCAATATCCGAAAGCCCAGGGGTGACAGGTGCAAGCCTTCCCTAGCAAAGCATCGCGCCTTGTCGAGCATATCATCCCAAGCTGACAGGCATTGGATCCCCTTTGAATGTCACCAGTACTTAAGCCAGTTGTTGAAATTGATCATCTTGTCTTCATATTGTGGCATTATTCTTGGTGAGGGTAAGGTGCTACTCAAGGTCAGGGTCATACCGGCCTGGGATACATGCTCAGAGAGCTCCTCTATGTCTCTTTTCATGTAGTCCAGGGAGGTACGTCTCAGGTCATTCACACCAGCATGGACAATGACTGAGTCATATTTGTACTTGCCTTGGAGTGACCTGAGTGCTTGTATTATGTGGGGGATCCTAGCGCCCGACAGGCTGCTCACCATGACCTTCTCCTTGTTCAGCCTGGTGAGCGGGACGTCAGTGTGCCTGACGATAGAGTCACCTATTATAAGTGTATCAGGTGTGTTGTTTAGCCTTAAGGGCTGTGACTGTTCGGCACACTGGCTTTGTGAGATATGTGTTGCATGTGTTTTGTTTTTGGGTAGCAGTTGCTTGGGTGTCTGCTTTGGAGGTCTCTGCTGCTTAGGCAGATCTTTATTTAGAGCCTCCGAATATGTTTTTGTGTGATCATGTGTTTGGTTTGCTGTCGTGGTAGGTCTATGTGAGACTGGAATTGTAGTGAGTGTGGTTTCCTTCTCCTCCTGACTGGTTATGCCAGTACTGAGTTGAGAGAGCTTAGCCTCCAGTTTGGCTATATGGTTGCATCTCTCACATGTTTTGGAATTTGTTGGGAGGAGGAGAGGGTTGTCTGTGTACATGAGGCAGTTGTAACATTGCCTCAAGATTCCCAGGTTCACCAGCTGGACCGGAGAGGAGATTGACAACTGACCTTTGGACATGCTAGAATAATATTGGGAATTCCTTTATAATTGAAAACAAGGGCCAATGGGGAGTGAGGGTGTAGTGATTTTAATTTTTAGTGCTGACTTATATAATTGCTTTAGTGAGTAAGTGCCAGGTAACTTAAGTGCAATGTGTTACAGGTAACTTAAATGCAAAAACGACAAACAGTAACTTTCTTTCAAGTGAAACAAGGAAATAAGTACAGTAAGCAATGCAGATATGACTAGGGATCCACAGAAGCACTGAGAAGCCGTGTTTTAGGTGGAATTAGCGTTCCAGGGAAATAACAAGCAAACAAACAACAAGCATACAAACAAAGCTAGATTCAGCAGGCCTGGATCTAGTCTATGTTACAGCAAACAAGGTGCACCAATTTCAGTAAGAAACAGTTCAGATATGCAGGCACTCTAAACCTTTAACCAGAAATTCCCAGCTCAGAAGGGCAGAGTCCAGCCTCTCCTCCCACAAGAGTGCAGACCACGAACCTTCTTAATGTAAAATAACTGGCCTGAAGCCCAAGTGCATAAACCAGAACTAACACACTTTAGGAATAACAAACACTGAGCTCTCGATCAGCAGTTCCCAACTTAGAAGGATGAAATCTACCTGTCCTGCCACCACAGTGCATGCCACAAACCTTCCTAATGTAAAACAACTGGTCTGAAGCCCAAGTGCTTAATCCAAAAGACTTAGAATGATAGCTACACTTTAATCAAGTTACTACCAAGTAGTAATAAATACAACTGAATACTTTAAAGAATGCCTGGATTAGTGCTCAAGTTATACAAACAAAGCTAGATTCAGCAGGCCTGGATCTAGTCTATGCTACAGCAAACAAGGTGTACCAATTTCAGTAAGAAGCAGTTCAGATATGCAGGCACTATAAGCCTTTAACCAGAAATTCCCAGCTCAGAAGGGCAGAGTCCAGCCTCTCCTCCCACAAGAGTGCAGACCACAAACCCTCTTAATGCAAAATAACTGGCCTGAAAGCCCAAGTGCTTAAACCAGAATTAATACACTTTTAGAATAACAGACACTGAGCATCCTCTGTGATTTATGTAGCATTGACTAGATTGTAGTATTTCTAGTGATTTTGTAGTGCAGTTCTAGTAGATGTAAGTTTTGATGTGTATATAGGGTCACTGATACTCACTAGGCTAGTGATTTTTCATAGGGTTTGCCTTATATTTGTTTTACTCATCTTACTCTGCAGATAATCTTGACATGGCATCCAGCTACTTGCAGATGTAAACCGTTTGCAAATTTTGTTGCGAAACAGTTGTGAATTGAATGCAAAATAAGGACCAGATTTGAGGGTTGGGAGACTTGAATGAGCACAGAACCTAAAGGGTTAAATGAGGTTTTCTGATTGTCTGCAGATGTTGGTGAGGGCCTCTGTATTTGCACCAGAGCATGAGTCCCAAATACTGCAGCTTGGTTTCTCTTTTCTAGGTGGTACACTATACCTGAGATAATGTAAATACCTCTCACCATCTTAGCACAATAATTCTGAGCAAAGCCAAAATTAATGGGAGGACCAGAGACTACAAATCAGGGTCTGATCTTAAATATTGCTCCTAAAAAGCTGATAGACTAACACTTTGTGCATTATCATGCATTTTTCTGAAGGGTATGATATCTCAATCTCAAATGCCTGGAATTATTATTCATTCCTGATTTGCCAGAAACCCACACTTTTTATGGGGAACTAACCAAAAAATATAAAGCTAAAATCTGAATGTTCTGCAAAATTCTGAACAGTTCAGAGGTATGCAGCATCTGCCAGTGAGAAATCAGAGATGGCCCTTTCCTTTGTGCAACTTAAACAGTCGTACTCTTTACCACTGTATCATAGGTTCATATAGGTTCATAGGTTCATACTAGGCTATCTGCCCTAGGGCATTTATAAGCCTAGCCAGAGTATGTTTGGCTTTCGCCACCCATTTTAAATTAATTTTGCTATGCCCTTTTTCGAGGTTAGTATACTGTGCCTCTGTCTAACAGTGACACAGAAGTGATACCCGGGGTAAACCTACGATCTCCCATCCACTCATCAAGATTCCTCTTGAAGAGAGTCAATGAGGGACTGTGCCTAACCTGGACTGGGATTTTATTCCAGAGTGAAGGGAGCATCTGGGTTATGAATCTGTCCCTCCAGCATGTCCTATTTATGTCAGTGCTGAGGTTCAAGTCTCTCAAGCGTGTAGCTCGATGGGATTTGGATTTTTTGAGGTGCAGCATGTCCCTTAATTCCGGATTAGACATGGCTTTATACGTCAGGCACAGGTCTCCTCTGAGCAGGCGGTATGCCACTGAGTAGAGCTGGAGTTTCTTTAACCGGGCAGCATATGGCATCTGTTTGAGCCCTTTGATCCTCTTGGTGAGGTACTTTTGGGGTCTTTCCAGTTGCTGCAGGTGTTTGGTAAGGTACATCCCAAAAGGGGCATTGTACTCGATTATGGGCCTGATGAGGGATGAGTAAAGAGGCACGATGACATTCCCTAATCTAGATGTGAATCCCTTCATGATTAGGTGGGCTATATAAAATGTTTTTCTAACCACTTTGGCCACGTGGTTGTCAAATGAGAGATTGCTATCAACTTGGGTCCCCAGGTCCCTAATTACTTCTTCTGTATTTAATGGATTACCACCTATGTGGTAATTTGTGGGCACTTTGTTTTTGCCAAAGGGGATGCCTATACACTTTTTGGCATTTAGCTTGAGGCCATGGCTCTGGCACCAGTTGTCTGTTTCTATGAGGCCCTTTTGGAGGATGCTTGTGTCGGCTGGAGAGTCGATTATGGCGCCCAGTTTGCAGTCATCTGCGAACTTGGTCAGCCACAGTCCTTCTGTGTTGGCCTGTACCTCCGAGAAATATATACCGAACAAGAGAGGTCCCAGGACTGAGCCTTGTTGGATGCCACTTGTAACTGGTTTGTAGTCTGACATGGCTCCAGCAATTCTAACCATGTGGGTTCTGTCCTTGAGCCAGTTTGCAACCCATCTAGTGACATAGGGGTTTATATTTAAGCTGGTGAGCTTATCTATAATGCCCGAGTGGGGTATTGTATCGAAGGCTTTTGTGAGGTCCAGGTAGGCTGTGTGGACCACCTTCCCTTCGTCAATGGCCTTGGTGACTGTTTCAAAGAAGTCGACCGGGTTTAAGAGGCAGGATCTGCCCTTAACAAAGCTGAACTGGGTAGGATCCAGTGTTTGTAGGTCCCCAATATCTTTATTTATGATGTCCATGATGATCCTTTCCATAGCTTTGCAGACCAAGCTAGTCAGGCTTATGGGGCGATAGTTTCCAGGGTCCATTGAGGCACCACCTTTGTGGAGAGGGACCACTGTTGCTGTACGCCACTCTTTGAGTACATATCCTGTAGTAAGGCTGAGATTGAACAGTAGTTTTATGTTTGGGTTTAGCTCTTCTTGGAGTTCATGTAGGACGCAGCCCGGGACACTGTCTGGTCCCATTGATGCTGTGTTTTATGCTTTGGAGAGTGCGGCTCTTACCTGAGCATCTGAGATGTCAGGGAGACAGCACTCTGCTGGGATAGATATTTGCCCTTTTGGTGGGGGGTGGAGTTTGCGCTGAACCTGTCAGCTAGGATGTTGGCAATGTCTGTGGGTTTGGTGTATTTTTTGTCATTTTGGATTAATTCTGAGCATATCTGGGAATTCCCACCCAGGTTCCTAACATAACTAAAGAAAGCCTTGTGATTATCCTTAGTGTCCTGTGCAATTTTTCTCTCGAAGTTAGACAATTTTATGAGTGCCCTTAGTTTTTTGCTAATACTGATCAGAGATGCCTTCCCTTTTTGGGATTTTGCTCTATCATGTAGTAGCTTCCTCCTTCTATTGTATAGTTTATTTATGGCTGGGGTCCACCAGACAGGACGTCTGCCTTTGGAGGATTGGGTCTTGGTTTTATTTGGGATTGCATGATCCATGCATTCCTGAAGGTGTTCATAGAATGCATTTATAAAGGATTCTGTGGTCTGGGCCATATTTTTCACAGGCCCGGGGGCTTTAAAGGATTCCACCTCGGTTTTGAGGAGTGTGAAATTTGCTTTAGAGAAGTTTTTCACTGTGGTTTTCTGGGCACGGGGTGGGGTTGGGATGTGAATATCCAGTGAGATCAGTTTATGGTCTGATCTTACCAGTGAGGGATACACTTCTGCAACTCCACACACAGCGAACAGTTCAAAAGAAATAAAGCACAAACATAATCCAAGTCCAAGTATAACACCAGCTCTTTATTTCGGATCTGGTACCTCGGCCTTTCGCCTTCAAAGGATCACAAAAACACTGCATATTCTCACAGTATAAATACACATTTTCTTAATAGTGTAATTAGTGTTAATTAATTAATTAGCACAGCCCTCTGAGATAGTCAATTTGAACATTTCATGCGTTTAAAGGAACATTCAATATTACATAAAAAGCAGCAGTTTAAAAAGCAGCAATTTTAAAGATTTCCAAGTAAAAATACCATTCAATTTTACTTAAGAATATCCACTTATGTATATTTAGAGATAGAAATAGTCAGTACCAGCAATACATCTTGCTTGCATTATTTATAAAATAGTTATAAATAAATTACTGATTAGATTCCTACAAATAATTATATATTTCAATATTACAGACACCCTAAACATTTATTCATTACAACATTTAAATACTTAATTCCAAATTTAATCCACCAGGTTTTAAAGTGTTATATTTGAGAAACATTTTGGTTTCTAATCCTAATAATTTTTGAATGAACTTTTCCCCACCTTCAAAATAAAATGGCTTTCCTAAGATACAAAATCTTAGGCTATTAGAGCAACCACCATGATGATCCACAAAATGTTTAGCCACAGGACTAAATTCACTTTTATTTTTTATGTCCCTTAGATGTTCAAGTATACGAACTCGAACCATTCTTTTAGTCTGCCCTATGTACCATACATTTTTACATGAACATCCCAATATATATACAACTCCCACTGACCTACAGTTAAAGTAAAATCTAGGTGAAAAAGATATTCCATTGATTTTACTTAGGTTTATAACCTTTGCACAAATGCTACAGTGACCACAGGGATGTGTACCTACGGGAAGATCTAAAATGTCATCTCCTTTCACAAAATTGAAATTTAATAATTCTTTTAAATTTTTCCCCCTCTTGTAAGAGAAGGTTATATGTTTAGGAAAAAGATGACCTATATTTTCATCTTCCTTAATGAGATACCAGTATTTTCTTATCAATTTTTCAACTTGATCCGATAGAGGAGAAAACTTAGTCACATAAAATAACTTTTCTTCCCCATCCCATTAGTGATCTTCTTATAGCTATCACAATCAATATTAACCAAACTTTTATTAATTTTCCGATGTTCACTATCAATGACCCCCAGAAATTTATTCTTAATCATTCTCAAATGATCCATATTATAGCCTCTCTCAATTAGCCTTAACTCAACCTTATTTAACTCATTATGTCTTTCACTTGGGTTACTTGTGTGGTCAGAGATCCTTTTAAATTCCCCTAAGGGTAATGAACGTACAAGATGTCCAGGATGCATGCTCTCAGCATGTAGGAACATATTAACAGAAGTATTCTTTCTAAATGGCCTATATCCAATATTTCCTTCATTCTGATATAACGTTATATCCAGAAAATGTATCTCTTTCCTACTAAATTCAAAGGAAAAAGTCAGCCCATGGCTATTCCCATTTAGTATATCAAAAAACTCAAAAAATTCCAAAATATCACCCTTACAAATTAAAAAAAGATCATCAATATAACGCTTGTAAGTAACAACATTCTTTTTATAAAAGGAACTGGGGTAAATAAATAGTTTCTCAAAATAACCCATATAAATAATGGCATATGAGGGTGCAAAAGCAGCCCCCATAGCCGTTCCCTTTAATTGCAAAAAGAATTCATTGTTAAAACAAAAATAATTATGAGTAAGGCTAAATTCTAATAATTGAATCAAAAATATTGTTCTGGGTCCATCACCTAGCATCTCAAAAACTGCATCCAGTCCCCATTTTCTATTGATGTTAGTATATAGGGATTTCACATCAATTGTCACCCAATAGTAATCATTACACCATTTTATTTGAGAAAGTTCATTCAATAAATCTTGAGTATTGGAAATATGTGCCATAACTTTACTTAAATGTTTTTTTAGATGAAAATCCAGAAACAAGTTGACATTACTCAAAAATGCACCAATTCCTGACACTATTGGCCTGCCAGGGGGTTTAGTTAAATTTTTATGCACCTTAGGCAGAACATAAAACATAGGTGTTGATGGGTTTTTAACATATAATTTACAAACATCATTATGACTAAAAAAACCCAAATGTTCCCCTCTTTCCAGCAGGTTCAATAGATCAGCATTAAATTCAATTATAGGATTTTTAACTAGACTTTTATATTCATCTTCACTGTTAAGTAAATCATATACCATTTCACAGTAAAAAGTTTTGTTTGTAATAACCCAGTTGCCCCCTTTATCTGCACTTTTAAAAATAAATTCCTTTTTAACATTTATTAAACTTTTTAAAGCATTCCATTCATTTTTAACTAGATTGTATTGTTTTTCACCGTCATTAAACTTTTTCATTAATAACGTCAACTCCCTAAATACAATCTTGAAAAACATGGCAATCACAGGAACTTTTATATTTGGTATAAATCTACTATTAGAAGCTAACTTAGGTAACATTAATTTTCCATAGCCTGTAAAGAAACTTTCAGTATAGTCATCATTGTTATTTAAACCTGATACATCTTCATCTGAAGAGCAACAATCCATGTTCTCATAGTCATATATAGACAAATTCAACAAATCAATGTCAGCATCACCTCCAAAATAATTTTCATCAACAATACTGTTTCGCATGTTATTAGTGTCATTAATATTAGAGAAATACACTTTTAAATACAACTTTCTCAAAAAACTTTTTAACTCCATATACAAATCCCCAAGTGAAGGAAAAAAGGTAGGCACAAACTTACTGCCTTTCAGTAATACTGATTTCATATCCTCACTAAGGGATAAATCGGACAAATTAATCAAACAAAGAGATCGTTCATTGGACACACTCACATTGCTATTCTTTAAGGCGGTTCCTTCCCTTTCGGCCGTTTCTCCCACGGCCCGATTTGTTGTTCTGAAAAGAACTATCATTTTTGGAAGAGTTTACTCCGCCACTAGTACCCTCAGTCTCAACATTCCCATTGTTAGTAAATTCTGCAAAAGTAACGTTTTTAGGACCAAAAGTACTTTTTCCACGCTCTCCCGACGATGTGGACACACTCCGCTGTCTAGAAGAATTTCTCCTAACCTTTGACCTGCTGCGCGTTTTTTCACGTTGCCAGGAAAAGAGTACACCCGTTTCGTAATCTTTCAGGTCACATAACAGCTTATTTCTCTTCCGCTGTAGGATGTCATTTTCTAATTTAGACACCTTTTCCTTAATTTTGATGAATTGCACCTTAAAACAGGACTCCTCCACCACCTCGTCCTGTAGGTGCATAATTTCATTTTTGAGCTTGTCATGTAACCTTTGGTTCCGTTTCACAAGAATACGGAGCCATTTAGTAGTACATTCTAGTGACGCTTGTTTCCATTCGTCTAACAGGTCATGCTCATCCTTGGAAAAAGCAGTGGCAGGCAGCTTATCAATGCGTAGCCCTCTAGGCGTCAAATTAAAACTTATATATTTCTCCAGCAAACAAGTGTCGAGAAATAAAGCGATTTCTTTAGTCATGAGTCTGTCCAAGGAAATAAAACGATCATCCATCTGACTATTCCCACCAATGTTCCATAAATCCACATTCACAAATTTTCTTTCACGTTCATTGACCATATCAGCAAAATTAAAGGCTCCTGGCACATTGTTCTGCCCCGAAGCTCCACTTGCCTGTGTCATTTTACTGGTAATGTTCTCGGACCAACAGCAACTCCACACACAGCGAACAGTTCAAAAGAAATAAAGCACAAACATAATCCAAGTATAAATACACATTTTCTTAATAGTGTAATTAGTGTTAATTAATTAATTAGCACAGCCCTCTGAGATAGTCAATTTGAACACTAATTACACTATTAAGAAAATGTGTATTTATACTGTGAGAATATGCAGTGTTTTTGTGATCCTTTGAAGGCGAAAGGCCGAGGTACCAGATCCGAAATAAAGAGCTGGTGTTATACTTGGACTTGGATTATGTTTGTGCTTTATTAGGGATACACTTCTGGTCTGGAGCATAGAGTCCCCATGTTGGTGATGATCAGGTCCAGTATGCTTTCCCCTCTTGTGGGAGTGGTAACAAGTTGTTCTATAGCATCTGAGTTTATGAATTCTAGGAACCTTTGGGCTAGGGTGTTGGAGCTAGAGTAATGCTCCCAGTCTATGTTTGGGTAGTTGAAGTCACCCAATATAATGGTGTTTGGAGAGAACTTCATATTTTCCAGTGTTCTCAGGAAGGCCGAGTGGGGTTCCTGGGTTTGGGAGGGTGGTCTGTAGCAGACTATAAACAGGAAGGCAGTTTTACTCACTGTTAGTTGCACATGGATAGTCTCTGATGCTTTGTGCTTTGCCACCAACCTGGAGGTGTGGGTATCTTTGATGAATATCGATACTCCCCCTCCTTTTGTGGTTCGGTCCAAGTTTTGGGGCCGAAAAGCATGGTATGAGGTATAACCTGGTAGTGCTGGGGTGCTCTCGGGAGCCCTGAACCAGGTTTCTGTTACTGCACAGATATCGATGTTCTCCATGCTAAGGAGAGTTTCAAGTGCGTGCATCTTGAGGTTTAGACTTTTGGCGTTGAGTAGCATTACTCTTAGTTTCTTATCCCTTGTGATACCTATGGAGGTGGGTTTGTCTTTTGAGCCTTGCCTAAAAAAGGCACTATGGGGGTAGCAAGAGCCTTTGCCAATATCTGAAAGCCCAGGGATGACAGGTGCAAGCCTTCACTAGCGAAGCATCGTGCCTTGTTGAGCATATCATCCCAGGCTGACAGGCACTGGATCCCCTTTGAATGACACCAGTACTTAAGCCAGTTGTTGAAATTGATCATCTTGTCTTCATATTGTGGCATCATTCTTGGTGAGGGTAAGATGCTACTCAAGGTCAGGGTCATACCGGCCTGGGATACATGCTCAGAGAGCTCCTCTATGTCTCTTTTCATGTAGTCCAGGGAGGTACGTCTCAGGTCATTCACACCAGCATGGACAATGACTGAGTCATATTTGTACTTGCCTTGGAGTGACCTGAGTGCTTGTGTTATGTGGCAGATCCTAGCGCCCAACAGGCTGCTCACCGTGACCTTCTCCTTGTTCAGCCTGGTGAGCGGGACGTCAGTGTGCCTGACGATAGAGTCACCTATTACAAGTGTATCAGGTGTGTTGTTTAGCCTTAAGGGCTGTGACTGTTCGGCACACTGGCTTTGTGAGATATGTGTTGCACGTGTTTTGTTTTGGGGTAGCAGTTGCTTGGGTGTCTGCTTTGGAGGTCTCTGCTGCTTAGGCAGATCTTTATTTAGAGCCTCCGAGTATGTTTTTGTGTGATTATGTGTTTGGTTTGCTGTTGTGGTAGGTCTATGTGAGACTGGAATTGTAGTGAGTGTGGTTTCCTTCTCCTCCTGACTGGCTATGCCAGTACTGAGTTGAGAGAGCTTAGCCTCCAGTTTGGCTATATGGTTGCATCTCTCACATGTGTTGGAATTTGTTGGGAGGAGGAGAGGGTTGTCTGTGTATATGAGGCAGTTGTAACATTGCCTCAAGATTCCCAGGTTCACCAACTGGACCGGAGAGGAGATTGACAACTGACCTTTGGACATGCTAGAATAATATTGGGAATTCCTTTATAATTGAAAACAAGGGCCAATGGGGAGTGAGGGTGTAGTGCTTTTAATTTTTAGTGCTGACTTATATAATTGCTTTAGTGAGTAAGTTACAGGTAACTTAAGTGCAATGTGTTACAGGTAACTTAAATGCAAAAACGACAAACAGTAACTTTCTTTCAGGTGAAACAAGGAAATAAGTACAGTAAGCAATGCAGATTTCACTAGGGATCCACAGAAGCGCTGAGAAGCCACGTTTTAGGTGGAATTAGCGTTTCAGGGAAATAACAAGCAAACAAACAACAAGCATACAAACAAAGCTAGATTCAGCAGGCCTGGATCTAGTCTATGCTACAGCAAACAAGGTGTACCAATTTCAGTAAGAAACAGTTCAAATATGCAGGCACTATAAACCTTTAACCAGAAATTCCCAGCTCAGAAGGGCAGAGTCCAGCCTCTCCTCCCACAAGAGTGCAGACCACAAACCTTCTTAATGTAAAATAACTGGCCTGAAGCCCAAGTGCATAAACCAGAACTAATACACTTTAGGAATAACAGACACTGAGCTCTCAATCAGCAGTTCCCAACTTAGAAGGATGAAAGCTACCTGTCCTGCTACCACAGTGCATGCCACAAACCTTCCTATTGTAAAACAACTGGTCTGAAGCCCAAGTGCTTAATCCAAAAGACTTAGAATGATAGCTACACTTTAATCAAGTTACTACCAAGCAGTAATAAATACAACTGAATACTTTAAAGAATGCCTGGATTAGTGCTCAAGTTATATACAAACAAAGCTAGATTCAGCAGGCCTGGATCTAGTCTATGCTACAGCAAACAAGGTGTACCAATTTCAGTAAGAAGCAGTTCAGATATGCATGCACTATAAGCCTTTAACCAGAAATTCCCAGCTCAGAAGGGCAGAGTCCAGCCTTTCCTCCCACAAGAGTGCAGACCACAAACCCTCTTAATGTAAAATAACTGGCCTGAAAGCCCAAGTGCTTAAACCAGAATTAATACACTTTTAGAATAACAGACACTGAGCCCTCAATCAGCAGTTCCCAAATTAGAAGGATGTAAGCTACCTGTTCTGCCACTACAGTGCAGACCACAAACCCTCTCAATGTAAAACAACTGGTATGAAGCCCAAGTGTTGAAACTAAAAGGCTTAGAATGAGTTACACCAAGCAGTAATAAATACAATTGAGTACTTTTAAGATGACACAAAAGCAAAATAAAGTAGGAAGAAACACAAGTACAGTAAAAGCAGATGAATTTTTTTTTTTCAGAAAAGTAGCAAAAGCAGTAGTAAATACAATTCTCATGCAGTGCAAGCTGGCACACTTGAATATGTAGCAATATTAGTCCACACACAGTTTGAAAAAATGTAATTAAATTAAAAAGGATTAAAAGCAAGTGCAGAAAGGGTTAATTAGGTAGAATGCGGTAAAGAGATGGGCCTGGGGGAATGTCTTAGATCAAATCTACAGTGGGGCGGGCACTAAAAAATCCACAAAATTTAAACTACAACCGTTTCAACACAGATGTGAGGAATGTGCAAATTATAAAGCCAAAAAATATATACTGTTCTCTCTCTCTATATATATATATATATATACAACAGATATCTAAGCAAACAATTTAGCTCTATAATACAGAATAATACAGAAAAGTATACTCAGCTCTATATATTTGCAGATAGTTCTGTAAGGCTGTCTCTCAAACTAAGGTTCCAGTTTGAATGCAGATTGTTAATTAACAGGACACACAACACTAGCTCAATTATATAGCTGAAGACAAGGCAGGAAATGAGGGGGGGTGGGGAAAAAGTTTCAACACAGATGTGAGGAATGTGCAAATTATAAAGCCAAAAATATATACTGTTCTCTCTCTCTCTCTCTCTCTATATATATATATATATATATATATATATATATATATATACACAACAGATATCTAAGCAAACAATTTAGCTCTATAATACAGAATAATACAGAAAAGTATACTCAGCTCTATATATTTGCAGATAGTTCTGTAAGGCTGTCTCTCAAACTAAGGTTCCAGTTTGAATGCAGATTGTTAATTAACAGGACACACAACGCTAGCTCAATTATATAGCTGAAGACAAGGCAGGAAATGGCGGGGGGGATTTCAACACAGATGTGAGGAATGTACAAATTATAAAGCCAAAAAATATTTACTGTTCTCTCTCTCTCTCTCTCTCTATATATATATATATATATATATATATATATATATATATATATATATATACAACAGATATCTAAGCAAACAATTTAGCTCTATAATACAGAATAATACAGAAAAGTATACCCAGCTCTATATATTTGCAGATAGTTCTGTAAGGCTGTCTCTCAAACTAAGGTTCCAGTTTGAATGCAGATTGTTAATTAACAGGTCACACAACACTAGCTCAATTATATAGCTGAAGACAAGGCAGGAAATGAGGGGGGGGGGGGAAGTTTCAACACAGATGTGAGGAATGTGCAAATTATAAAGCCAAAAATATATACTGTTCTCTCTCTCTCTCTCTCTATATATATATATATATATATATATATATATATATATATATATACAACAGATATCTAAGCAAACAATTTAGCTCTATAATACAGAATAATACAGAAAAGTATACTCAGCTCTATATATTTGCAGATAGTTCTGTAAGGCTGTCTCTCAAACTAAGGTTTCCTTTGCACTTCCTTATAGAAGTTTCACTTCTATTGCAAGTGGCGACCACGCACATTCTTTTTTAGTAATGTTTTTTAATCATTTTTTTATGGAGTCAGCAACAGAAACAAACAGTTCCAATGTACCAATACATTTGTAGGCTAGCAGCAGCATAATAGCTATTGAACATAACGATGATAACATAGTTATATTTATGAGGCAGCCTGATGAAAGTGGCACACAGACCTCATGTTCAATGAGAAGATGTCACACCACACAACACTGTAAAGTAACTCTGCAGGAAGTGACAGTGCATCACAAAATCAAGCACATGCTGACATTGAACTCATACTTGTACAGGGAGCAATCCCATGCACTTCTACACAATGTTTCCTAAACTAGACAAACACTATTAGGATGATGGCCGACATGCAGAGGTAACAATGTCCACAGTGACACCTTTACAAAGGAATGCCAGGTGCAGGAATTTGTTACAGCTACCCCAGAAAACATGAAAAACATTGGCTATTGGGCTGCCCAGCAACATGAGTGGCAACTTATTGTTAGGGTTAGAGCATTGTCACAGAGCATCAGCTGGAAATAGTCAGAGTCCTCCAAGGCATAACTGATGATTTCCAGCTCTACTTGGAAATGGCACAGAGAAGGGACAATGCCATGATCACACTGAGCATCTGTGGCTGCCTTTATTTGTACACTAGTTAGGACTTACCAGATTCAAACAGGAGTCAGTTTTGGAAAGGAAAGAGGTAAGGATACTGTAGAGATATGTGGGGGCAGATCATCTGACACTGCAAGTGCTTTTCAAGAAAGTACTGCAACGAGTCGGGAACAAGCACAACATATTTCATGCAGCCCATGTCAGCATTCATTTATGCCTCTCAGAACCTCTCACTCGGGGTCTCAATCACATTCCTACAGCAGATCAGTGTCTGTAGGCTCACTTGTATCAAGCAGGTCACAACATCAGACCAACTCAACAGCCAGCTCTCATGACAGCCTCTCTTTAAAAGCCCTTGCCCTATAAACTTGCATATGTTTAGAAGATGTGTAAGTGGGGTATTGTGTCAAATACCTTGGCCAGGTCAAAGTAGGCAGTGTGAATGATTTTTCCCTCATCCATTGCTTTGGTGACCTTCTCAAAGAAGTCTATCAAGTTAACTAGGCATGATCTGCCCTTGATGAAACCAAACTGGATTGGATCCAGTGTCTGGAGGTTTACTATATTTCTGTTGATCATCTCCATGAAAATTCTTTCCATGGCTTTACATATAAGACTAGTCAGGCTTATGGGTCTGTAGTTTCTAGGGTCTGTCCTGTTTGAAGGCTACAGTTAAATACTAATTTCAGAGGCCCTGATAGACCATGTTTCATGCTATTTAGAAGGCATCCAGGGATATTGTCTGGGCCCATTGATGCAGTGTTCTTGGTCTTAGAGAGGGCACTAAGGACCTGTTCCCTAGTGATAGTAGGGGGAGTTATATTTGATGATATTTCCTGAGGGAAGGCTGAGGGGAAAGAGGAGTAAAGTTGGAGCTGAATTTATCAGCCAGTAGGTATGTCTTCTGGCTCAGTATAGGTGGCTCCATTTACAATGAGCTCTACACACAATTTTGTATTGCCTTTGAGGTTGTGGTCATAGCTAAAGAATACTTTGTGATTGTCCTTGGCCTGGGAGGCCAAACCTACCTCAAATGTGGCTTTGGTAGACTTTATTTGACCTCTGAGTTGTTTGTTTAGTTTGACAAGAGTGTCTTTATTCTGCTGGGTGTTGCAACTCCTCATTTTTGCCATGATTTTCTTCCTCCTGTTATACATCCAATCGATTTTGTGATTCCACCAGGCCGACTTGTTTTTTGAGATAGTTCTACACTTCTTCCTGGTGAGTAGAGCTGCCTCTATGCAGCTGTTAGCATACTTGTACAGGGTTTCTGTGAACAGTTCTTCATAGGCAGAAGTGTTCTCAGGGTTTATGGGGTTTCAGGGTTTATGGTACTGCTTAAAGCTTTAAGTAACTGTGGAAAGAAATCTGTATGACATAACATAGCTGACAGTTACCTACAAATCCAAATTTTAAATGGAAGCACATGTATGAGAAAATCACATATTAAAATGAATATCCTGCCATCTAAACAAACACTGCAGCCACTTTGCGCTCCCCACTGTACAAATGATGAAAGTTTTGTCTCTAAAATCACAAATTATTGTGTATGGCAGAACAAAATAATCTGATGGGCAGTACCTCAACAGAAAACATAATTCAAACAGACAAAACCATGTATAATATAAAAACAATATGATATGTTTTCATTCAAATGCAAGGTACGAATACATATTAAATTCTGAATTAAGAGTTTTTACTAATTATATCACTTGAGAACATTCAGTTCATGCATATTTATATAAAACAACTCAAAGGAAAGTATTGTGCTAGACAGTTAATTGTTATTATTCTTATATGATGCTATACAACATTACTAAAGAGGAGTCAGTGAGCACACAGGCATGACTGTTACAAACAGTAGTATGAGTAACTGTTCTGAAAAAAATATTTTAAGATGAGAGATAGTGTGAGATGAACAGTGACAGCAGACCATGAACCACAAAGCACAGCCCACAGATATCACTGCATGTATCTATTATACTCTGTTTTTTACAAGAAAGAAAACACTAACCTGAATGTCATGGTCCATTGTTCTGGACTAGATGCCACCTCATTACCTGAGCAGCCATATGCCATGCACAAACTTACCATATGGGGTTCCTCACTATTGCTGTCATTTGGTCGCCATTAGTCATAGTAGGATTAGATCTAGGAGCTGCAGTGACAGCATGTGTCACTTTTCTATCAGACCAATGCATGATCATGTTCTGCAGAATACAACACACAGTACAAATCCTGCAAACAGTAGCAGAGTCATACTGGGGGCATTGCCAGACTCATCCAGGCACCCAAAATTGCTCTTCAGGATGCTGAAGACCCTCTCAATGACAATAAGGGTCTGAAACTGGATGTGTTATAAGTGTTTTATGCAGCTCCACTTATATTTCTCTCTGGTGTCATGAGCCTTAGCTCCAGTGGATATTCAGCAGTTCATGAAAAAAGAAAAAGAGAGTGTGAGAAGAAGGGAGACAAAGCAAAGGAAAAGTAGTTTAGTATTTAGCAATGCTGAATAACTACTTAAATACAGCAGAAAAATGAAGAAAAATATTTTTCCAGTTTCTAACAAGATGACCACTAGGCATCCTACTATGCAGGAAGAAATGATAGAATGAATTAATGTGCCAATTATGGCAATGATATGCACTGCCAGGATGCTGGGCAGAGACAGCGGTGATGCACCCCCAAGCATGACATACTATTTGGCCTTTGATGGAGTGGAAACCCTTCCTATTGTGGTCCCACTTCTCTCATGGACAAGAAGGAACTATAATTGTACATGGGTGTGATCTATCACCCTGAGTACCTCAGGGAAACGTGCCATCCATAAAAGGCATGCATAGTCCTGGCTCATTCCTGAGATGAAACTGGGAAATAGCTGATCTGATCCACACATGCCAAAAGTACATCCAAGAACTGCTGCAGTACCTTCAAGGCAGAAGCCTGTGAGATACCTGAAGTATCCTCAGTCTGTCACTGGAAGGTACCTGTGGCAAGCATAGTGAGTGCTATACATACCATCGTGTTCACAGGGACAGGAAGTGCATGCATTCCCCCAGTAGCCCTATGGGGGTCATACATACTTTCTAAAACCCTTATAATGCCCCTGTGTGTTCTGAACCTATTGAGCATGTCTTATTATCAAAGTTATAGTGAATCATCCTCTGCCTATAGCTCCTCCTTCTTGGCCAGTGAGCACCACCAGAGACATTGGGTTTTGGCTTGGCCAAGACAAGTAACTCACACTTGGAAATAGCAAGGCTAGAAGCAAGTGAAACCATTTGTCAGGATTACAAAGTAGATAGGACTGGTGAAACTATTCTTTATACAATGCTTCTGCAGACAGTGTGGACAAGTGGGACAATTCCAGTATGAATTGTAAATGAGCAAGGGAATCTTTCATTAGCATAGAATGGGTTACATTATTCCACATATGCATTTCATTATGAGTTAATTTATTTATGCTCATTCAAGGTCATCATGCATTAGTGTAAATGACCTCTGTGAAGTGTGGCTTAGCTGTGTCATTCATGGACAGTGCAGATAGCTCTAAAGCATCCTTGTAATAACTATGAATACCACCCATTGTCTTACCTTTCCTTGCTTACCAAAGGCAACATACAACTCTAAGGTAATAGTCTCAGGGTTATCTGAGAAATAGCAATGGGAGCAAAACTGGAAGTGTAATGTCCAAGTGAAATTTGGAGCTGTCAACACCACAGCTAATTGTCTATCAGAACAGTGTTCCACACAACCACTAAGAGAGAACCTTTCTTTTCTTACCTGACCAAATAATTAAAAACTAAGGATTTATTAATGTTTGATCTGTAGATCCCAGGAAGGACAGCATACCACCAAATGTTCCTTTGTTGTATTAATTTTTATGTATTAATACACCTAAAAGTCCTTTTTTATCTCATAAATAAAATGATGTTCCATAAGTAGGTTGTTAGAACAGCAAGATGCAGCTTTAAAATAGTGTGCAAGTTTACTGCATCAGTTCAGACCAAGAAACCGAATCCAGATAAGATTTTGGAATGAATGATGTAAGATGTTTAAGAAACAAAATCATGTTGTAAATTCTGGCCCATTTGACCCCACTAGAGAATGAACAGCCTAAACAGCAAAATAAAAACATTGCCAAATCAAGGCTAAAATGAAAAAGATCTACAAGTAGATGCAGATATTGAGATTACTGGTTTAAACCTAAACCCCTTGTCCATCAGTGTCAAGTGTTGTAGAAACTGTGTTACAAGATATAATCTTAAGAAATGTTTATTCAAAGAGTAGATAAAAAAAATGAAGTTCAACAAAAATGTTGTAGAAGTCATAGGAAGTGCAAAGCGACTAAGTCTTACATCCATTTATGCCTTGCCAATACCCTCACTTAAACCATACCTCTTTTTATCAAGGAGAGTAGGCCAGTCAAGCCAGGGGCGGATTTGTGAATACTCATCCAGTCATCCAGTTTCCATCTGAAAGAAGTATCACACTGCTTGATTTGGAAAAGAGAGTCTATCCCAGAGGTGAGGAAAGTGCTATGCAATGAACCTATCTGTCTACCATGTTTTATATATTTGCTGTTGAAATTTAGATGCCTGGTTCTGATATTTCTGCGACAATTTGATTTGCAGGGATACAAGAGATCAAGAACCACTAGGCCCATAAGGTCTCAGAAGGCAAGGTCTAAATCTCTCTCTCCTTAGAAGTCAAAGGTGCTGAATAAGAGGGCAGTGCATCATTCTTTTCCAGTAGATTAGGTTTTTTAAGTCAGTGATTTTCTAAGTTAGGAATCTTTGGGGTCATCCTATTTGTTTGATATGGCTGACAAGGCACATCTCAATAACTGACGTAATCAATGCTGATAAGTGTACAATGAAGCCTTTAGATCAGGATGATATTCTTTTGGTGTATGGATGTGCTAAGTAAAAAGACCTTTTGACTACTGTTGTTACACGATGATCAAAGGGGGAGATTATTAACCCAAATTCCAGGCTGTTTAACTACACTCTCATTTTGGAGTCAGGCATTGCCTATGTTGGATACTGGGGGAAGGGGGAGCAGTAGCAATGTTAGCAAAAACATGTCCCTTCCAGGTTTCAAACCAGGGGAAGGCAGATTAAATTAACAAAAATAACTAAAAAAGTTAAAAAAATAAACATTATTAAATAGCAATTACTGTACTGATGCTTTAATGTTTCAACAAGCTTATCAATACATGATCAGTTTATATAACACATATACGGTGATTTAAAACTATGCTTACATCTGTTGATATTTAGGACAAAGCTTTCTGGAGTGATGATATCAAGACTTAATAAAGCACAGATGACATGAGAGGGCTGTAAGAGCTGGCAACAAATGGCATGATATGCAAATGTTAAATAAAATAAACAGACCTTTGCCAGAAAAAAGCCTTCAAAAATAATTTGTAACCTCAAATTTCTGTAGGAAAAATTTGTAATGTTGGCAAGGTGAGGTTAATTCTTACTTTTTCTCAATCTTATCTGTTAAAGGTACCCAGGATGTTACATGTTTTTAGCATAATCCAAGTACTTAAATAAATTAAAATGTGATGGCGTTAAATATATAATTTAGGTTGCTTAAAATATCAAAACTGGTAATAATACCATGTTAACAAATAGTGGGAAATAAGTGAACTGTTAATAGTAACTGTTTGCTTGTGAATTTCTATGAAAAAATAGCTTTGCCTATTTCAGACAAAAAATGCAAACAGGTTGGTACTAGGCTGTGAGGATTGCATGTTGTACAGAAAAAAAAAAATTCACAGAGTGTGTATGTCTCACACTTCTGTCATCTACCAGACTAGCACTATCTACAGATTCATGCTTCCTATGAGGTTAGGGAATAGCGCAGTATTACTGTCATTCTGCTGCTTACTAAATGTTAAAACAGGAGGGAAAATATGTACTGATGCTGGTTGTGACAAGTCATCGTTGAGGGAAATACAGACTGATGCTGGTTATAACATTTTATTTTTATTTTATTTTAAAATAAAATATTTTATTTTATAATTTATATAAAATAAAATAAAAATAAAAATAATAATACTTAAAAAGTTTTTTTTTGTCTTTGCACAACAACCTAGTGCAAATCCTCATCAGAAGTGGGCCAGGACCTTATGAGTGATGCGACAGCTGTAGGTATATATATATATATATATATATATATATATATATATATATATATATATATATATATATATATATATATATAGATATATATAGATATATATATCTGTAGTTAACAGGTGAGGGATAACCATAAAGCCTTATACTATGTTACAAATCTGTGTGGAACTAACAGAAAATTATATAACAAGGTATTCTGAGACAGAGGACATAGCCAATCTACTGGAGGCCAAATTTAGCTCAAACTTCAAGCCAGTTTCCCATCCAATATTCTCCAATCACCTAGCCAACCTCCACTGCCTAACTGTGTGACTGAACAAGCCACTTAACAAAAGAGAACTCCTGGGCAGAGTCTGAAAAAGGCCCATGTAGATTAGTGCTCTAACCCCCTGAAAACAAATACAAATAAAATAAAATAAAACTCACAGCTACAATTACCCCCTCCCCCCAAAAAAAAAGTTGTCAAGGAACTATCTAAGGTCAAGAACAGTGTATCTATGGGGTCAGGTAACATACACACCTGCTTAGTGTTCAGCTTGAAACTTGACTAGTCTGATCTCCTACAAAAGCTATTTGATATCAGCCTCAAAACAGGTCTCATGCTTATTGAATGGAGGACAGCAATAGTCATTCCCTTGCATAAAGATGAGGTTTCATCAGACTTGGGTAATTATAGGCCATTAATGCTAATGAGTCTCATCTGTAAGGCTGTGGAAAGCATCATTATGAAATTAATAAAGAAGGATAAAGGTAACCTACGTAGTCTCATCCCAATCCACGTTGGATTTGTCAGAGCAAGGTCCTTCCTATTTAACCTGGTCAATGTCTTTGACAAAGTTACTGAAGCAATGGATGTGGGCAAAACATTGTACACTGCATATTTAGTCCTTGCAAAGGTGTTGAACACCATTCCACACTCAGTTATCATAGATAAATGTCTATCCCTTTGCTCACTCATAGAACCTAGGAAATGAGGATGAGTGTTTCTACCTAAAACAAAGATCTGTCACTTGTTTACCCCAACTTTCAGTCCTTGGACCACATTTCTTTGGCAATTACTTCCTGGTGATCAAAGCTAATGTTAAGGTTTTGTTGCTGTCCAAGTCTGCAGATGACTGCAGACTTGGTACCATCATAAACTCTTAAGATGACACCAAGATCCTCCAAGAGGGCCTGTCCCAAACAAATAGCTGATATTAATAACAATGGACTAATACTAAAACTAAATGCCAAGAAGTGTATATCATACCTTTCAGCTGTACAGATTTTCACAGAATGTTCATATTTTTGCCACATATTTTTGTCCGTTTTTCATAAAATTGCAATTTTCTGGCAAATTAGTGACAAATCATTAACGACTGAAGTTAAAAAATAATGACAGACATTTAAGTTTCAGACTTCACACTATTCAGAAAATTCATGCTAAAGTAAAAGCTGTTATTTTATCAACTTTCTAAATTTGTAAGAGCAATATTTAAAAATTGTCCCTATTTTTCAGCCTTTGTCCCACTTTTATTTATGGCTTTGTCCAGATTTCTTGCTCTAAGAGGTTGAGAGGTATGGATACGCTTTGGCAAGCATGAAAATCTATCACTTTGACAACACACCCCTGAAGCTGATCCTGTTATTAGGGATCTGGGAACCTATGTCAACAATGAACTATCCTTTGATCACCACATATTCCATGTATGGAAGTTTTTTTTTTATACTCAGTTTATATCTAAAGGGATTGCATCCAGATCTAAGGATGAATTTGATCCACTTTACTCAGCACTCATTAGGCCAATCACTGAGTATAATGCCCTTTCTGTATGTACCTGTCCAAACACTTGGTACAACTGGAATGAACACAATGCTTTTTTAACTCATAAAGTCAAGGTAAAAAGTATGCAGACCATCTCAAAGCCTTGTCCCTCTTCATAGTCTGCCTTGCACATTGAGCTTCAGCAAAGCATATTCTGTTAGTCTTACTACACATTTGTGAATCCTGTGGTATCGCAAATACATGCACATGGATCTCAACCTCTTTTGCAAAATAAATAGAACATGTTGGAGGGATAGGTTTGTTTCATAGAGAATATCACTTCTATGGAGCCATCCTTCACCACTTTTAAAGCAAAGTACTTCTCTTACTCTGTTTTAAGTAATGTACTTTGGATTAATGGATGGGTAACCACAAATTTACCTCTGATTTAGCACCTCTATCCATCATGGATAAGAGAAACATGTAAGTGTCCCAACATATACTTGTAAATTCCATCCCTGGGTTATTTCTATGCAAAGTATGACTGTTGGAAAATTGAAAGGTTGATAGCAAAGCATTTTAACTACATTTTGTATCCAGGGAAGTTCATTTAAACTCCATTTATAATTGCTCTTATCTTACCATTTAAATCAATTTTGTGTGTTGTGTTTGCTGTTTATCTGATGTTAAAGCTATTAATTTAAGGCATTTTACAGTCTGCAGTGCTTTTTGGTTTCTGTCCTGGGCCTAGGTGTTTTCTGAATTTGTTGTAGCCAGTTGTAACTAGAGTCTGGGGTAATTAACCTGGCCCCCTCCTCACCCCCAGGTATTTCACATTTCACAATCAGTCTACCATCTCAGTTTTGGGCTGCTGGAAACTTGGAAGCTTGATAATAAAGCAGTTGGACTACATTTTACATCCAGAAAAGTACTTGCAGGCTTTTCAGCTGCCTGCACTTACTGTATACCTGGCCCGAGACGTTTCTCTCAGTTTTATCTCCTCAGATCATCTTACTAGTTACTGAGAGAAGAAACTGGGAAGGCCCTCCCCTTAGAGTGTTAGTGTACTTTGAAATTGCCTTAAAGAGTGTGTGTTTCTCATTACTGACTTTTTTTGCCTATGAATTGCCTTGCAATCACTGGTAGCTAGTTATTGGACTTGTTTGTGATAAATTTTCACTTTTAGCTAATTAAAGTATGTTTTACATTAAAAAGTATGGGACTGCTATTATTGTGGCAGTAATAAAGTAGCCTGGTCAATCCAAGTTGGAAAATGCACAGGAAGGCTTAAAGTGAAAATTACTTGTAGCTAGTTCATTGATTTGTTTTTGATACTTTTTCGCTTTTGACTAGCTAAAGTGTGTTATTATGTTAAGAAGGTTGGGACTGCAATTCTAATGGGAGTAGAAGGGTAGACTGGTCTGTCCAAGTTGGAAAACACACAATGGGGTTTAAAGTAACAATTGCTTGTTGTAGCTAGTTGGCACCTTTTCACTTTTGGCTAACCAAACTGAGTTTTTACATTATACAAGCAGGAACTGCTATTCTAGTGGCAGTAGAAAGTTAGCCTGGTCAGTCTGAGTTGGGAAGTATGAAGTGAGATTGTTTCATCAGCCAGAGGGCTTTTTAGTGACTTAGCTGAGTGTTAATCTGCACTTGGAGCTACTTTTATTGTGCTTTTACATTAAGGGACACAGGTGGACAGTGGTCTCACCTTTGATAACCACATTGCCACAACAGTCAGCAAATCCTTCTATGTGGCACATCTCATCACTAAGGGCTTTTCATCCAGAAAAAAGGAGGTCATTGTCCCAAGTACTCATCCCTCATTAAACCCATTATAGAATACAATGCCCCGTTTGGTATGTACCTCTCAAGACATCTGGAACAACTGCAAAGGCTACAGAAATACCTCACTAAAAGAATCACAGGCCTAAAGCAGATGCCCTATGCTGACTGTCTAAAAAAATGCCAGCTATACTCTGTCGCATATTGTCTACTCAGATGCGATCTCTGCTTAAAATACAAGGCCATGTCAAACCCAGAGCTGTTGGACATGCTACACTTAAAGAAATCCCAATCCCTCAGAGCCACATGCTCCAGGGATCTAAACCTTGTTATCACAATGAACACAACATGATGGAATGATAGGTTCTTGACCCAGAGACTCCCCAGACTCTGGAATACACTGCCCATACATGTCAAGCAGAGTGCCTCTTTGGCCCCCTTCAAAAGGAACCTTGAGGATTGGATGGGAGAGAGGAAATTCACCCTGGGGATCATGTCAGTCACCCTGCTAGACAGGGGTCCAGGGAAGTAAATATTGTGGGAAGAAATAGTCAGGGAATTGTTATGGCTAGGCTTGTACAGGCCCTAGGGCTGATAGCCTAGTACCAGCCTATGAACCTATGAAGCTATGAAACTAAGAAGTTCAAGGGTCATGCATTTTGTGGCAGAGAATATTTTTCTGGTCTCTCTGAGTTGGGAAGCACTCTAAGAAGCTCAAAGTATAGCTTTTTATTGGTCAGATGGCATGGAAGTTAGTTTTTGGCTTTTTTCTGTCTGCTATAAATTAAGTGAGTTTTTGTGGATCTATTTACAGTTCAGTGGTGCTTAGCAGTACACTACATATTAACAAACATATAACGCTGCTACTTAGGACTTTAACTCTTATAGCGCAGAAAGGCGTTGCATGGAGCTAAGCTTAGGACAGCAATCAGAGTATCAGGAAGTACTAAAATCCTAACAATCTCTAATATCTTGCCATCACCCTAGACACTGCTCAGATGACCCTTGTAAAACCAAGACCTAAACCATAATAACCAACCCTAATACAGGTCCTGACAGCATAGATTTGTAATTTCCTAATGTTAGTGTTCCCAGCTTGGTAGATATGGGCATCCTGAGATAATGTAGTAGTTGTCTTATGTACTCAGACAATCTTTTAATCCTTAAACAATCTAACATAGTTTGTGAGAAACGTACAGACATAACTTCCTTGGAGGCAAAAAGCTTGCTTAAAAACAAGGTTGTAAAAAAAGAAAAAAAACACACATTACATCCTTCACAAAAACAGCTCACCACATATATAGGCACTCTTATACTGAAACACTTAAAAGAAACCTCTCCAAACCTCAAACACCTTCTTAGCTGTCAAACTGCAACATTTACCTTCAGCAATCTCTACTCCACATACCAAAAGCAACACCTAATACCACGCATGAACCTAAACTCAATGACACCCCAAGAACAAACCCATAAGGCAAGCAATCCCTTTACCAAGTTGTCTTGTCATTGGGGATTCTATTGTACAAAACACAGATACTCCTCTCACTAGGCTGGCTAAGATAACAGTTAGTTGCCTTTTTGGAGCTAGGATCTGTGATATCACACATCCACTCAAGTCACTGCACCACAGGTACTGATATGGTTCTAGCATAGTCCATGTGGTTGTAAGTGACCTGAGGCATACCTCACTGAATTATATGAAAAGAGACATTATGGATCTCTCTGAATGGTTCCCATTCAGAAGCCTGAAACATCATAAGCCTGAAAATCAAAATCCTGAAACCAAAAGCCTGAAAATTCAGAATCCTGAAAACTCAAAATCCTGAAAGCCCAAAATCCTGAAAGACCAAAATCCTGAAACTCAAAATCCTGAAAACACAAACTAGACATACTGATGTCATTGTGGCTTTGCTATTGTTAGCCCTGTGGTGTTAGGTCATGTCTTGGGGTCAGGTAAGTGTGTGGTTGGTTTTATGTTAGGGTTAGGGGCGGTTTAAGTGAGTTAGGGTTAGGGCGCAGGTTAGGCATGTATGCAATAGTGACAAATATTGGGGTTAGGGGCGGTTTAAGTGAGTTAGGGTTAGGGCACGGATCAGGTGAGTGTGCGATAGTGACGGACCTTAGGGTTAGGGTTAGGGTCAGGGTCAGTTGGTAGATATTAGTGTCTTTATAGTGATATATTAGCATTATTTGTGTTTTCAGGATTTTGAGTTTCAGGATTTTGGTCTTTCAGGATTTTGGGCTTTCAGGATTTTGAGTTTTCAGGATTCTGAATTTTCAGGCTTTTGGTTTCAGGATTTTGATTTTCAGGCTTATGATGTTTCAGGCTTCTGAATGGGAACCCTCTGAATATATGTCATGGGCAGGTACGTGTCTTGCACTGAGCAATATTCTGCCTTCATCAAGAATGATGCCACAGTATGAACAGAAAATGATTGATTTTAATAATGGATTTAGTTTCTGGTTCCTATCCAGGGGGCTCCAACATCTGTCAGCATGGGTGGGCATGGTTAACAGACCACTTTGCTTTCCCAAGGATGGTCTTAACCTGTCACCCCTGGGTTTTCAGATATTGGCTACAACGTTATCCATTCCTTTAGAGCCTTTATTCAGCAATGTCAAAATGAAAAAATCACTGACACAGCAGAAAAAAACCTCAAAGCAACCTTAAGGTGTTACTGGTCAATGCTAAGAGCCTAAACAAGAAACTCCATACCCTACAAGCTGTCCTCACTCTGGAAAATATAGACAGTCGTGCTGTTACTCAGAATTATTTTAAAGCTGCGGGAAGTACTCTGTCAGTAGAAGGCTACAGTGTATTTTGCATATTTAGACCAACAACAGCACAGACTGGGGCTAAAGGTGGAGGTGTCTCAATATATGTTAGCAGCACATACAACTCTAGGTTGGTTAAACAGGATGATGCCATGGAATTTGTCCATATCCAAGTCTCCATAGACAAGGTTCCCTCCTGGCCAGCTACAGGTCACCATCTATGACCCATGAAGCTCACAACTCTTACCTAGATTGACTAGAGGCATTCACCATCCAATCAAATACCCTATTCATGAGAGACTTTAACTATCCCTGTATAGACTGGAAAATGTAGACTGCCTCTAACTCTCAGGCACAAAGCTTTCTGAATTTTATCAACACAAACAGCCTGGAGCAGATAGTACACTCTCCAACAAGAGGATGAAACATATTGGATCAATGACCTGGATAGACTACTAAAAAGCATGTGACAGTATCCCACACTCATGGATAAGAGAGTGCTTAAAAATGTATAAGATACATCCTACACTGATAGATTACATTACAGTGACCATGAAATGGTGGCAAACCACTTTGCAGTTAAGCCATGATAAAGGACAAATTATTACTCCAGGGATAAAAATTCAAAGGGACATATTCCAGGGTGACTCTGTCGCTGCTGCTTTTTTGTCCTACCCCTAATCCAGTAAGCTGTCTACTTAACAGATTAAGTCACAGCTACAATTTGTCTCCCAGAAAACAACAAAGTGTAAAGACTTCCTATCTTGTTTTTGCGGATGATTTAAAACTGTATAGTTCATCAGATGAGGAACTGAAAGCACAACTGCAAGTGGTCCAAACTTTTTCAGGTGATTTACGAATGTCATTTAGTCTTGATAAATGTACAAAAGCAACCTTTACAGCAGGAAAGCTTCAGCACCAAGAAAACTTCAGTTTGGGGCAGAAATGTGATATAAAAGAACTTGAGCAAGAGGGCATGTATAAATATTTGGAAATTGATGAAGGATCAACAACAAAACATGTACAAATATGAATAAAACTTAGTAAGGAATATTTTAGAAGACTAAAATTAATACTGAAAACAGAGTTGACATCCAGGAATAAAGTCCAAGCTATAAACCAATTTGCTCTTCCTGTCCTAATTAAAAGTTTTGGAGTTACTGATTGGCCCCAAAAGGTGTTGGATCAGTTGGACAGGAAACCAAGAAGGATGCTTCATGCTCATCAAATGTTTTATAAAAATCATTGTATGACAAGATTATATATTCCCTGCTCTGAAGGAGGGATGGGCCTCCTTGACATTGATTACATATATAGATCTGAATCGTGGGATTGCATACGTATCTGCTGACGTCAAAAGACCCAAATGTGTGAAAGTTTTGAAACATGAGCAGAATAAATCTAAAATAACTTCCCTGCTTAGTTTAGCAGAAGCATATCAGTGTCAAGCAGGAATGGAGATCAAACCAGAAGTAGATAAAATCACGTAGCAAATGAATGTGCCAAAAACAAAAGAAAGAATATAAGGTGAAGGATCAGATGAGAGGCAAGAAATGTAGAAAATGCATAAATATAGTTGGAAGTACAGAAAACTCTTGGAACAACCTCATGTTGATCATGATCAAATAAAAGGAATGGTTAAGGAGAGGTGAATTTAAACCAGAAGACAAAAGGTTAATATTGCTGGCCAAAGATAGTGGACTATGTGCATGTTGGTTTAAAAAGTCCATTGAACACATTGGAGAAGACACAAATATTTTATTTATTTATCATTTGTTGACTGGGAAAGTCCGACTAGGCTCCACAGAGCCTATTTTCAGTGGAGGCCCGGGGAGAAATGTTCCAGTTGCATGTCTTTAGAATGTGGGAGGAAACCGGAGTACCTGGAGGAAACCCACATGAATGCAGGGAGAACATGCAAACTTCACACAGAAGGCACCCCAGCTGAGAATCGATCCTCTTGCTGTGAGGCGACAACATTAACCACTGCACCATATAGGTTCTATAAAACAGAACTGGAAAAAGTCACATATCTTGTTGGTTGTGATATACTAATGGCAGAAGGACTGTATGCTGAAAGGCATAATAATGTGGCAAGACTGTTGCATTGGAGATTGTGCAAACATTATAATAATGAAGGAGCTGAAAACACTGGAAATATGACCCACAAAGCAATATAGAAAATGATGAAGTTTATATCACATAGGATCACTCATTGCTGACAGTTCAGAAAATAGATGTGAGAAAAAAATGATATTGTAGTCCATGAAGGGAAGACAAAAATAGTACTAATCATCGAAATTGCTACACCCAGTGACTACAGTATTTTATATACAGAGAGACACAAAGTAAAAAAATACCAGGATATGCAACCAGAAAAGAGGGCAATGTGGAAGAAGGATACCCAGACAGTTCCAATAGTAGCAGGAGCAATGAGTCTTATAAAAAAGAATTTACAATCATACTTAGATATGTTACTGATACATGTAACTCCATATGAATTATTGGGCACATTTCTGGTGATGGAAGAGTACTTCTGGCTAACATCAAAGCTTGAAACAATGCTAATTTCTTGAAGTTTAATCATACTTTGACTTAGGAATGAGGTCCATTCCTGTCTTGGTATTAGAAACCCAAAAGACTTGGAGAAATTAAAAAGACATAGTACTCACCAACATAGGAGGGAGTTGCACTCTCTCCCATGTCACATCCTCATTGGTGAAGTCAGGCCACAAAGCTGTCTGCCCTTAAAATAAAAATCAACCCGGAAAACCCAACTAAATCTGTAACAGTTGGAAACTATTATAAAGCAAACTATATTTAAGGTTCAGTTTGTTAAAATTCACATCTCCCTCAAACCCTGAGAACACAGGTCTATATCACTTTGTCGAAAAATCTAATTGTCAAATACCTTTTTGTCGAACCCTGTCCATCGAAATCTTAATCCATAGAATGTTGTTTAAACTACCTATGCAGAATTATTTTTTGAAACCCTGTACAAACATATAAATGGCTGCACTGAGGCTGCCAGAAGTAAGCTCAGGTCTAACACCACAAACAAAGCACTCTGGTGAAATCCTTAACTTAGCAGGGTATATAACAAAAGAAAAAAAAGTCATGGCCAAAATAAAGAAGAACAGCTCTCACAGAAACAAGGGGTCTCTGATTCAAATAAACAAGAAACTAAGAGGTCTAAAAAATCCAATAAGGTCAATTATGAGATCAGGATAGTCTACTAGGCTAAGGACAATTACAAGGCCTTCTTCAGTTATATCAGGAACCTTAAAGGTTATACTCATCAGTGTGAAGAACTGGTGATAAATAGCACAACTTTCACTGACCAGGGTGACATAGCATATCTGATGGCAACTAAGTTTAGCTCTAATTTCACCCCACTACCCCTTGTGATATCCTTTCTAGCATGAAATATATGAAATAAACTAAGCAACAGGCAACCAGTCCAAACATAAAAAAATAAATAAATAAATCAAACCAGAATAATGAGCTGGTAAAGTGAGAAGATGTAAAACCAAAACTTTAATAAAACAATGAAAATTTTAAACAAAAAGCTAAAAGATGAGCGCTTTTGCACCAAACTAAGCTGCTTCATCATATCTAATTATTTAACAATAATTCAAGATTTAAATAGCCCACTCTATCTCCTTAGATCACGTGATCTCAAGACAGGTCTTAAAGGGATAAACTCATTTAATCCTTTGCCTCTAGTACACTGAAGCATCAAAATCCATTTGGTCTCAAGATTCTCTGCATAGGCTCTCACATCACCACCTCTAATATTAGGTAAGTATAACTCTAAAACAAAGAATTTAAAGGAATGTGAGGAGCCTTCATTAACCACATGCTTACCAAGTGCATTCTTAGTATTCCCTTTATTTATACTATACAAATATTCCTTAATTCTATCATTAAAACAGTGATTCATCTTAAATACATAATAACTAAAGCATACCTCACATACTATTAGACAACATTTAAAGTGCAACAATCAGCATAAAAGCTAAAATGTCCATCATCTGGATGCATAAAATAGTCACCTACTCTAATGAATTCACAAACATTGCATCCACCACATGGAAAAGTACCCTTCAAACCTGCATTGGATTGATTGTTCACATCAAACATCAGGGGCTTATAACACAACTTCCTCCTGATCGAGCTAAAATTCTTGAATGAAAACCGTGGCTCATCACCCAAAATGCCCCTACTTCTGTTGTCAGAAACAAGTACCCTCCAATGCTTTTTATGATATCACATATATATTACATGCTGTTAGAATAAGTTAAATATATTCTCATAAAATTAGTACAGAAGCTTCTATCAACCATACTGTCATCTACTTCATTACAGAAAAATGGTCTAGCCTTTGTTTAATGACATGGTTGCACCTCATTCTGTTCCTGGGTTATGTCAGAACCACAATAACCCCTTCTACAAAACCTGTCTGATACAACATCAAAAGAAGGATACATGTCACTGTCCATATTATGTAATCTTGCATTCCTAAAAAACTGACTTTTCATAACATTTTTTTTCAAATGTTTGTGATGCATACCTCGAGCATGTAGTACGGTACTCCTTTTACATGATTTCTTGAAAATATATGTCTTAATCTCAGCCACAGTTTTAGCCACACAAACATCCAAGAAATCAATCACAGTCTCAGAGTATTTAAAAGTAAATTTCAAAAAACTAGTGGTAGCTTGTAAATAATTAATGAAATCATGTAAAGAATCTACTGAGCCAGCCCATTCTCTTCAACTATTAACAGGGAGCAGGTCATAGAGGAGCTTGCAAAAGCTAAAAGTACTGCTTCAGTGGGGCTCATCAGTATTCCCATTTGCTTCCTAAATAGCCTGGAATTTGACCTAGCAGGACCACTTGAGATACTCATTAAGTAAATCCTCAAAAGAGATTACGTGCCAGGTGAATGGAGGAATGCAGCGGTCATCCCTCTTCTTATAGGTGGACCATCAATTGACCCCAGGAACTGCAGTCCCATCAGTTTGACAAGTCTAATGTACAAAGTCATGGAATGAATTATCATGGCAGCAATCAAAAAGGACTTCAGCAACCTACAGACACTGGAGTCATCTCAGTGAAGCTTTGTTTAGGTAGGCAAAAAAATAAATCCAAGGAAGGTGCAAACACGGCAGAAATAAAACAACCGGCAAATTTTAATAAAGTTAGCGCTTTCATGTCTAGAATGACGCTTCTTCAGATTTCATTGTTTAGGTAGGGTCTTGCTTACTTAACCTTGTAGACTTCTTCAAGAGGCACTCTGTGGCCACAGATGAGGGGAAAGTGGTGCATACCACTTACCTTGACCTGGCCTAGGCATTCAATATAATACTTCACTCAGGTATTGTTAACAAACTTTCAGAACTAGGCATAAATCTCTACATAATCCAAAATAACTAAAAAACGAATCCAATATGCCTTGAAGGCATTCTTTTCCAAGACACTATAGAGATAATACATTTTGAGTGTATTTTCTACCTGGTTGTGGAGCGTTTGTTTGTGGCAGTTGCATTTATAAATTTCTACATAACTCACTGGATTGTCAGCTGGCTCACAGATAGGACTAATGAGGGATGAATAGAGAGGGATTATGACTTCTTTCTTCCTGGATGAGAAGCCTTTTGTAATGAGGTGTGTCACATAGAAGAACCTTCTAACTACTGTGGCAACATGGTTGTCAAAGGAGAGGTTGCTATCTACCTGTGTCCCAAGATCTCTTATCACACCTCAGGAGTTGAGAGGGCTACCATTGATGTGGTAGTTCATGGGCACCATGTTTTTTCCAAAGGGGATGGCGATGCACTTTTTAGCATTGAGCTTAAGACCATGGTTCTGGCACCAGTCATTGGTGTCAGTGAGGCCTTTTTGTAGGATGTCTACATCATCTTGAGAATCTATAATAGTTCCTAGTTTGCAGTTATCTGTGAATTTGGTTAACTAGAGTCCCTTGGTGTTGGCCTGAACCTCAGAGAAGTAGATACCAAACAGGAGAGGACCCAGGACAGATCCCTGTGGGACTCCACCTGTAACTGCCTGGAAGTCAGATTTGGAGTCTGCTACTTTCACTGTGTGGGTTCTGTCCATGAGCCAGATGGCAACCCATCTTATAATATAGGGGTTAATTCCTAGGTTAGTGAGTTTTCCAGTGATCCCTGAGTGGGGGATGGTGTTGAAGGCCTTGGCTAGATCGAAGTATGCTGGGCCTGTTCCTGTTTGACACCGACTACTCCAATGTCAAGATTAATGTCAAAGGCCTCTGCCTCTGGCTTGCAAAGTTCACAGATGATTGTAAATTGGGAGATGCCACAGATTATTTCCAAGACACCAACATCCTACATGAGAGTCTAACACACCAAAAAAAAAAATAAATAAATAATGACTGCTACAAAAGCCATGGATTAAAACTGAGTGCAAAGAAATGCATTGTTAGCTAATTACTTCATCGATAAAATACCCCTAAGAGTTGAACGAATAGTTTATGATCTGGGATCATATGTAAACAAAAATTTGGCATTTGACCAACATGTAGCCAAGATAGTAAGAAAATCATTCTGTTGCCCAACTCATAAGCAAAAATATGGTATCCAGGTCCAAGAAAGTTATACTATCATTCTACTAAGCCCTTATCAGACCCATCATGAAGTACAATGTCCCCTTTGCTGTATCCCTAACCAGGCACTCACTTGCAACAGTTGGAATACCCTCAAACGTTCCTCACCAGAAGATTCCAGGATTTGAATACCCTGCCTTACACAGATTGCCTTAAAGCTCTATCTCCATACTTTGCCTCCTACAAGTTACTGAGAGGTGATCAATGCCTAGCATAAAAGGCATCCTCTGCTCCAGTTCTAATGGATCTGTTGAGAACATTCACAAGACAAACAGCACCAGAAACCAGAAACACTAGATCCAAGGACCGGAACCTTGCCTGGCACTTAAACAGAACATGCTGGAGTTATTGATATGTGTCTCAAAGGATCTCTGCACTATGGAGTAAGCTCCACATCTACATGAAGCAGAGTTCATCCCTGAATATATTCAAAAGAAACAATGATCATTGAATGAGACATCTCAAATTCACCCCAGTCCGGACCTCACGTCTTTGATGGACAGAGGTCAACAGTAACTAAATTAATTTTCAACTACCATACCTCGCACATAACCCTTAGCTACATCTTTAATAACATACCCCACAATATAAGCGTCCAAGGACATTGGGGACAAGACTGGGTTAGATTGCACAGCTAATCTTGTAAAGACCCTGGTGGCTGTTAGCCTTGTATAAACATGTAAATCTATGACCCTATAAATATACAGGCTAAAAACTACCATGAAAGGTAGGTAAGGCTAGGTTTCTTAAGATCCTCAAAGATCGATAGCCTAGTAGGTATCGATAAACATAAATATATATACACACATATATAGTTTACTAGCAAAATGTGGAAAATCGAAACAATTTTCCACTTTTTAATTGAATTCGTTATCTGAATTTGGTAATACAGAATTACAAAAATGTTGGAAATGGTAACCACAGAATGAACATCCAGACACTGGAAGTTCCAATGTCAAAATTCCATGTTTCTGGTAATGTTTTTGCAAGGGAGCAAGCCCACCTGCACCCGCCCACCCCCTGCATATTATATATTCCAACTATGAGATTGCACTACAGTGAGGAAAAAAGTAAATTTCCTGATCTCCACTGTAGTGTGAGCTGTTATCAGAATGGCAATCCCATATTAGTGAATGCACACAGCCATTCACTAATAAGGATTCAAACATTTCCAGATCAGCATTACGGAAACTGGAAAACACGCATTCAGCCATCCCAGTTTTGAATAAGGGCCGGTCCAGAATTTGATAATAAACCCATATATAGATAGATAGACAGACAGGTAGAATAAGGAGAAAGTTATTGTCAGCTGCCTGCCCAGTGCCAGAATTTGCCACATAATGCACGCAATTGGTCTCTCCACAACAAGTACAAATATGACTCTGTCATTGTCTATGTTGGTGTGAATGACTTAAGATGTATTTCCCTGGCTACATGAAAAGAGACATGGAGCAGCTCTCAGATCTTGTAGACCAGGCAGGTATGACCCTAGCCCTGAGTAGCATCATACCATCACCTAGAATGATACCACAGTACAAACAAAAAATGACTGACTTCAACAATTGGCTAAGTTTTTAGTGTCATCCAAAGGGGATCTAGTATCTGTCTGCCAGGGATGGTATGATCGACAGACTTTGATGCTTTGCCACAGATGGCCTGCATCTGTCACCCCTGGGATTCCAGATACTGGTAAAAGCTCTTGCCACTCCTATAGTGCCTTTTTTAGGCAATGCCCTGAAGACAAATTTAACACCATAACAACTGCAAGCAAACACAACCTGAGGGTTATGATACTCAATGCTAGAAGCCTAAATCTCAAAATTCACTCACTCAACTCACTCCTTAAACTGGAGAATTTCTACCTCTGTGCAGTAACAGAAACCTGGTTCAAGGCTCCGGAGAGCACCCCAGCACTACCAGGCTACATTGCATATCACACCTTTTGGCCCCTAAATCTGGACCAAAGCCCTAAAGGAGGTATGGACCAAAGCCCCAAAGGTGGTGGTGTATCCATCTTCATAAAGGATATGCACACCTCCAAAGTGGTTGCCCAACATAATGCACCAAAAATTCTACAGGTACAACAAACACTGGATAAAACTGAAATTCAGGTTGTAGCCTGCTATAGATCCCCACAATGTTCCAAGATTCCCACTCCACAATCCTGAACACTCTGCAAAGTATTAAAGTTCAACCTAATACCCTTATACTGGGAGACTTTAACTACCCCTCCATTAGCTGGGAAAATTACTCTTGTTCCAACACTTTTGCCCAATGATTTCTGGAATTCATTAATTACAAAGCCTTGGACCAACTCATTCTCATCCCTAACAGAGGTAGGAACATTCTCAACCTGGTCATTACAAACATGGGGGACCAGTGCTCTACACCAGTAATCGACTCCTCCCTGGTAAGATCTGACCACAAGTTAATCACAGTTGATATCCCAATCCCACCCTAATCCCCCCATGAAGGAAACCACAGTGAAGAACTATGCCAAAGCCAATTTTGAGCTTCTAAAGGCAGAAGTGTCAAACTTCACGTCATCCATGCAAATGGGGAATGGATGTATGGCTGCTGAGTCATACACCAAGGCACTGTATGAGCATTTACACAAGTGCATGGATCAGGCCATGCCAAACAGAACCAAGATCCTATCCTCCAAAAAAAGGAAGCCAATCAGTTGGACCCCTGCCATTAACAAACTCAACAACAGAAGGAAAAACTGTTGCAGAAAAGGATAAAGTCCCAAGACTGGAAAAATTCCCTTGTAAGTCTCAGCTAAAAGCTGATATCCCTCATCAAATCTTCCAAAGCTAGTTACAAAAACAAAATGTCTACAGATGCTAAAGATAACCACAAGGTATTTTTAGCTAAGTCAAGAATATGCAAAACAATACACAGAGGTGCTCAGAGCTACTACACAATGGCACCACTTATACTGAACCAACATCAATATCAATATCATGGCCGACATGTTCAGTGCAAACTTTACCTTCCTTTCACCCTCTAAAGGGTCCATCCCAATATCCAAGGAATGACAAATCCCTAATATCACAGCTGCACAGGTAGAAGCCACACTATCCAAAGCCAAAAATACAGCTTCCATGGGACCTGATAACATACCTGGCTGTGTTCTACATGAATTACATAGGGAACTGGCATCACACCTTAGTGCCTTGCTCAACCACAGCCTCTCTTCAGGCTTCATTTCAACTGAATGACACACCCCCACAGTCATTCCACTCCACAAAGGAGGAGCGATTACTGATTATGGAAACTACCGCCCCATCAGCCTAATGAGCCTAATCTGTAAGGCCATGGAACGCATCATTATGGACCCCATAAACAAGGATATAGGGAACCTTCAAACTCTGGACCCCTCACAGTTTGGGTTTGTGAAGGGCAGATCATGTCTGCTCAACCTGATAGACTTCTTTGAATCTGTCACCAGAGCAGTCGATGAAGGCAAGATAGTCCATACAGCATACCTCGATCTAGCCAAGGCCTTCAACACCATCCCCCACTCAGGGATCACTGGAAAACTCACTAACCTAGGCATTAACCCCTATATTATAAGATGGGTTGCCATCTGGCTCATGGACAGAACCCACACGGTGAAAGTAGCAGACTCCAAATCTGACTTCCAGGCAGTTACAGGTGGAGTCCCACAGGGATCTGTCCTGGGTCCTCTCCTGTTTGGTATCTACTTCTCTGAAGTTCAGGTCAACACCAAGGGACTCTAGTTTACCAAATTCATGGATAACTGCAAACTAGGAACTATTATAGATTCTCGAGATGATGTAGACATCCTACAAAAAGGCCTCACTGACACCAATGTCTGGTGCCAGAACCATGGTCTTAAGCTCAATGCTAAAAAGTGCATCGCCATCCCCTTTGGAAAAAACATGGTGCCCATGAACTACCACATCAATGGTAGCCCTCTCAACTCCTGAGGTGTGATAAGAGATCTGGGGACACAGGTAGATAGCAACCTCTCCTTTGACAACCATGTTGCCACAGTAGAAAGTTCTTCTATGTGACATACCTCATTACAAAATGCTTCTCATCCAGGAAGAAAGAAGTTATAATCCCTCTCTATTCATCCCTCATTAGACCCATTATAGAGTACAATGCCCCATTCAGCATGTACCTCACTAGTCACCTACAACAACTGGAATGGCAACAAATATTCCTCACAAAGAGGATTCCAGGACTCAAACACATGCCCTATGTAGACAGACTCAGAAAACTCCACTTATACTCCATCTCATATTACCTACTTAGAAACGATCACTGCTTGACTTACAAAGCCATGTCTGACCCAGTGTTGCTAGACATGCTTCATCTGAAAAAGTCTCAGTCCCTCCACACCACACACTCCAAAGATCTCAACCTCATTACCACAATTAACAGAACCTGCTGAAGGGACAGGTTCCTAACCCAGAGGCTTCCCGTACTCTGGAATAAACTCCCCATTCATGTCAAACAGAGCACTTCACTAACCCTCTTCAAGAAAAATCTTGACTAGTGGATGGGTAACAGGAATTTACCCCGAGGATGACTTCAACAGCCTTGCTTGATACAGGCACAAGGAACTAACATACAGCAGCAGAACGACTGGGAATATTCTTGGGCTAGGCTTGGATTGGCTCCAGGGCCATTAGCCTAGTACTCACCTATAAACCTATGAACCTGTAAAGAATATTAAAAAATCTATCACTGTCTCTCTGTCTGTCTTTACTTGTATATACTTGTATGACATAAAGAGGTCTCAAATGACTTTCCACAAAATAAACAGCAGAGTATGTCCAGAAACCAGCTATATATCCTCAGCTTTATAAAATATTATATTCTTGTTATAAAACACATTTACATGTCCAGTAACATAAGTGCATAATTTGTGTTACACAACTAATAGCAGTTAAATCATTCAGTGTGGTTGTTATAAAACATCTCTATAAGAACAAGTGAACCATGGCCGCTGATCAGGTTTAATCTTACTTGGTCTGCATTTCAGTTAATTTATACTTTAGTATGAACAGCTTTGATCTGTGTATATTCATCTCAAAGTGATATTAAGGTTCCTAACTCACTGTAATTGGTAACATTCATAATGTAAGCACTTACTTAAAGGATAGATGCTGGTTAACATTTTTAAGGGATACATATACAGTTATGCAAAATGGAGATGGTGTTTGGAGCATTAAAAAACTGCTAAACGTACCCCATCCCTATTTCTGAAAAAGGAAATAAGTTCCCTGATAATATGAGATATCTTTTACAGAATTTAAGTAGTAGGTATTTGTTGATCCTTTTCTGTTAATCCTAATGCTCCAGGTTGTTTGCTTAAAATGAACCTTTTCTGACTATACTAAATAAAATGTTTGTTTCCTGTATTCCTGCATAATAAAAGCAGATATAAAATATATAAAATCTCTTATACTGAAACAACAACACTGGCTTATTTATGCCCTGTATGCACTTTACTTTTATATTCTTCAGTCCAAGCACATGCTAGTTTAATATTGATAGTTTCTCAAGATTAGGCTTAAAATCCCTGGGATAGCCTAATTTAAATGTATGTTCCAGTTCTAATCATGTAAAAATGGGTTGTAAACATATACATTATGCAAAAAGTGTCTTTGTTTTGAAGTGCTAAAAGCAAATTATCGTTAAAGGTGTTTCTTCTGTACAGACAATATTCTAATACACTTGATATAGTTTTTTGTTATCTTCAGAATGTCAAAAATCAGTCATGTTTCAACCTCATTTTACTGGAGATAGTTTAAAGTTCAAAAAAGTTTTCTGTATGACTCACCAAGTTATAACTAGTGCAAGGTTTTTCCACAAGTATATGTCTCACAAGTAACATACAAACAAAGGTGTACCAATTACAAGTGTTTTACTCCTGGTATGAGTCAATACCCTTGTGGAGAATCATGGTATTTTTGTGTACTCTTTGTGTAAGTGTTAACTAAAATTGTGCCAAATTTACCAGTAACATTTTACATAAATCATAATTGTGGTTGTCCATGTGAACTGTTTTAAACCAGAGTATATTTACCAGACTAGGCAGATTAAATTAATAAAAATAACAAAGTTTAAAACAATTGCTGAGTTTATTTTATTTATTTATTTTATTTTACATTTGCTGACCGGGCTAGTCTAACTGGATATATGTCCATTTTCAGTAGAGGCCTGGGGAGAAAAGCTCCAAGCATGAACAGTGACAAAGTTAACAATATATAAAAAGACATGTAAAATCACAATGCAGAGGCAGCATTGGTCAAAAGAAAAATTATAATAATAAAATTGTAAACTATAAAATTATACTAAAAATTATACTAAAAAATTATACTAAACACAATAGTAGGTATGAGCACGACCCAATTAAGAGAGAAAAGCCCTTATATTTTATCCTCGTACTATGAAGAAAAGAGTAGTAACTAGATTTGGAGGCAAAGGTTAGATGAGTAGGGATAGGGGTAAGAGCAGGAAGGGGACAAATATATCAGTCTGGGTTAGCACATGGACAAAGCCAATGAGTTTTAAGATGTTCTTTAAGATGTTTTTAAATAGAGAAGTAGAAGCAAGGGTTGATAATTCAGAAGGAAGCTGATTCCAGTTTTTACCTGCTGTGTTCGAGAAAAGTGAGTCACCAGCTTTGTTGTTAGATTTAATCGAGGAAACTAGGAGCTTATTAGCAGAGCGTAGTGTAGCCAGATTTTTGTATGGTGTAATCATATTAGTGAGGATAGGGGTGTTGTTGGGGTGGTATAGGATATTTTGAGTGATAAGTAATTGTTGACAGAGTATATGGTTCTGCAGTTCTAGCCATTCAAGTTGTTTGAGGTTGAGCCAGTGGTGAGTTTTAAAGGGGGAGCATGTGATGAATCTAGCTATGCTATTATAACAGGTGGAAAGTTTGGAGAGGTTGTTTTTAGATAGGTTAGTATATATAGCAGAGGCATAGAAAAGGGTAGACATGAGGTGGGTCTGGGCAATAGTTTTCCTGGCAGAAGGGGTAAGGAAGGGTTTAATTCTATAGAGGGTACTAAGTTTTTTGTTAACTGATTTTATGGTGGAGTTGATGTAGTCATCGTAGTTGAGACGATTATCAATTGTTACACCTAGTAGGCGGGTTGTAGTATCTGGGGTTATGTTGGTAGCATTGTTAGAGGTTATACAGAAGAATGCATTAGGTGATTTAAGAGTTGGAGAAAATAGCAGTAGTTTTGTTTTTTTGGGGGGGTTTAGGAGGAGGTAGTGTTGCATGAACCAGATTTCAACATTATGAAAAACAGTTTGGGTGAGGGACTGGAGAGAGGCTATATTCTTAGCTGTACAGATTAAGGTGGAGTCATCTGCATATTGAATGCAGGTGGCTTGAGGTATGTTCATGTGTAGATTGTTAATAAATAAGGAAAAAAGAAGGGGACCTAAGATAGAGCCTTGGGGTACCCCAATATTTACTGGAAGTAATGTAGACAGATTGTTATCCCAAAGTACTGCTTGCTGTCTATTTTCCAGATACGACCTAAACCATTGTAATGCTTGTGAATTGAGAGAATGGGCCTTTAGTTTGTCTAGAAGTAAGTTATGGTTAACCATATCAAAGGCTTTTGACAGGTCAATAAATGATGCAGAGGAAAAAGAGTTATTGTTACGATTTTTATTTATAGAGTCGGTGTAAGATAGTAGGGCAGTCGTTGTGCTATGGAATGGTCTGAAGCCATGTTGGCAGTTTGCTAGTAGGTTATATTGTAGTAGGTGGTTAAGTAATTGTTTGTGAATACATTTTTCCAATATCTTAGCTAATGGGGAGAGTAAGGCAATAGGTCGAAAGTTAGAAAGCTCAATAGAAGATCCACCTTTATGTAGAGGGATGATGTGGGATACTTTGCATATGATAGGGATTTTGCCTTCTGAGATAGTTCTGTTAACAAGGAGAGAGATGGGATAGTCTATGGCTTTTGCGGCAATTTGTAGGTATTCAGATGGGAGACAGTCAGCAGAAGGGGTGCAAGGTTTCAGTTTTTGAAGTAGCTTACAGATGAGAGATGAAGGTACAGGTTGTATTTGAAAGGAAGGAGATAAAGTCTTAGAGGTATTTAGTGGGGAAGCAGTAAAAGGTTGTAAAGAATTGGCTAGGGTTTGAATGGCTTCTGTAAAGTAGTTATTAAAGGCTTCAGGGATCTGGTTGGAGTTATTATGATTGAAACCTGCTGGGGCCAGAGTAGTAGAGTGATCTGGCTGAAGAAGTTTGTTTATCCCTGACCAAAATTTTTGTGGAGTTTATTGGCTAGTTTGTTGGAGATGAAGGTAGAAGTCTTTTTTGTCTCTAAGAATATCGTTCTTGGTGGCATTTCTTAACTGTTTAAAGTGGAGGTGATCTGATGGACATTTGGTGGCTCTCCATTTAGCCCAGATTTTATTTCCGAGGAGTATCTTTTGCCTAGTTTGTTTTGTAAGCCATGAGGCAGATTTGGTTCTTATTCTAGTAGAGCGATAAGGTGCATGGTAATCTAGGATTTGAAAAAAGTTAGTGTTAAAGTAGGTCACAACCTCATCAAGTTCAAGATGGGTCAGTGGTGACCAGTCACATGCTTGCAGTTCATTTAGGAAGCTGTCTGGATTACATAATTTTTTTGAGTGGGAGGTTTTGAGATTAAGGTTATTTGGGATATGGACTTTTTGTCTAATAATGTAGGTAAGCATATGGTCGGTGATATCATCGGGAAGGGTTCCTGGAGTATAAGTTTCAGGGTGGCTGTTAATAAGGATCCAGTCAAGAGTAGCTTCCTTACTCCTAGGTTTGTGGATTCTAGTAGGAGTGGTTATTAATTGTGAGAATCCAAAGAGATTTATGTGATTAGTAGGTTTAGGGGAACTGCAGGTGGACTAGTCGATGTTAACGTCACCCAGTACAATAGTCTCCTGAGGTAATTGGGTAGAGAGGTAACTAAGTAAGTTTTCAAGAGTATTGGTATTGTTACCAGGGGGAGACACATACAAATTAGATAGATAGATTTGGCGTTATTGATTTGGAGTTTGATAGTCAGGATTTCAGATTTGGTGTCTAAAGATGGAAGCACATTAAAGGGGGAAATTTGGAGATTAGATTTATAGAGAATGGCTATACCTCCACCTTTTTTGGTTTTACGGTCACATCTAAGGATGTTATAGCCAGGAGGGCTAATTTCCTGGTCTAGAGTAGATGGCTTTAGCCAAGTTTCTGTAAGACATAGAATATCAAATGAGTGCACATCAAGGAGTGCATGCAGGTGGGAAATTTTATTGTTGATACTTCTAATGTTAAGGTGAGCTATCAGGAGGGAGTTAGGTGGTTTAGTTAATGTAGAAATCACAGGCAATGTTAAATTGTTAAGGTTATAGGTAAAGTCATTAACTTGGATGGTACAGTGGTGCAGTGGTTATTGTTGCTGCCTTACAGTAAGAGGTTCTCTGATTCAGTTCCTGGCTGGGGTTTCCTCTGTGTGGAGTCTGCATATCCTCTGTTGGTTTCCTCTTACATTACAAAGGCATGTGTTTGGAGTATTTCTGCCTGGGCCTCTGCTAAAAATTGGCCTGTTCTAAGTTGGACTTTCCTGGTAAACAACTGTTTAATAAACTAATAAGAACAAGACCTAACTAGTGTTACACTGCCTAGATTGTTTTAAATGAGTTTTTTTTTGTCTTTTTTTGTAAGATAAAAGAAGGTGAATCATAAATATGTAGAGAGAGCTAGTTAAAATATCTGAAAATCAACAACCCTTGACACCCTTATAAAGGAGCTTTCAGGGCTACATTGGTGACCACATTGGTAAGCTAAATTGCTTCGGAAGACCAAAACACATAGACAAAAAAGAAAATTATGTCTACAGTTAGTAGAGTTTGGTTTTATTGGCCTGAATGCCTAAATAAAGGCTTACAAAATAAAAGGTTAGAGGGCATTCAGAAGTCATATCACTAGAGCATTTGTCCTTAAGGGGTCATTTGCATATTTCCCATGAACCTCCTTCAAAGACGGTTAGGATATTATGCAATGAAGGCTATTGTTTACCAGGTGTTTTTTTTTTTTTTTTTTTTGTATTTTTTCAGTTAAGAAATAAAACATCTTTTTGTTTTTCTTTTTCTGTTGAAATCATTTTCTCACATTCAGTGTGCTAAATCATAGCACTGAATACTGCAAATTCAGTACCACAATTAAATTGCAGCACAAAAAAGACAGCAATATATGTGGTGTACCTTTCAAACAGTGTGATCATGAATGGGATAAGGCAGCCCATACAAGTAGCTCTGCAGGTGAGATGAAGAACATAGATTCTAGGTCAATATTTGTTTTGATTATTAGATTAATGGTGTAGGTTTTAAGTGAGTGAAATATTGCCAGTCTGTCAGGAGCTGTCTTTGATTTGTGTTTGTTGTAAAGAAGCAAGCTGCAAATAAGGATGGAAATGCATCGTTTTCTGAAAGATGTGATACAGAAAATGTAGTGTGGTGACTATAAATGCTTGGAAAGCAGCATTGGGAATAACATGGGCTGATTCTGCATTTATGATTACTGATCTGCCATTAATTTTGGGGAGGTAGTGTCTCTGAGGGAAATAAGCATAGTATGTCATTTTCTTTTCTTAAACTCTTAGAAATACTGTTTTCAGCATAGTGTACACACTGGTTGCTGTCTACTTGATGTCTTGAGTGTATGAGTTCATAGTGGTCAATAGGGCGGTTACCAGCAGGAAATGAAAAGATATACTGTAGCAGTAATCTGTGGACATGAAGATGCTTTTTACCTCTAACATTATTTCCCACAAGACTGTCAAATTTTGCATATGAGATTGGTAGAGCTATAATTTTTGATAAAGCCATACCCAGAAGGTATGCAATTGAACATGCTACATTTAATATTTCATTTGAACCATTCATTAGATATGGGAGAAATGAAGCCATTAGAATGGTGTTACACTACATTAAAAACTACTTGATCATCAGGGAGAGTGAAAAGCAGATCAGGCAAGGAGTAAATGCTACCAAAAAAATAATGTGCCACAATATGAGAGCTCCACTGGTATTTGACAGTTTCAAGGGAGAGGCAAAAGTCTTGTCTATGTTGGGCCAGAGACTGAGTCACATGCCCAGACCCTTAGATTGCAAAGTATTAATTTTGATGCCATAAAGGTAAAGATCAGCCAACTGGCAGCCAAAAATAAAGTCAGAGTGAGAGGGGCAATGTTCCTGTTAAGACACCTGAGTTTGGCATGCAGGACAATAGCCCCAGTGGAAGATTTGCCAGTTCCCTAGTCTTTCCATTGAAAGGGGGACAGGAAGCATCACCGAGTTATAATCACAAGTGCATTTATGGCAAAAATGATGATCATGACATCTATGGGATCTCTTTCTGGTAAGATCGCCGTCTGGACAGCCCAAACATAGAGCTAGACATAGGTACTTTAAGGGTTAATAATCATTCATAGGTACCTGGGGGGGGGGGGGTAATTGAAACTTGGCCTGAAGTATGAGTGCAGTCAGGGATAGTGTTTGGGCAGTGCAGTTAGCCAAGAAAAGAATACTATTTTGCACTGACCACCAGACAGTAGCCTTTGTAGTGAGGAGCATATCATCAAAATCTGTGAGGGTTCAGCAACCATGAAAAGAGCAGGATTACAGAGTCTGAATAAAGCATGCTTTTTTCACTTAAATATTGTCCAAGAATTGACAATGACATTGCAAATACTTTCTCATAGCTACAAACTTGCATGTTTAAGTCATTAGATCTATGTGAAAAGAGGCTCCAAACACAAGTGCCATAGGAAGTATAAGTGTTTTGGGGGTGTCAGATAAATTTGTCGAGGAATCATGAGTTCCTGGTACAATTAAAGCATACAATGCAGACTTCTGGTCATTTCTACATTTCTTAAAATGGCTTTAACCTTGCATATGTTAGTGATGTAGTCAGATGGCAGATAATTGAATCTGCTAGAACCATAATGATGCAACTAACAGCATTAAGTGGTTTATGCTAGGCACTAAGATGCACAGACTATATGAAATATTGTGTAGTAAGCAGGATACTAAACATTTTAGCGTATGGTCCTACATGCAAATCAAAGGTGGCCAATTGACAGGGAGTTACTTTCCAGGTTCAAAAAGAATGCACAAGATGAACTATTTGTCAGGTAGTAAAGGGAATTAGAATTCTGAGCAGTTAATCAGCTAGTTCCTATGCACAAGCTACCAGGGTTAATTTCTTCCACCCTCATTTGTCTACTATGTGACTCAGGGATGATATTTCCAAGGGGTTTACCTGTTCAGCATATAGAAAAAATATGTTGTCTGTGTAGTGTGGGCAGGATAAACATATTTACATATCATTGGGCATGCAGAATCAGTGAGCTCCTGGACAACCAAACAGACAGAGACATTTAAGTTACAAGTAATAAAAAGAAATCAAACAAAATGCATGTGTTTCGCTGGGACTTTTACATATAATCATGAGCTCTATGGCAATCTAATACAAAGCACTCACACATATAAGAATTAGACATAGTCGTGGAGAAGAAACTTAATTTTAATATGGATGTGGACCCCTCGGTTAAGGGATGTCGCAAGATTCTAGGTAGTACTAAGTGCTTAAGTGATTCATAGCATTCAGAAGCCCAAACATGATTAAATGTGTCTATGAATCAATAATATGCACAAAACTGGAATATAATACTACTTTGTAGTGTCCGTCATCCAGACAAAATTAGGCTGCTATGAGTACAATGGATTGGTAAAACATTTTATTTAGGGACTTAAGGCACTCACTTATAAAGAAAAGTTGCAAAAAATGAACCTTTACTCAACCACATATGTGAGTGTTAGACAATGCAGCTGCATCCATTTCATCATGAACTGAAGTGCTAGTGTTTTCATTAGTGGTACAGTTGGTCAAATTATAAACAGTTGAATGTCATGAAATCAAGTGTTACATAATTCAAGGGCTCTTACCCTTTTTTGAAGTCATACTACCCTGGAGCTATTTATTTTATTTATTTATTTTACATTTCTTGACCGGGAGTGTCTGACTGACCTAGAGCCCTTTTTTAGCAGAGGTTAGGAGAAAAGCTCCAAGTAATACAAACAATTTTACAATTTCAAAGTAATTTAAGAACACATGCAGTAGTACAGAATGCTTAAAAGTCAAAAGTCAAAAAGAAACAACAGCAGTACTGTGTTAGAATTAAATATATAAATACATAAGAAGTTACATGAAAAGCATGGGTAGTTTGTTATTTAGACTAGATGTTATGTAATACATGAACTGTACCAGTATCTTAAAAGGTGCTTACAGATAAAAGAATGGGAAAGTAAGTGTGCAGGTGGCTGGACGAAATAGGACGGGGTAGGTTAAAAAGGAAAGAGGATGATTATGAGAGGGAGAAGTCAGGAGAGGGGAGAAAGATGGTTATTTCTGAGGTGGATATATTCTGGGAGGGTGAGAACAGTGGCAGGCCCAGTGCCTTTTAAAGTACTCTTTTGTGGCTGATTTAAATTGTATAGGATGTGTAAGGGCTCTGATTTCAAGTGGGAGTTTGTTCCATGCTATAGAGGGGTGATAGCTGTATATGTTACACCCAGATTTAGACTTGGGTTTATAGAGATATAATAGATCTTGGGTCGAGCTCCGGAGATGCCTTGTAGGGGAATAGTGGGAGATAGGGAGTATAGAGCTGGACAGTAGGCAGGCTGATATAGAATGGAGTGTATTATTTGCAGCTGAGAGAAGAGAAGCAGGTGAGGTAGTTCAGGACAATTTAAGTATTTTAGGGAGAGACAGTGGTGGGATTTATAGGTTTGTTGAGTTGCGACTCTAGCTATCTTGTGATAGGATGACTCAAGCTTAGTAAGTAGAGATGAGTTTAGATTTGTGAGTATTTGGGAGCAATATGTTAAGCAAGGTAGAAGGTAAGCATGCGTGAGAGTGATCCTAGCTTCAGCAGTGAGAAATTCTTTATCTCTGTACTGAAGTCCTAGTTTCTGATGAGTTTTTCTGATACAATTATTTATGTGAAGGTTGAATTTTAGTTGGTCATCGATGGTAATGCTAAGGAGTTTTGTGCTGGTTACGACTTCATTAGGGGTATTGTTTAGGGACATTATGGCGAAGGAAGATTTGATATGGTTAACTGTTTTGGGGAGAAAGAGTAACAGCTTTGTTTTTTTAGGGTTGGGGATGAGCTGATTATTGGATAGCCGTGTCTTGACCGAGTTAAAGGATGACTAGTAACTGATAGACGTTCAGAGGGAGAGTTGGTAATGGTGATGACTGTAAAGTCATTAGTGTATTGGACTATGGAAGACTGTTGGCAAGAAGACTAGAGTAAGTTGGTGAAGATATTGAAAAGTAGTGGTCCAAGAATGGATCCTTGGGGGACACCCATTCTTACTGGAAGGGGAGTAGATAGTGCAGAATGACATCTCACTAATTGCAATCTGTCAGTGAGACAGATGGAGAACCATGCAAATGTATCCAGGGAGAAGTTGAGGTCGGACAGTTTGTTCAGTAGCAGAGAGTGAGAAACAGTGTTGAAAGCCTTAGAGAGGTCAAGGAATAGACAACAGATAAGTTTATGATCATCTCTGGCCAAAGAAATAGTGTTGAGGAAGGATAGTAGAGCAGTAGTGGTACTATGTTTAGGTAGGAAACCAGGCTGTGTAGGAGTGAGCAGTTTTTCCTGTATGAGATATTCCATAACTTGTTTATGTATACATTTCTCTTACACTTCACTCTGTCACATTCTTTGTGAGTGTCAGTGTGTGTATGTATGCATGTGTGTGTGTTTGTTTGGGAGAGAAGGATAATAGTAACAATGAAGTTATAGATGCATTTGTTAATGATATGGATCTCCAGGAGCTCAAAGTTAGGGTCACGGGCACTTTTTGTTAAGCATCTTTTTTACACTGAAAGTATGAGTCTCGTGCTAGTGCATTAACAGTGGCTAATGCACAACACCATCACAAGCATTTTCATTGCTTTAAAATGTATAATACACTTTACTGACACACAAACACATGCACACGGACACACACACACACACACACACACACACACACACACACACACACACACACACACACACACGTGCATACATGCACTGAAGCACATTTAGGCAGTCACGGACAGTAGTTATAAACACCACTTTAAGAATGGACATTGGGGAGGGGAAGTATGCTGCCTTTGAAAATCAGTGTAAATGAAAAAGCTGGAAGTCAGGTATTCATTAATCAAGGCATTTTTGATCCATCCTCCCATCCATTTTCTGATAAAATGCTTTCATACCTCTCAATTGTCAAGATTTCCACAGAATGTCCACATTTTTAGTTTGTATTTTTGGTCTGTTCCTCATAACATTTTCAGTTTTTTGCCAAAATCTCTTAGAATTAAAGTAGACTGAAGTTATTAAATAATGGCATAACTTTGAGTTTTAGACTTCATTTACTTTCGGAAATGCATGTTAATGCTTCACTTGTTATTCTAAATGTTTTCCTAATTTAAAAGAACAATATTTAAAATGTGCTCATGATTTTGGGACTCTGCCCCCCATTATTTTTGGCTTTGTCCAGATTTCTTGCCCTTAGAGGTTGAGAGGCATGCCTGCTTTATCCTTCACAAGGTCAAGAGAATGCATAGGATTGTGTGTGTGCGTGTGTGTGTGTGTATGTGTGTGTGTGTGTGTGTGTGTGTGTGTGTGTGTGTGTGTGTGTGTGTGTATGTGTGTGTGTGTGTATTTTGTGTGTGTGTGTGTGTGTATTTTGTGTGTGTGTGTGTGTGTGGCTATGGATCAATGGATATACATTGGATGCACAAAGGGTCAGAGTACACAGCCATCAGAACTTTGTACATTAAATCAGCCAAACACATGCAAACAAACAAGCAAAACAAGCAAAAAAACATGATTTTATGGAGTGAGACAAATTCTTTTGCCCCCATACCTCTTGCAGCTTATATATAGCAACTCTGAGATCATCCTGCATTTATTAAAGGCAATCTTCCTACAACTATTGGTAACTGGCATAAAAGCAGGGCTGATGTACCAAACATTTGACTAATGAATCAAATGTTCAATCTTTTTATAATAGACACACACACACACACACACACACACACACACATATATATAAATAAATATATATATATATATATATATATATATATATATATTATGCGTAAAACATATATGTGTGTGTGTGTGGGCAGGATTCACGAAGGCTTGCACAGAGTGTAAGAGACGTGTAACACTCCATGCAAGCCTCGCGATCCAGGAACAGCCCTAAACTCCATGTAAGAGACCAGCTAAAACGTCTCTTACACGGACTGGGCGTGGACATGCTAAATACCTCACTTGCAGCCAAAAGATATGCAAATGAGGTATATTAGCGATCCACGAAGCAGAAACCAGCCCGTGTAAGAGACGTTTTAGCTGCAGAAATGTACTCAGTTGACAACTGAGTACGTTTCTGCAAATTCACAACGGAGCCATGTCAGCTCCAAATAAAGGGTGCATATGTGTCAGGCAGCATGCCAATGGCCAAATATGTGGCCATTGGCAAGGTAACCCGATGCAGAAATAATAAAAATATAATTTTTTTCTTTTGGCGATCACCGATGTTTAAATGCAGTGAAGCCCCGCGCAAATGGGCTGCGCTGCATAAAACATAAAAATTAAGGTTATAAACCCACAAATGTGGGTTTTATGCAATACATGGAATGACAATGCAGGGACCAGCAGACCAAAAACAACATGACCACCGTGTAGTGGTTGCTAAGGGGGGAAGCTGAGTGTAAGACATGTAACTAAGCATTAGTAGGCAATCTCATGTAAATGAGGGTTAGGATACTGAATCTCACAGTCACATAGCAAATGAGCACAGTCTGAGTAGTGTAAGAGATACATAAGGGGGAGGAATAGAGTAGGAGATAGGGGGGAATGGTAGAAAGAAATAAAATTAATTGGAGGTCAGTGTAACATGACAGATGACAGACACAGATAAGGGAAAGAGGAGTGCCACAAGATAAGTCTGGGAAAGTCAAGAAATGGAAGGTGTACACTGTTACTTACACTAAAGTTTCTTGCTGGGCGTGCATGCTCACATGTGCGCGCCATGAAGCACGAGTAGGGCAGTGTGTGCGCGTGTAAGGCAGACCGAGCATGTGGGAGCGTGTTGGTAGATGTTTAACACTGTTTGCGCTGGTGTGCGCGAGTGTAGGGCAGACTGAGCATGTGGGAGCCTGTTGGCAGACTTGTAAGACTGTTTGCGCTGGTGTGCTCGCGTTTTAACTTGAATAGGCAGATCCTGAACAGTGTAAGCATGTGTGCGCACGTGTAAGCCACTGTGAGCACATTTCTGCTGGTATGCATGCTGCTCCCCCCCCTGAGGAAACAGAAAGGAAAAAGGAAGTAACAGAATTAGTAGGAAGCTAGCAGGGAATACTGCTGGAGCTAGCAGGTGAAAACAATTAGAAGCAGGCAATTACACAGGAAGAATAGTAGCCCAGCCCAGCACTTAAAACTCTGCAAACAGTAGTGCAGGATGTTTCTCTCAAGAGACACTGCAAGACAGGAGTAAGCTAATAGAAGTGAAAACTGAAAAGGCTTCACTCAGAGCAGAAATGTTAGGGGCTGCCATAGCTGTCATAATGAGACATAGGCGACTTGCTGAGGGTGGTGACAATGCAGATGGTGCCAGACAACCCACAGTGAGGAGACGGAGAAGAGTGTACAGGCCCAGGGTTACCTACCATGGGTTACATCAGCTGGAGATAGTAGAGCGCTATAGAGTGGACAGAGAGCTCCTGCAGCAAATAGTTGAGCTGTGCGTGCCACGCCTCACACACAGAACCAACAGAGGGGAACCCATCCCAGTGGAAACCAAGGTATGTGTTGGCCTAAGAATACTAGCAACAGGTACCTTCCAGAGACCAACTGGTGATATGATGGGGATATCACAGGCATCAGCCTCCAGGGTACTGCACCAGTTCCTGGATGCCATGTCAGCACATGTCGGTGATCATGTATATTTCCCCAATGCCCGTGAGGTATTGGCCAGCAATATGCGTCTCCTCCAGCAAATAGCGGAATACCCTGAGGTAGTGGGTGCAATAGACTGCACGCACATATGCATCAAAGCACCAGCCACTGAGCGGGGTAGGGCCTACATTAACCACAAGGGCTTCCCCTCCATCAACTTCCAGGTCATGTGTGATGCCCAGGGCATAATAATGAATGTGTGTGCTGGCTGCCCTGGGAGTTACCACGATTCCCACATCTGGCATTTGACGCAGCTGTACCAGACATTTGCCAATGGGGACATCCCACATGGACACCTAGTGGGGGATGCAGGTTATGCACTGGAGCCGTGGCTGATGACACCCATCAGAAACGCACACACACCTGAACAGGAACGCCATAATGAGGCACATGCACAAACACGTAATGTAATAGAGCGTGTGTTTGGGCTGCTGAAGTCATGGTTCCGGTGTCTGGACACATCTGGTGGAGCCTTGCAGTACACACCAACTACATGTACCCAAATTGTCATGGTATGTGCTATGCTACATAATATGATTTTGCAAAAACAGCTGCAGCAGGACCAGCATAGGGCTGGGCCAAACAGCCCCCCACCATTGCCAAGGCCATCACAGGCAGAGCGTGACTCAGAGGAGGAACAACCTGAGCCTGCCCCAGTAGGCAGAAGAAGGCGTGCCCAGTATGCCCTGGCCTTGACAAAGAGGCAACGCATAGCACATACACTGGCTCAGTAGGAACCCTGGGAATGATACCCCCTCTGACTCACTGAAATAATAACATGGATGCCTAAAATGACATGACCTGCTCACAAACATGTACAGGGAGTGTAATATGCGCATCCGACAGAGGCAGCCCTGCAGCACCACCTGAGGCATGAATGCCATGTGTTAAGTAATGTAACACCATGTACTATATGCACACCTGAGGACCCTGACTAACATCCACCCTCACCAAGCATGAAGCCACAAAATGACTATGGGATGATCAAGTGCAATAACTGGCTGAAGTAATGCAGTTAGTCAAAGGGGAGCCAATGTGTTTCAGGCTGGGAAGACATGCGGAGCATGACATGATGCACCACCTGCTAGGGGTGGCGTGCACCTATCAGTCCATGTCCCATGGATACTGGCAGAGGCTGTCAGTACCCACAGCATACCCTGAATAGGTAAGTCTCAAAACACAAACCCACCTTCATAGGTACCACAAGGGATAGGAACCTAGATGTAATGCTACCCAATGCCAGAAGTCTAAACAGCAAGATGTGTGCAGTGTAAACGCACACAGTATGGAGAATGTAGATATCAGTCCTATAATAGAAAACTGGGTCAAGGCTCACACCAGCACCCTAACACTACCAGGTCACACCTCATACTGTGCTGTACAGCTGCAAAACATGGAACAAGCTACAAAAGGAGGGTGACTAGCAATAAATGTCAAGGATAACCACACCTCCATGTTGGTACCACAACAAGAAGCAGCATGGATTAGCCATGGTCAAATACCAATGGCTAAAACCGCCTCCCAGTATATAGCCTGCTGCAGACTACTGTCCTAATACCAGGAACTGCACCTGGCCTATGTTGGAATACATGAATATATCAAGCCCCCCAAACCACATTATATTGCTTGACTGAAAATACCCAGACATACACCGGGAGCATTATACTAGCACCAACACAGTCAGAGAAAAGTTCCCAGAATTCATAAACCAAAATGCCCAGGAACAATGTACCACTCCCACAAGAGGGGTAAGCATACTGGATGTGATAATCAGCAACATGTGTACTGGATGGCAAGATGAGAAGTGTATCCCTCACTGGTAAGACCAGACCATAGAGTAATCACACTGGATATACACATCCCGACCCCAGTCCCTGGCCAGAATACCACAGTGAAAAACATGTGTAAAGCATAGGTTGCACCCCTCCAAACCGATGTGGAGTCTATAAAAGGCCCTGTGCAAGTGCAGAATATGGGACACACCGCAGAACATGTTATACAGGCATTCCATGAACACAGCCAGGAATGCTTGGAGTATGCAATCACAAATAACAACAAGACACAATGCCATACACGCAGGCATCTGGCATGCTGGACTCCAGCCATTACCAAACCATGCAAGAGAATGAGGAAGCTACCACATGACAGATCAAACATAAAAAGAGAAGTAATCACTGAATTACAATTGGCAATAAAATATGTCCACACATACAATCCACTAAGGCCAGCCACAACAAGTAGAATCTGTGAATCCAGAGGCAATGTGACACCTGTCCCAAGTACACAGACAACCACAACTCCCCCCAATAAATACAAATATATGCGATAGATGCAACCATGTATCCAAACCGGAGGCTGAGCTCCCCCAACTCAGTACTGTCAAAACTAGTCAGGAGGAGAAGGTAACCACATACACCACAAACCCAGTCCCACATAGACCTACCACAACTGTAAACCAAACACATAAACACAGAAAAACATTCATGGAGGCCCTAATTACAAACACACCACACCAACAGAAGCCTCCAGAGCAGATCCCAAGCAACCACAACCTCCAAACATAGCACATGCAACACATAGTACACAAAGCTGGTGTGCCAAACAGTCACAGGCCAGAAGGAGAAACAACATGCCTGATACAGTTGTAATAGGTGTCTGTATAGGCAGACACACTGCTGTCCCACTCACCAGACTGAACAAGGGAAAGGGTACAGTAAGCTGCCTGTAGGCTGCCACAATATGCCACATAACACAAGTACGCAGGTCACCCCAAATCAAGCAGAAATATGATGCACTCAATGTCCATGCTAGTATGAATGACCTGAGATGTACCTCCCTGGACTACATGAAAAGAGACATGGATGAGCTCTCTGAGTATGTACCCCAGGCCAGTATGACACTGGCCGTGTGCAGCATCCAACCCTCACCAAGAATGATCCCACAGTACAAACACAGAATGATCATCTTTAACAGGTGGCACAGTTACAGCTGTCAGTCCAAGAGGGTCTAATGTCTGTCTGCTTGAGATGTCATGCATGACAAGCCATGCTGCTGTTGCAGGGATGGCTTGCACCTGTTACCCCTGTGCATCTGGATACTGGATAAGGCCTTTGCCACCTCCATAGAGCCGTATGTAGTCAAGGCCAAAAAGACTACCCACCACCATAGAAAACATAAGTGGTAAGAAACATAAGGGTAATGCTGACCAATGCCAGATGTGTAAACTGCAATATGCATGCCCCTGAGGCACTTCCCAGTATGGAGAACATCGATGTCTGTGCAGTGACAGAAGCCTGCTGCAAGACTAGTGATAGCACACCAGCACTACCAGGTTATACCACATATCATGCATTATGGCCCCAACACCTGGACCAAAACATCAAAGGAGGGGGGTATCCATATGCAGCACAGACACCCATACGGCCAGGTAACTGGCAATGCACAAAGCAGTGGAGACCACCCATGTGCACCTAAGTGTAGTCAAAACTGCTGTACAGTCTGTAGCATGCGACAGACCACACTCTCACACACAAGAACTCCACCCAGACATCCTGAAGACACTGGACAGTATGAATGTCCCACCAAATACCAGACAAGGTACTCACAAATTACCACATAGGTGGTAAACCATTATGTATGCAAGGAATAATCAGGGACCTAGGGACACAAGTCGACAGTAATCTGTCATGTGACACTCACAATGCCAATGTGGCTAGGAAGATTGTTGATATTGGACACCGTATCATGAAAGGATTCACATCTACATCAACAGAGGTCACTGTGCCCCTGTACTGTTCCCTTATCAGACCCATAATCTAGTACAATGACTCATATGGGATGTACCGTACGTGACACCTGCAGCGGTTCAGAAGACCTCAAAGGTACCCCACCAAGAGGATAAAGGGTGTCAAATATATGTCATATGCTGCCTGGCTGTAGACACCCCAGCTGAATGCAGTCACAGACTGCCTACACAGAGGCATTGTATGTCTGTTGTACAAGGCCATGTCCAACACAGGAGTAATGGACATGCTCCACCACAGGAAATCAAAGCCATTGGAGCTGTGAGAGTGACAGATGTCAGCCTCAACACATAATGAAATAGGATGTGCTGGAGGGACAGATACATAACCCAGAGGCTCCCCACATCCAGACACAGGATCCCAATCCATGTTAGGCAGAGCCCCTCACTGACACCCCTCAACAGGAATATTGCCAAGTGGATGGATGATCGTACATGTATACTGGGGGTCTTCACTGTGTCATGACCAGACAGAGCCACAGTAAAGAAAATCATAAATGGCCATAATAGTCACATAGCAAGGGGTGGCAAAAGACACACACACTCTAGCTTGGCTTACTAATGCCCTAGGGTGGATAGCCTAGTATGAACCCATGAACCTATGAAGATACAAAGTGTACAGGACACTAAGGATAATCACAAGGCTTACTTAACTGATGGTAGGAACCATGTTGGGAATCCACAGATATGCTCCGAATCACACAGATATTACAAACAACATACCAAACACACACACATATTGCTAACATACAACCTGACAGGTGCAGTGCAACCCCCCCCTCCCCAGAATGCAAAATATCTATCCCAGCAGACTGCTGGTCCCTGACATTGCAGATGCTGAGGTAACAGCCATCATCTGCAAAGCAAAACACACAGCAGCAAAGGTATGTGATGGTGTCCTGGGCTGAGGCCAACATGGACTCCAAGAATAATGGAATGCCAAATCACACTACTGCCCAATGTCAGACTTACCACAGGATATGTACCCAAAGAGCAGTGTATAACAACAGTGGTCCTTCACAACAAAGGTGTTGCCTGAATGGATACTGCAAACTACCACCCCAGGATCCTGACAAGCTTGGTCTGCACAGCTATGGAAAGGATCAGTATGTACCGCAGACATAAAGCTATTGTGGACCTACTGATACTGGACCCTACACAGTGTGGCTGTCGTAACTGCAGATCCTGCCCCTAAACATGTTTGACCCATTTGAAACAGTCATTAAGGTCATTGATGAGGGCAATGTGGTCCACACAGCGTAGCTGGACTATGCATATGCTTCTAGACAATACCCTACGAGTTCAGTATGGATATGTTCACCAGCTTAAATATATACCCCTATGTCAGTAGAGGGGTTTCAAACCAGACAAAGGACAGAACTGACATGGTCAGACATGCTGCATCCATGTCAGACTACAAAGCAGATATGAGTGGCATCCCACAAGGCTTGGTCCTGCCCCCCCCCCGTTCTGTATATATGTCCCATAGGTATAGGCCAACATGGAAGGACTGTGACTTAACATGTATGCAGAGGAGTACAAACAGCCCACCATATCCGACAACTGGAGCCATAGCCATGTCAGCAAGCTAATTGCAGAACTGTGTATAGACAACCACCGTGGATATACAGTAAGTGCCCACAAATTACCACACAGGTGTTAACCCATTACGTACCTAACATATAATGAGAGACCTGGGGACACAAGGTGACAGATATCCTGCACTGGACAAACATGTGGCTGTAGTGTTCGCAGAAACATACCATATACCCACCCAATCATGAAGGTTGTCAGATGCAGATAAGGGGAGGTCACTGTGGCTCTGCAGTCATCCTTCATCAGCGTCACAATTGACTACAATAGCCCCTGTGGGATATACCTCAGCAGACACCTCCATCAACTGTAAAGTCCAAACAGTACCCCACCAGGAGTAGCAAAGAGCATGAACAGATGCCATGTGTTGCCTGAGTAAACAAACTGCAGCCCCACACACTGCCATACTGCCCAGCTACAGGCAAGCTGTGCCTGATGTATGAAGCCATGTCCAACCTGGAATCAATGAACATGCTGCACCTTGTACAATCTGAATGGCAGTGAGCTATGCACATGAGAGACCTGAACCCCAGCAGTGACATACATAGGACAAGCTGTACAGAATGATCCATAACACAGAAGGCACCCCCATTCTTGAGTAAACTCCCGGTACAGGTTAGCCAGAAAGTCACCTATCGACACCCCTCAAGAGGAATCCCGATGAGTGGATGGGAGATGGTAGGTTAACCCTGGGTATCACTGTTATGTCAGAGGTAGACGGAGGCACAGTATACTAACCATGACATATGTCATGGCAAACTCCAGTTACAATGTGTGTCGAAGGACAAACACACCCTGTGACTAGCATCAGAAATGGCCTAGGGAACATCGCTAGTGTTTGCCAATGTCCACCTATGTTGTGGAATACACTGCCAATGTTGGACGAGCCTGGTGTAGGTAGTCCATATCTGAACATAATGCAACATGGTCATATGTGCACAACTGGCCCCTACACAGTCTGTTGTGCTCACTATGAAGATGTCAAGCAGTGATAGGACTAAAGCCCAGGATACTGTCCACCACAGTGAAAGTACTGAACCAGTACACTATACGGTACTACAGTGTTATGTCATTATGAAAGTATGTTGACAACTGTCTGCAAAGTATCCCATGCAATCTCTGCAGGCACAGTATAATCCCTGTTGTGGCAGACACGAAGCAGTTGGCCAGTTAGCACACAACATGACACCCAAGACACAACCATAAACGTGAGATATTGTTGAAGTTCATACACACCCAAATATGTGGTGGACTTCAGAGTGCAACATATGGAAAGCTCACACTGGGCATGCTCGCACACTTTGATAAATGAGGCATATGTCAGACAACATGCCATGGAAAGGCTGAACTGGGCATGTTCACACACTTAGGCCATATCTCCGTTTAGCAGTTGGCCACAGATATCTGGTATTTGTACGTGTCATTCCAGGAACCAACCACAACACAGAAATCTGCCCAGTGCACACAGTAAATGACTACAGAGACATAAGTGATATAGTGGATCGCCATCATATGCAAACATCTTCCACAGATACACAAGTTGGTCATAGGAACAGGGAATGCTATGGCAATAAAGACCTGCAAACAGTAAAACAGCACAACAAATATTGTGCATCTGACAATTGAACATATGGGTGTAGAGGTCAATACTAGGCTTGTTGCCCTAGGGAATGACAGCTCAGCCAGAGTGTGCTTGGTATCTGCATCCTCAGTATAGTAGGCTACTGTGCCACTGTAAAGTAGGTCACATAAGGCAACGTGTGAGGCTAGTGAGCTGTGCCTCTGTCAAGCAGGGGCACAGTGGAGATCCCAGGGTTTGAATGTGCTAAGCCTCAGCCATGTTGTTGGTGTGTGCTGGAAGAGGGTTGCTGAGGATCTCTAACAGTAAGTGGCCATCAATAACAGACTGAGGGGAGCCCTATCTGCATTGTCTGGACAATTCCACTGTCAACACTGTGTTGTGATGATTATGTGGGAATGAAGTGTCGTGCCGGAACTGTTCACAGATGTCCTCCCTCTGTGGGCTACAGCTCTGCAATGTATTAGCTCACTCTGTCTGTTGGACGGCTCATATATGGCTGGTGTACACCAGAAAGGTGTCTTGTTGTAGAGCAGTCATGGGTATATGTGGGATAGCATGATCAATGCAAACCGTACAAATGCTCATAGAATGCAATTGTCAAGGATTATGCTGAGTGGCCAGTATAGTCCCCCAGCATGGGTCCTTTGAAGTCGTCCACCCCAGTCTTCACAAGTGTAGAGTCTGCTTGTGCTAAATACAGTTTGTGTGCAGTGACAACCTTGCCTGGGGGTGGAGATGGAATATGGATGTCCAGGGAAAGGTGGGTATGGTCAGATATCAACAATGGTGGTCTACCTCTGGTGTGGAACAGTGAGTACCCATGTTGCAGATGCACAGGTGCAATATGTATTCCCCCATGTGGCTGTGGCGTGTGGTTCTGCCATAGCACATGGACCCACAAATTGTAGTGGCTGTAGGGTAAAGTGGTAGAGGCCTGAGTAGTTCTCACACACAGTATGCCTGTACCTGATGTTAACAACTGGAATGGTGTATGTGAACACCTGCATATCCAGGCACTGTTCCCAGGGAAGCTAATTGTGTGTCCTGGATGTGGGTGTGGTGTTCTAGACTGGGTGTGTTGTGTGTTACAGGTCCTGTGGTCACGAAGCATGGTATAGAACATAACCTATCAGTGCGATGTGCATATCTGACCCTGACGTAGGTGGCTGCAAATGCATGTATATGCTATCCCCCACCTGACAGGTAGTACTAGATGTACATACCTCTGTGGAAATAAAGATGTCAGCACCCTATAAATACTGCAGGTGCAGACCAGATGCACAGTAATTCGATTAGCGCGCTCTGCTAATGCGTCTCCCTCAAGTGTCATAATATAGGTAGGTAGGAGTTCGAACTATGCAATTGCTCAGTGTGTGTGTGTGTGTGTGTGTGTGTGTGTGTGTGTGTGTGTGTGTGTGTGTGTGTGTGTGTGTGTGTGTGTGTGGGTGGGTGAGCGGGGTTGATGTGTGTGCAAGTCTGTGTGAGGAATATGTCCCTTTTGGCAACTATGAAAGCACTCTACAGGATGCACATTCCCCTATCTAAGCACGGATGATGTCATCACCCTATAAGTACAGCAGGAGAAGGAAAACCTCCCAGTAATTCGAATAGCGCACTCTGCTAATGTGTCTGTCACGAGTGTCATAACATAGTTAGGTAGGGGTTTGAATCTTGCAATTGCCCAGTGTGTGTGTGGAGAGGGGTTAGTATGTCTGCAAGTCTGTGTGAGGGAGATGTCCATTTTGGCAACTGTGAAAGCACTCTACAGGATGCACATTCCCCTATCTAAGAACGGATGATGTCAGCACCCTATAAGTACAGCAGAAGAAAGGAAACCTCCCAGTAATTCGAATAGCGCGCTCCGCTAATGCGTTTGTCGTGAGTGTCATAATATAGTTAGGTAGGGGTTTGAATCTTGCAATTGCCCAGTGTGTGGGGAGGGGAGTTAGTGTGTGTGCAAGTCTGTGTGAGGGAGATGTCCCTTTTGGCAACTGTGAAAGCACTCTACAGGAAGCACGTTCCCCTATCTCAGCACGGACGATGTCAGCACCCTATAAGTACAGCAGGAGAAGGGAAACCTCCCAGTAATTCAAATAGCGCACTCTGCTAATGCGTCTCTCTCAAGTGTCATAATATAGTTAGGTAGGAGTTTGAAACCTGCAAGTGTGTGTGTTTGGATATGGGGAGTTTGTGTGTGTGCAATTCTGTATGAAAAACATGTGCTTTTTTGCAATCAGGAGATCACACTACATGATGCACATTACCCTTTCCAAACAGTGATGATGTCAGCACCCTATACATACAGTTGGGGAAAAGGCACCTACAAGTAATCCGAATAGCACAGTCTGCTACAGCGTCACTCTCAAGTGTCATAACATAGTTAAGTAGGGGTTTGAAACCTGCAAATGGCGAGTGTGTGTGTTTGGATGTGGGGAGTTTGTGTGTGTGCAATTCTGTATGAAAAACGTTCGATTTGGCAATCAGGAGATCACACTACCTGGTGCATATTACCCTTTCAAAACACTGATGATGTCAGCACCCTATAAGTACAGCCAGAGAAGAGGCACCTCCTAGTAATACGAATAGTGCGCTTCGCTGATGCGTCTCTCTCACATGTCGTGACTTAGTTAGGTAGAGGTATGAATCTTGCAAATGGCAAGTGTGTGTGTGTGGGGGTAGTAGGGTGTGTGTAAATGTAAGTGTGAGAGAACAGATCCTTTTGGCAAATACTACAATACACCAGATGCTGCATATTCCCCCAGTAAACACAGGGGATGTCACCACACTATCAGCACAGCCAAACAGGGCTAGTTGGCCAGTAATGCCAATAGTGTGCTCTGCTACTGGGTCTATTACCATTGTCAGAGTACAGATAGGTATGTTTTGGTAACCCACAACTGCCACGTGTGGTTGTGTCACATTATGACCTTGTGTGGGTCTTTGTGCATAACAATGCATGCCATTGCCTAAACTAGCAATGGCAATGCACACATGATGTATGTGTGTGACACATACACATAAATACCTGTGACCTGCAGTAGTTACCATGTCTGACACATGCCTCGAGTGGATAAATGGTATTTGCAATGCATAACAATATGACTGTGTCTTACTGTGCAGGGGCCGCATGTGGTATGTGTCTATACAGTGTGGGTGTATATGGTAAAATACCTACAGCAGGGGATACACATCTGGTCTGGGCCATATAGTCTACATGTAGTCGATGTACAGGTGCTGCATGTTCCCACCTGTTGTGGGAGTGGTAACATGTCATTCCACTGCAATTCAATGACCACATGCTGGGAACCCTTCAACTAGTGTGTTGTAGCTACAGTAATGCTCACGCACAATGTTTGGCTGGATGCAGTCCAGCCATATAAAGACAGTTCTTGAGACTGTCATATTGCCAGTGTTGTTATGGAGGATAGGTGGGTTTCCTGTGTATGGGAGGGTTGTGTGTGCCTGGCTATGAACCAGATGGCAGTCCGACACACTGTTATCTGCACATGAATAGGCCCTGATGCTTTGTGCTGTGCCAACAACCTGGAGGTGTGTGTATCTGTGGTGCCTTGGGATACCACCCCCTGTCCATGTGTGTTACATGTGTAGGGGACGACATGCATGGTATGAGGTATAATCTGGCAGTGATGGGTTGCACCTGTGAGTCATGAATCAGGACTCTGGTACTGCACAGACATTGCAGTTCACCGTGCTGAAGACAGTGTCCAGTGCATGCATCTTGCGGTGTACACTGCTGGCGTTGTGTAGCATCACTGTTAGTGTACTATCCTGTGTGATACCCGTGGAGGTGGCTATGTAATCCGTGTCCTGCAGCATCAGGCAGTATGTGTGTATCAAGGGGCTTCGCCAATATACATTGGGCCATGGGTGTCATGTGCAAGCGGCCCCTCGCACATCATTGTGGCTTCCCTAGCATGTAAGCACATGTTGACATCCAGTGGATACCCTATGAATGACATTGGAGACTGAGCAGAATGTAGACATAGAACACCCTTCCTACGTATAGTGGTAGCATACCTGGTGAGGGTATGATGGCAACCAAGATCAGGCTCATATTGGCCTGTGCCACATGCTGAGAGATCCCTTCTATATTCCCTATCATGTAGTCCAGGGAGGTATGTCTCAGGTCATCCATAGTGGCATGGTCAATGACTGAGTCATATGTGTCCATGCCTCTGACTGACCTGTATGCATGTGTTTTGCGGTGGACCATAGTGCCCCAGAGGCATATCACTGTGACCTTCACCATGTACAGCCTGTTGAGCAGGACCCCACTGCAGCGGCCAAGAGAGGTACCTGACACATCTGTAACACGTGTGTTGTGTAGCCCTACAGGCTGTGAGTGTGTGGCACATGGGATGTGTGTGCCATGTGTGGCATGTGCTCTCTTCCGACGTAACATATGCTTGTGTGCCAGCTGCAGAGGTGTGTGATGCTCAGGCAGGATGCTACTCTGAGTCTCCATGTATGCCCCAGTGTGTTCAGCTTGCTGTCAGTGCGTGTCTATGTCTGACTGGTATTGGAGTCACTGTAGTATGACATACCACCTGACAGGGTATGGCATTACTGGGTTCAGAGTGCTCAGTCCTCAGATTGGCTATGTGGTTGCATCTCACACATGTGTTGTACGTTCCTGGCCAGGGGAGAGGGTTGACTGCATACATGTGGCAGCTGTGACATTGCCACATGACTCACATAAACCACAACTGGACCATAGAGGTGATTCACAGGTTACCTTTGCACATGCTACCCTAGTAGTGTGATTGCCATGGTGAGTACCAACACATAGGGCCAATGGGGAACAACATACTGAAGGTGTGTATGTGTGGGTGTACTGCTACTGTTTCATAGCACTGGCATATATGACTGCACACGTGGGTAAATGCCAGGTAAGACATGTGCAATGTGTCACAGGCAATGTACATGCAAACAGGACAGACATTGACGTTCTGTCATGTGTAAACTTGACATACGTATCGTACGCTATGCAGATGTCACTAGGAGTCCACAGAAGCACTGTACCTCTGCATTGCAGGTGGAAGCAGTGTTTCAGGGAACCCCAAGCGAACATGCATGCAAACAAAGCTACAGTAAGCAGGGCTGGAAGTAGTCCATTGTACAACAAAGAAGGGGTAACACTAACAGTAGGTAACAGTGCAAATATGTAGGCACTATCAACATGTACCCAGGAATGCACAGCAGATGCCCATGGTAGAACTGATATTATGTCATAGTTAATTGTGATTTGGATAACATTGGTACTGCAATCGATATCAACATGAACAAACATCCACATTGCATAGTCATTGTGGGCAACTTGCCACCATTACTGTACATGTCCATCATTGTGTATCACTACTTGCATTAGCTTCCCCCCTGTGCTACCCATGTATGTGGCTATCTGTTGACATCCTTACCACCAGTATGCAATAATGTGCAGCTGTTACACTTTGGTACGTACTATGGGTGCAGATAACAATTCAGGACAGTCATACGGTTACTGCATCAGGCATGCTGGGATATAGACACAGTCATAACAGCACACTGTACTGTTACCAACATGATACTACTAATACACTTCTATGTAGTCACCCTGTGCATCAGCAACGTGTTTACCTGTTCCTGCACTGATGTTGGAGATTGCAGGACGTGGCACAGTTTCATCATATGCACAGGGTGTGAATTAGGTATGCCTGAGTCTGCCACTGATACCACCAATTGACATGTGTGTGTATGTGTGTTGGTGAGGGACAGCAGTACAGGGTGGGGCACTGTTGGTGTAGTGTGTGCATGTATGTGGTAGCCCTAGGTGTTAACATTTCACATGTGTGTATGCACGCACACAGTTCCACCTCATGGCTGCCATATACAGGGGTTTGTGGACAGCCACAGACTGCACCTGGCAGGTCATACAGATCAGTGTCTGTGGGCACGGACATGGTACCTGTGCCTGGTAGGGGTGCTATGGACCGTATCCAGTACTAAGCCAGACTGGGTATTGTCATCAGAAGCAGGAGTGTGTTGACTGGACACAGGTCCCTTTTGGGACTGTCCAGAGCCACGTGCACGTTGTCTCCTTGGGTGTTCTGATGACAGCACAGACCCAGCATTACTGGGGCTGCTGCTGGCACTATGGGGGCGTGCGCAGGCCTGTTGTCATCTGCGCCGACTGCCAGCTGCTGCTGTTGCTGGCATACGGCCACGTCGACGCCGCAACCACCCACCATTGCCCTGGCTCATGGACATTTGGTTGTGGAACTGCTGTAATATGTCCCCACAACGTCTGTCTGTGACATCGGTGAAATTATGGATAGCATCCGTGATGTCACGCATACTGTCAGTCATGGCTGTGTGACATGCTCTCAGCTCCCTCAGACCCTGTCTGGTGTACCTTTCCATACACGACTGTGCCTGCATGACAGCCCGAAACATAGCTGAGGTTGACAGACCTCTTTGGGCACGTCTGCCAGAGGCAGCACGCCCTCGGATGCTCCCACTAGAACCCATGGGCAACTGTCTGTGTGGTACCATCACAGGACCCTGCCCATGGCTGCTGTGTGGGGAAGCATGTGCCACAGATACCACATTACCTTGGTCAATGCCCACTGTATCCTGTCCATCACCTAGGGACAATGGTGACAAAGGCTGTACTGGCAGGATGACTGTGCACAATGATGGGGTTGACAGCTGTGTACTGTCAATTGGCTGACCAATGGCGGACCCTGACACACCTTCCTGTGCCATTACACAGATATCATCATTACCAGTACCTGTGGCACCAGATTCAGGTTCCCTGCTGCAGGACACCAGAGCAGCACCAGAACCTGTGGGAGGAAGACAGGAAACACAGTTTACAGTGTCCACACAATGTTACCAGTGATGCACTTATGCACACATGCACACATGCACATGTGGACACATGCACACATGCACACATGCACACATGCAGACATGGACACAGGCACACATGCACACATGCACACAGGCACACATGCAATCATGCACACATGCACACGTGGACACGTGGACACGTGTACACATGCACACATGCACTCGTGGACACATGCACACATGCACACGTGGACACAGGCACACATGCACACATGCACACATGCACACGTGGACACAGGCACACATGCACACATGCACATGTGGACACAGGCACACCTGCAAACATGCACACATGCACACCCCGCAGTATACACACAGAGCACTACTGAGTTACACTAGTATTACTAGCACTATCAGGACTGTTATAGGTATTGTTAAACACACTCACCAGCATGGATGGCCTGCCTTGCTGTAACACCGGAGGGACCTGCAGAAATGAGGAGATTAATGTCAGTGGGCACAACTGTGCCATTGATACTGCATATGATACAGTGCAGTAGTACACCAGTTGCCTTTCATACGTCAGCTGATAATATTGCCAATATCACACCTGCACAATTGCATACTATGTTGACAGCTACATACCATGGACACACCTTACACATGCATAAACTAACAGTGTACAGAACAGTTAAGTGTACATATGGCATATTACCTGCACGCTCCATGTCATGCTGCTGTGTGGATCCAGCCTCCATCACGATGCAGGTGTATTGCTGTTGCTGTTCCGGGGCTGGAGCCACAACACTTAGGAGTAGCCCCTCCAGTCTGGTGAGGGGGGGATGTGTGGCCACCCCACCTCCTGTGGCAACCTGTTGCCTGTGGATATCCGACGCACACTGATGGACATTTCTGATTAAATCACGGCAGTGATGTCGTACCTGCTCATATGTCCTATTATGCGTGCCAATGTAATTTACCCTACGGGCAAGGTCTTGCCACAGTGCAGCCCTCTCCTGCTGATTCTGGCTGGTGCGGGAAAACAGTATGTCATAATCCTGCACCAGGCTCTGGTGTATCTCCTCATCTTCCGCTGCAGAGTAGGTGGGATTACGCTGACGCCATCTCCCTGGAAGAGAACACAAACAGGATATCAGCAGACTATGTCAGCAATATATGGCACACATACTATACATGATACTCAAGTGTAGTGATATACTACTACTCCCATATGTTGCATGTGTGTGTCTCGTGGTGTATACACAAGTACATAGCCAGATATCAGTGCTCAGCCAACACCTGTGCAACAATACCTGCCACATTCCATACAACATAGTAACATGCCCCATCGGTCAGCACACTGCGACAGGTCCAATGCAAAACATCACTCTGGGGGTTCATACCAAGGTACTGTATGTGGAACGCCATCCACTAGTGTGATCTGGACACAAGTTACTCAGCCTGGATATACATATCCCACCACCACCACCAGCACAATAGACTACTGTGATATGTATGTGATTAGACAGTTATTCACTTGTTAGGACTGAGATGGTATCCATGCAGCCCACTGGGCCAGTGGAAGCCACAACCCACACTGCTGACCCCTTTGCAAATGCTTACCATGGACATCCCACAGATTGCATGGAACTTGCACACACATTTCTAACCCAGACCCTATGCACAATGGTTAGGCATCCTGTCCGGTGGACCCCAGCCAGAGGCAGATTGTATAACAATAGCAGGAGGCTACTGCAGGACAGAGCAGATTCACATTAAGGGAAGGCATCTGTGGTCAGCACTGGTAATACGCTACGGTCTCTCATAACAACGGCCACGGCCTACTCTGGGAGGGAAATGGCCACAAACACTATAGAAAACCACAAGGCCTTCTTCAGTTATGTTACACATATGGACCAGATGCCTCAAATATGCTCTGAGTTAATATACACCTACTTAACATTCACCGAACACACAGATATTGGCAACATTCTTGCAGACAGGTTCGGTGCACGTATCCCCCCTCCTTCTCCCCCACAAGTAGAAATACTTATCACAGCTGAATGTAACCTCCCTATCATCTCACATGTCCAGGTGAGGGCCGCCCTCAGCAAAGCAGAACACACAGCATCACTGTGACCTGATGGTATCCCTGGATGCGTGCTACGTGCACTCCAAGAGGACATACAACTGCATATAAGACTGATATTTAACCTTGGCCGTACTACAGGATATGTACCTGAACACTGGCATACAGCAACAGTGGTCCCACACCATTAAGGAGGCACCTCTACTGACCCTGGGAACTACCGCATCATAAGCATAACTGGCCTGGTCTGCTAAGCTATGGAATTATTCAGTATGGGATGCATATACAGCGATATTGGGTACCTGCAGACACTTGTTCCCAGCCAGTTTGCCTTTGTGATGGGCTGATCCTGCCTTTTGAACCTGGTTGACCTTTCAAAACAGTCACTACAGCCATTGATGAGGGCAACGCACAGGCAACTGCTGCCAGGATCATGGCCTAACACTGACTGACATGTAATGTATAGTCATCCCCTTTTGGTGGAACTATGTGCACACAACATATCACATGGACATACCTATAGATACAGACCTATGACACATTTGGAGGGTTCACAGTATGCAGACTATTAACCTGCTATTTTACATTACCTGTGTTTGTCGCAGCTGGTTGCATTACCACTACTTCTGCTTCCTGCTGCTGCTGGCATGGCTTGCTACTGTCACTGCTGACAGCTTAGACTCAGTGTGTAGCATGTTTTTTTTTTTTTTGCTTTTTTTTCTCTCACTCTCTATCTCTGTCTCTGTCTGTCTCTCTCCCTCTGTCTGCCTCCAGACAGTGCAATGAATGTATTGCATGTGTGGAGTGTTAGTAGAGGATGCTTTTGTAGGTATCTGCATAGGTCCATGTGATGGCCTCTGCACCAATTGTAAGCCAGCATTTGCTAATTGCATGCAGCCAGTTGTGTACTGACTGCAGTTCTCACTGTGATTTCAGGACAGTGCTATAAAAGGGTATGTGAGATAGGCGTTGCCCTTTCAGATTGTAAGGGCGGGGACCATGCTGGTATGCTGTGGACACTGTTCTGTGAGTGCAAAGGTTAGTATCTCTCTCATGATTCAGGCTGTGTTGTAGATTCACATTTCTCCATTCATCTCTCCTGTTCCCTGTAGTAAGTGTGTATGCACAATGACACCTACAACTATATATATATATATATATATATATATATATATATATATATATATATAGATATATATATATATATAGATATATATGTAAATATACATACATTTATATATGTACATTAACTGACATTATTACCTACTAGCTACCAACTAGCATGGCTGTTTCTGTTCACACACTACTATTATGGAAATCCACTAGTTTTGACAGTAATTCTAAATGACACGCTTTGTGTACTACACATCCTGTATTCCCTTTACATTCATTCCTACTATTACATGATATATTTATTTTAGCACAATGTTCTTATATAAGAGTCATGGCTTAGTGGTAGATCATGCAGACTACTGTTTCCAAGGTCCTGGATTCGGGACTGACAGTGGGATTTTATTTTGCTTTTGAACTGACTACAGGACCTGTCAATCAGAGTGACTAAGGCACTTTTAAGCAGTTGTAACCAGGTTAGCGCTGGTTTGCGCAGAGCTCCCGCATGCGCACTGGTGCTCAGCTCTGCGCACACCCGCTTAACAGTGCTTACTTTGGCGCACACCCGCGCTATTTTCTTTGAAAGAAATGAAAATGGGGAGACAGGAAAGTGGTGAAAAAGGGGTCACAAAGAGGGTAAGACAGTAGAGAAACAAGCTTGGGATTTGCAGGAGGGATGTAGGTAAGGCCCATAGCTGCCCATTTCTCCATCAGCAACAGCTGTGCATATGTATGTAATTTGGTGTGACATTTGAAGCCTTCCACCCCTGAGAGAGGTGTCAGGACCACAAAAATACTTGTTGTACAGCCAATTGTAATTGATAGTTTCCATGTCCAGCAGACATGTGTGCGGAATGGGCAGCTATGTATGGGGTGTAATTTTTTTGTGGGTACAGAGTGTCCTTTTTTTTTTTTTTTCAGGTGAGAGTGGTATGTCAGGTGAAGGAAGTCGGTATAGCTGGGGAGGTAGGTTGGGTAGGTCAACAGACAAGACAAACAAGACGCATACAGGGGCGGTGTATGACACGTGTGGGGGGTTACACAATTGACTGGGATGGAGGTTTGGATATCCAGAGCCCATGAGCCCACAGATGGCAACAGTGGAACTGATATCCCCACCGATGGGCAGTTGCCACTGTTTCTTCACTGCCCAGGATGGGGCTGTGCTGGGGGCTGTGTAGGCCAGGCAACAGGCATGCCCATAAGTTGTGCCACCTGTACCTCAAGCTGGCGTAGGGGCCCAAGAACAGAGTCCTGGATCTCCCTAAGCACCACAGTCCGGATGCTACAGAACGTGAGTGGTGGTTCTCCTCCGGCCACACTTGCAGAGGGGAGACGAGCCCCATCCCCTGCAGCGCTTCCTCCCGCAGGTGGCACAGGGCCACCGGAGGAGGGTCCAGACTGGGCACGAGTGCCAGGTGCACTCGCCAGCTGAGGTGGGAGAGGTGGGTCCGCTGGAACCCGCCTTCCCTGTCATCCTATGTTTTGCATTATGTCATTACAGTTTGGGTTAGTAACATATAATACCATTCACAATTAGTTGTAACAGCATGCATTAGTATTCCCATTAACCAAACACCCAGATATTCACACCATTGAACAGCGAGCATAGCACATGCATAATTTGAACAGCAATATACAGTCCAACAACATGCAGGGTTGATTGATGGCAACGGGCCATCAGGTTTGGATGTATGAACAGGGCAGATGCATCAACGAACATGCAAATATTTATGAACCAACAGGACAAATGTCCAGGGGTGTTAATTGTGATTGCACATACCATTTTCACGTGGAATGGGTTATATGTGGTTATAGGGTGGGGTGAAGAAAATAATATTAACACCTTCGAATACCAATACATATGCTGTACATTTCTAATAGCTGCACATATATACACACTACTGTTCTAACTACAGTTTCCTTTATGATAACTACTTCAATTTGGTGATAGAACTGTTACTGCTACATCAATATACATTTTATTGTTCTTCATACACATTAATATCTGGCTTTGTTCAGCTACATCATCCTGCTACATTTGCTTTATATAGCTATAGACAACTGTGGATGTTTGGTATGTCAGACAATCATACTATCTGCATATTGCAGACTGAGAGCAACATATCCAGATTTTGGAATACACATTCCAGCTGCAGCAACACTTTGAACAGATTTCGCTGTTTGGTTTTGCTTCTCACATGCATTTCATTCTGTACTGACTGCAGTATACTTTATTCAGGGGTTATTACTACTTTATTGGTGGATTCATGACACTTTCTCATACTCTCTCACTTTTTTTTTCATTTTACTATTCAGGATGATACTTCTAGGCTTTATTGACATGTTTTACCTGTAGTTATTACAATCCTTTCCAGCAGTCCCACTTCTGTCATGTTTCAGTATTTCAACAGGGGTATATTTCACACGTGATTTGCTCATCTTCTGCAGCTGTACTTTTCAGCCTGCTGCAGGTTGTGTACTATTATATTACAGGTGGGGCATCTTTATTTCAGACTTTATTTCAGACATTTTCATTTTTCTGTTTGGATTACAGACTGCAACACACTTATGTAATCAAGCAATACTTGCAAACACTCTTACACTTGCTACTTGCACATTCTATGACTTAGTGACTACACTGCACTCTTTTACTAACTATCATACTTTTATATTTCTTTACAGTTACTGGGAGAGGATTACTGACCTGCCTGGTGGCGCAACTGCACCAGCCTATCGCCATAGGCTCTGCAGTTCGCAGAACGGACACCTGCAGCTGTAATATAAATGAAGTAATATTGGAATACACATCTCCATAATATCAGCTAGTTTAATTTCTTACATACATAATTACATGTAACTTACTCAGTAGTGGGGTGTTGGGCATTTGCCAGGCCTCCTGGATCCAAAGGTTCAATTGGTCCTGCTTGCGTCTCTTCAGGTCCGCATGGTGGTGACGAACCTACTCACCAGTCCTTGGAATCCCTGTGGCACTGGTGAGATCATGAGCCAACTGGTCCCACGCCTCAGCCCTATATGCTCCCCACAGGAGTTAATTACATGTAACTTACTCAGTAGTGGGGCGTTGGGCATTTGCCAGGCCTCCTGGGTCCAAAGGTTCAATTGGTCCTGCTTGCGTCTCTTCAGGTCCGCATGCTGGTGATGAACCTGCTCACCAGTCCTTGGAATACCTGTGGCACTGGTGAGATCACGAGCCAACCGGTCCCATGCCTCAGCCCTATATGCTCCCCACAGGACCTGGCCCTGCATGAGTTGGGCCTCATGATTGTGGACTAGGAGCCAGACCATGTATCTGGACTCCTCAACACCCCACCTCTGTGCTCGAAAGCAACTACCCTCACCTACTCCTGTCATTCTGGCTGCAAGTCAGTTCTACAATCGTTTATGCTGTGTATTCCTGCCTATGGGGCTTATATATGCCGTTTTTCCCGCACATATCTGTGATTGGCCATTTTGGAATTGTATCAACTTCACAAAACCTGCTTTGTCATGCTCAACTTTGTATTCATACCTATATATATGCTATTACTGCATTTATAGGTACTGCTGTCATGGCTTAGTGGTTCAGTACCTTGACTATGGTGCATAGTATCCTGGGTTCGAACCTGGCCACTGCTTTTTATTTTTTATGACTGTCTAGACAGGCTGAGGGGTGTGTCTGTGTAAAGGCAGCTTTGATACGGCTTGCTCAACGTTGCCCATTGGTTAGCTTGTTGTCGCGGTGCGCAGCTCCGCGCAAACGGGGTTCGCTGGCTTACACCTCATTTGGCTATCAGCACGCATATTACGCTCAGATCAGCTAGGGGCACACAGTTTCACCGTGTTAAACCACTGCTCACCTACGGGCACTTATTTTTCACCTGTTGAACCACTGCTCACCTTTGGGCACTCATTTTACATCTGTTAAACCACTGCTCACCTACGGGCAGATGCACTCACTTGTTAAACTGTAGCTCAGCTATAGGCACATCTGGCATTTTTTATTATTTTGTTATCTCACATTTCTTCAAAATAAATGGACTATTTCATTACATTTTACATGAACTATGATTTTATATGTGTACATGTTTGTCAGGGACTTGTTTCATGCTTATTTTACTAAAATAAAAATTGGTGTTGTGAGGACTCGAACCATGAATGCCTGCTTTTCAGCCGATGTCTCTACTGCTTCACTATAGCTTCTTGGCTTACTTTTCATTATTGGTTCTTATATCCTTTTCCACTGACTGCTAACAGTGCTAAGCTACGGGCATGCCTGCGCAAACGAGCGCACTCACGGGCAAACATCTTTACGATTTAAAAAAAATATATAACATGTTCATTTATATATTTTATGTTCATAGTCTGTGGGGGCATGTGTTGTGTTGTGTTTATTCACATTTCCATGGCGTCTGTCGTGGGTGTTTACTTTGGGCAATTTCTATCTTCTGGGGGCGTGTCCGCTTGCAGGGCTCGGCCTACGGACACGCCCCCTACTGTCTTCCATGGACCGTGTTAGCCTTCGGTGTGATTCAGCATGCCCTCATGAATATGCATGACATGCTGACGTCACACCGTTTAACTGCAGCCTTCGTGTAAGCCATGTATCTCTTACACGGAAGCTTCGTGAATCCTGCCCTGTGTGTGTGTGTATATATATATATATATATATATATATATATATATATATATATATATATGAGTCTACTTCTAAATTTTGAAGTTTCAAAATGTCAAATTTATTATGGTTGAGACCATAAGGTCAAAGTGTTGAAACTTCAGACTATTTAAATGGAGATTGCTGAACAGCATGGAATGGCATATTTACTGTTTTCCTTGCTGTAATGTGATCTCAGAGTTAATATATAGCATGGGGTGTGAGCGTGCAGGGAGGGCTTGCCCCTCTGCAAATACATAAAAGAAAGTTTTTATTTAAATTTCAAAGTTTTAAAACTTCAGTCTTATGGTCTTGACCATACATTTTGAAACTTTGAAATTTAGAAGTAGTCCCATATGTGTGTATATATATATATATATATATATATATATATCTATATCTATATATATATATATATATATATATATATATATGTGTGTGTGTGTGTGTGTGTATGTGTACAGTTTCCAAGATATGAAAAGTTATTAGTGAGAACTTAGAAAATATATTACGCACTTGTCGCTTTATAATATATTACACTTGTAATGTAAAGACTGCAAATGCTCTAACTTTTATTATTGTAGAGAATTATTATTGTAGAGAAGACAGTTTTCAGAATTCTGTAAATATTTCTTTAAAGAAGCACTCAGAAAGGAACTTCTTACCATCATGTAAAAAACTCAGTTCTCCAAACAAATGCTGTTTGAAATGTCTATTGTTTAGTACAGTTTCCAACATATGATTTGTAATAATCATTGTAAAATAGAGTTTTTCTGGACACATTCCATACCTTTCAACCTCTTAGCTCAATAATTGCTGAGGAAGCCCCCCCCCCCCCGCCAAAAAGTGTGGTATGAAGCTCAAAATCAGGGACAGATTTTAAAGATTGTGCTGATATACTTATAGGATTAACAGGTTTTACATCAGCATGCATTTTCTCAAGCATATGAAGTTTGAAACTCAAAAATCTGTCATTATATCATCATTCCTCCAATCCTCAAGAATTTGCCAGGAGACAATATATAAATTTTACAAGTAGTAGGATAGAAATATAAGGAAAAATCATTGATATTCTGCAAAATTGGGGAGAGACAGTTGATAGCTATAAGGCAGTTTCCTGTTTGCACCTTCCACTGCTACTCCAGGCAAATTAGTTAAAATTAGTTATTGTGATCAGTAAAATGATTCCACTATGAGGGAATGAACGTTAATGTACCGCAGATCGGAATCCCTGAACTGCATTTGCGAAACAATCCTTCAGAAAAATAACACTTTTAAGTGCTCTTGTAGTGGGGGTAAGCCCCCTGCATCCCTTATGTGGCGGCATGTTCTCCACACCTCATCAACATATTTGTATCTATCTATCTAAATTCTCTGGTAGCGCCAACTCAAAAAAGAGTGAACTCCCCTCCAAAAACGGAAGCAGTTCTGGTATAACTAGACAACAATGATTTCCTGTGGAGGAACCCCACTCATCAGCAGGTTGAACCTGGGACAACTGATGCTTGAGCATTCAGTCTTCATCCACCAGTAGGGTAATGCTGTAAAACCCACCTGAGTGGAGACGTAAATCCTATGAGGCACAGACTGATCTGCAGCACCATGCATGGTTAGGGAAGAAGTTACATGAGCTAAATAATTAGCATACTGTCACAAATCTATGCCCTGGAAGATACCACTTCTGCATTACTTCAGTTTTCCCCAGTTGCTACCACTAGCTTGCTTTCTGCTTAAAGAAATAGTGAATATATTGACATGTTTATTTTGCCCTTATATAGGGCCTACTAAATGCACTGTTAGATTCCAGCATTAAGACAGATAGCAAGTTAAGCAAGCAAGTGAGATCTAAGAAAGCCAGACAGACTCTTTTCTTTCCTGCTGAAGGGGCATAGTCTGTGGAAGGGCCAAGTGACAGGGATGGGGAGCGATAGACAGGTTAATGAAAAAAAAACTGAAGCACCAGAAAAATTCTGCTAAAGTTAAAATGTATCTAAAAAAGGAATATGTGTTTATGGTGTAGTTTCCCTGAAGATATGAAAAATGCTGTTTTAATAAACTTACATATTTTATCACATATTCCCAGATTTATGTCTGTTCTGCTTTATAGATAGAAAGAATTTAAGCAACATCATACTGACTCATATCCTAGTACATATAGATAAAATGACTCATGCTATCAGTTGGAAACAGGATTTACTAGTATCATTTAGGGTAACATTTTGAATAAGTAAAGACAGAAGAGAGCTATGATGCCTTTCTGAAAAAATGGGCATATTGCAATAATGGCATTCTCTTTTACAGGGGAAGCTGTGTGACCTAATATTATCTTAAGCTATTTTCTGTAAAAATGCTCTTGATGCATGGGAATGTAATAACAATGAGATTACTGATAAAGATAACATTAGTGGGCAGACACAAAACCGATTAAGCTGAAATGCTATTCAGATTAAGGGATTAAGGCTTGTAAAAGCTATAAATGGTTTTCTATTAGTATCAATCTCATTGGGAAACATTAATGATTACTCAGTAGCTGGCACAGAGCCTTTGTGTAGGCAAGCAGCCACAGAACCTTCATCTTGCATGATATATTTTCCTGTAACAGAAATTACTATACAGCTACTTAAAAGACTGTTAGGGACTCTAATTTAATACACATCCCACAGGCTTGGTCTACATTCTTATAATCAAGAGACCATCTTGCAAATCCTGAAACACAACTAATATATATTCCCATCCAGAATCACAGTATTACTTTAGCCAGTGAGGTATGCAGCAATATGAAGAGCAGACATATTTGTTAACTACACAATTTTTACATTATATGTTAAGAAACAGTGTCGTGATAGCTCAGAGAAACTTGGACTGCATCACCCTTGTATAAAAATGGCACATTTCCATTTCCAGTGCTACCGAGAGGTTAATTGTTTTAACATAATTTCCTGTTTGTCTCTCACTGAATGTGTTTATCTCTTTATCTGTAACAGCCTCATGAAAGTAGTTGTAGCTTAGTTTGTGGGAACTATTCTGTTGAAACCACAAGTTATACCTGAATGATGTTAAACCTATTTGATAGATAAAAAGGAAATTCTGCATCTGCGAATGTACAGCACAGGAATACAGATAATTTTTATTGTATCCTTCTTAGACTTACTGATAATGAAAAGAAGACAGGGTTTCATAAAAAAATGTGCAAGGTATAAATTAGGGGAACACAGGAGGCAAAAATCATAGACAGCTGATAGCAATAATTTGTCTTGGATGGGGGGGGTGTTCGAATCAATGCACTAAGCAGCATGTACAGCTGTAGAGCATATGTAGTGCATATCTTGGATGCTCCAGGCCACTAGAAGGTGGCAAAAGAAAGCTAAACTTCTTTTGTAAATGACATCATTTAGAAAAGTAAGACTTGTTTCCATTAAATAATATCATTGTATAATAGCAAGTAAACCACTCATGAGTGTTTGCAATGCAGGATTTTTGTATGGATGGCTTTGTTTAATCATTTGGACTTTGCTCTCATGATTAAACCTTGCAAACCACTGGTAAATACTACATTATCCACACCCAATCATGGATTATTGCTTCTTAAAAAAAAAAAAAAAAAAAAAAAAAAAATATATATATATATATATATATATATATATATATATATATATATATATATATAAAATGTGTGTGTGTGTGTGTGTATTCTGTCTTATTGTAAGGACAACAGTTTTTTGTGAATATTAGTTTTTCAAATATATTACATCACTGTAAGCACTTATTAAATTATTTTAATACCCATTCTGAAAATATTAAACCTTTATTCAGTCTTTCCAGTTTACTATGCAAACTATTGTTTGTTTTGTACATAGTTCATAAGAATTATTATCCTTTTTAAAATGCATTTTTGTATACTAGTTTATTTTTTTCCTTTTTTGGCTAATTTGAACTTAGTAACTTATGCAAAAGTAATATTTCTTCTTATATATTATGTGTCATTAGCCAATTATGTTTGATTTCTATATAGTTTAAAAACATGGGGTATTATTTACAGGCAGTGCATAACACTGCAAATATTAGCATGGAAAGTACAGACACGCAGGAAAGGGATAGTTTAGATACACAAGTAGCATGATAGCACTGGAGTAAAAATAGTACAGTATACACCATATGCAAATGGCTGCATAATTATACTGAAACTGCCACACTGATTATGCAATTGACATAATCAAATATTGAGTGATTCAGAGGCATACAAAACAGGTACCAATGTCATGGCTTTCACCATTTCTGAACAACAGTGTACAGAACATTACAATGTTTGTAACAGCAATAGTGCTAGCCCATATGTTAGTGGTCAGTCTCAGAGCCGGTGTTCAAGATATAGCATACCACAGTCTTCCAAGCCAATGTTGATGATACCATCGGTACTTAATCTAGCAGCACTTAAGTGACCAGAAGCTCGTGGATTGCAATGTGGATAAAGAGGCCATGTGGGAGTATATCAAATTGCATCAACTCCACACATAAAATCAAGAGGGATCCAAGAACGGTCAATCCCAGCTGACATTAACGTATGTTTAACTTTAACCCATCTAGTTGTAGGGATTTTAGTGGCATACAGGGGACCAATAAGAACTGAGTAAACATCAACCCTGTGTATCCTACATAAGTTTCTAAACATTGTTCTTTAGCATGTGGAGAAGCAAATATGATTCCAAAGGACTGCAGAGGAGAGAATACCACTATGTTAGTATTTTATAACATAGTCTGTTTCCTTATGATCCGGGGAGCAGTAAGCTAGCTTGCTCACACTCACATTTACATCAAGACCCTCATCTTGTTTACAGGATGTTAGAGACATTAACAGGAAAAACATCTACTCCCTCACCTCTCAGCTGGTATGCAGCATACATGGTATTATGTGTAATGATTCTGTGTGTAACCCAGCAGTCCTATGCATACCTCTCAACTACCCAGATTTTCGAAGAATGTCTTTATTTTTGCCCCATATTTTTGGTCTGTTCCTCATTCAATTTGTAGTTTTCTTGCAAATCACTGGAGACTGAAGCCATTAAATAATGACATCCATTTGAGTTTCAGACGTCATATACTTCAGGAAATGCATGCTAACACAAATCCTGCTATTCTGGCAACTTTCTACATTGATAAGAGCAGTATTTAAAATCTGCTCCTATTTTGAGGCCTTTGTCCCCACATCATTTTAGGCTTTGTCCAGATTTTTTGCACTAAGAAGTTGCAAGGTATGCTCCTATGATTTGTACATATGGCACACATCTGACCTGTACAAGTTGTTTATGTGGGGGGTGGGGTGGGATATTCTGTGATATCTTTTAGTTGGTAGATGCACATGTCGGTGGAGTACAAAGGCCAGAATATACTTTTACTACACAAACAGATAGCAGGCTGCATGTGCTTTGCAGGTGATGCTAAGTATGCAGTGAATTTTCAAACTATGATAGACAGTGAATTTTCAAACTATGATAGCCATCTGTAAACCCCGGTCATGGCAGAAATAGTGTACAATACTGCATATGCAGACAACATAACATAATGGGATGTTGTTTTGGCTGACTTGCATCCAGTGGAGCACTGTGGTGTTGACCTGCAGCAAACTATTTGTTGTGTACCATGTTACATAATATGCTGTGCAGACAGAGCTACAGCATAAACAAGTCACAGCAGGTCCCACTATAGTTATAGGAGCAGTCACAGAGCAGGGAGGGCAGTCACCGAATAAACAGGGGCACCGCATAAAAGGTAGAGTTAATAAAGAAAAGGTACCTCCTAATGCTAAAGTACAGCTATCAGTAACAAGTAAAAACAGTATTCAAAATGAAACGCTGTACAACAATGGCCAATGAACTTGTACAGCATTTCACTTTGAATACTGTTAAAAGGTAGAGTTGGATGCATTGCATCATGGCACTGGCAAATAAGTGGCATGTAGTCCACGACTGTGGCCTATGATATAGACAGCACAGAAAATGATGCATGCATTAAAACACACCCAGGCAATGCAAGACAGTGCTTGGACTGACCACACTGTGTATTGGACTTTACCTTTCGCATGCAGGTTAGAGAGTAGGCATGGTACAGTTATCACCATTTCTGTGCATGGGGTGAACACAGTGACAGGTAAGAGCAACATTATCATATAATGTCAATTCATGGAAGGTGTCTGAGAGTCAAAAAAATAACACCAGTGCAGGAAACATGATGTAAGCCCATGCAATTATTGCTTCTCAAATTAAAGCAACCCCCAAGATCAGTTTTGCTGATAAATTCAGCTTTGTCAGTTAATCTCTCAACTCTTTCATTACCAACATGAATAAATAATTAGAAATTTGTTACCTCATATACTGACTCACATTATAAAATAATCACCAACAAAATAGTCATAACATATATAACCTATTATAATATATGAAGAACACATTTCATATAGAGAAAGCGTTTAGTCAAAAATAGAAAAGTGTAAAAAATAAGGAGTGAGTAAGATTGTGGGTGCAGGTCCTAAGGGCAATAATAACAACAATACAGAACTTTATAATTAATATCAGTGGGCCAAGATAGTAGACTACGTACATGTTGGTTTACAAAGTCTATTGAACATGTGGGAGAAACAGACAAATGTAGGTTTTGTAAAACAGAATTGGAACAATCACACAACTTGTTGCTGGTTGTGATTTACTAATGGCAGGACTGTTTACTGAAAGGCATAATAATGTGGCAAGACTGTTACACTGGGAATTGTGCAAACATTATAATATTGAGGTAGCCAAAAAAAGACTGGAAACATGAGTCACAAGGCATTATAGAAAATTATGTTTATATTACATGGGATCACCCATTACCAACTGTTTAAAAATAGATGTGAGAAAACCAGATATAGTAGTCCATGAAAAGAAGACAAAGGTAGCACTGATCATTGAAATTGCTACACCCAGTGGCTACAGTGTCTTATGTACAGAAAGACACAAAATTATAAAATACCAGGGTCTGCAAGCAGAAACACGGGCAATATGGAAGAAGGATACCCAGGCAGTTCCAGTAGTAGTAGGAACAATTGGTTTTATAAAAAAAGAATTTACAGTTGTACTTAGACATGTAACACCATATGAATTGCAGAAGGAGTCATTACTGGGCACATTATGGGTGCTGTGAAGAGCACTTCTGGCTAACAGCAAAGACTGAAACAATACTAATTTCATGAACGTTAATCATACTTTGACTTAAGAATGGAGTCCATTCCCATAATTATGTCAGATACCCAAAAGACTTGGAGCAATTAAAAAAGGAACATTATAGTCATAAAGTAGCAGAAGTATTCTAAGAATTAAGTCAACATGGAAATGGATGGAGGAGAATTTAACAATATGAATGACTGCAAGTAAGGGCACAGAAACAGGTAAGAGGGAACCAGAATTTACTATGGAAAATATACAAAGGATCCAACATATTGAGAGCAAAAACTAGGGAGGGAAAGTTAACTCATTATGGCTGAGTGACATCTCCAGATGCATCTGCAGTTACATCCCTCTGACACCTCTAGGTGTCTAATATCACCTGTTCAAATTTGCATCAATAATTTCAAAACCTTGCTACATACAACCTATTGAAAGACTTCTTCCTAAAACTTACATGATGTGCAAAACAGCTACACTAATATTTGACATGTGTCTAGTGCTGCTTGAGATAATAATTGTTGTTGATATATTATTTATTTATATTGTCACAGTTTTCATACTTTATAAATACAGTAAACTTTCAGTTAACTGGAATCCAAGCAACCAGAACTCTTAAGCAACCAGAAAAAAAAATGAAGAAATACAGTACAATTTTCATGTGTTGCACTTTCTGCCCCCCCCCTCCTAAACATACCTTAAGTTTTTAGAGTTTTAGAGTTTTAAAAAGGAAGACAGGAATAAATTCCCTCTCTCTCCCAACCTAAGAACAAGCCAAACCAAACAAACATTATAGGGAACAGTATTAGTCAGGCCTATTTTTAATAGTAACTCTCAAGCAACCAGAAACTACAGTTATCCGGCATCTACCAGTCCCCGTGGGTACTGGTTAACTGAGAGTTTACTGTATCTCAACAAACAAGCATCACGAGGCTTTACTGCTTAACCTCATATGAAAGCTTACAGATAGATAAACAAAATGCCACAGACAGTATGTGTGTAGCTTGAGTGATTACTAAGAAATTGTAAGTTGTTTACAAAATATTACAAAATCAAAATTAAAATTTACTGTGTTTTTAATGATGTACAAAATTCAGTTTAAGACCTGGAATCTAACGAACACTATATTTTTGTGCTGAGCAGTTTGCCATTTATGTTTATTAGCTAACCTTGTGGCCGCAGATATATGAGCACTTACTTGAAATGTGAGAGCAGAAATAGATTTTTTAAAAATGCTTAGGATGCAATCATTGCCAGTTAAGACCCCATTGGAGTGAATGAGGTAATAAAGTGATATGAGGCTAAGCAGAAGTTCAATAGCGAGGACTGATAACACTCTACAGGCAAAGAGTAAAGGATAGGGAGTGTTAAATGAAAGACCAGCTATGAGCCTAGAACAGAAGCAGATGTTAAAACTTGGATAATTAGTACACAAGTGGTGCTAGGTTGGGGTGAAAGGGCAACTGTCCCAGATGAACTGTGTTAGAGGGCACAGTTTGCAGATATCAGTCACTGGGTAATACCGTACAGGCATTTATTTCTGTACTTGCATTTCTTAATACTGGTATAGAAACAAAATACAGTTTTTGTATAATTGCTTCGTCAGTAGTGTAACCTGCAGCAAGACGGTTGTTGCAAATGTAGCAATGGTCTTTCTACAGTTTTTAAACATAAGAACATTTTTTGTTTGTTCTTGCAAAGGATTGAAGGGTAAAGAGGCTCTGATGACCCTGGTAGAATAGTGAGGAGCATCAGATCAGAGAAGGGACCTTATCTCTCTCTCTCTCTTTCTGTCTCTCTCTCTTTTATCGGGCATCAGGAAAGAATCAAGCCTGTTCCTATGTGAAGTGTCTGAGAATGAACTTAACCGTAAGTTTTATAAAAGAACATATCAAGCAATCTATACAGAACCAAGTAGAATCTGTGGGAACTATACATGCAAAATATAGGAAGCAAAAAAATTACATAATGTCAGACTGAATAATAATTGTCAAAACAAAACATGTATAATGTATGAAAAATGTTGCTATGGTTTATTTTCTTTTATATTAACGTATGTATATCTTTGCCAACTGTTTTAGTTGTGATTTAATAAAGATGTTTATAAAAATAGAAAAAATATAAACAGATATTTTAATTCTAATCAACATTACTAAATAATCAGCATATATTATATAAAGCAAATACATCGAGTGACATCTGATGGCTGTAAAGGCATACAGCAGTCAAAATGTGGATAAGTTCTGCTCATGAAGGTATATTAAAAATTGTCGCTATTGGATAGCATCCAATAAATAACAGACATTCTTCTGTAATACTATGCCAAAATAAAAGAAAAATGTGTCAATAAAATAAAACCAATCTCAACTATTACTTAGAATGAATCATTAAGAACAGGTAGAAAAATAGCTCCTGTATGAACCATTCACAAGTGTTCTTTGTAATCCAATGAATCATGTAACAAAACCATTTCTGTCTGTCTAAACAGACATTTGTCAGTCTCTATAAAACAGAATCCCACAGCAGAATGTTGTTGAGCATGTTTAAAATGTGCATTATACATTTTTCATTTAATTTCACTCCTATGATTTCTTATATGGACACTCAAGGGGAATGGTCTGACCAATATAAAATGGTCTACAAGGGCACATTGTCAGATAAATAACCCACTCTGTTCTGTATGCCACAAGCACTCTTATATCCAAACATTTAGGGGTAATTTTGATTGTAAATTCTTTTACAGTTAATATATGGCCTGCTCTGCATCATAGTGAGGACTTTTACATCTGAATAGCATCTGTCATAAGCTTTTGACTATGAAAAAGTAAATGTACACTGATCTCGCAATAAGTTTAAATAACATTCATATAACAATATAGCTCAATGAGACTATACTATCAACTTGGGACCAGATTTAGAAAACTTTGAATTTGCATGATGTGCTGCCACATGCAGAGTGTTTGTAATTCAGAAAACTCATCAACACAATGCAGCCAGCTGACATAACATGGTCAGATATTTTATATGCTAACTATGTAATGAAGTTCCACAGAGGAAGCGCTGCAGTGGTTAACATTGTCTCCTCACAGCAAGAGGTTCTCTGGTTCGATTCTTGGCTGAGTTGCCTTCTGTGTGGATTTGCATGTTTTCCCTGCATTCACATGGGTTTCTTCTGGGTTCTCTGGTTTCCTCCCACAATCCAAAGATATGCATCTGGAGCATTTCTCCCCAGGCCTCCACTGAAAATAGGCTCTGTCCTAGTTGGACTTTCCCAGTCAACAAAATGATAAAAAATAAATAAATAAATAATGAGCAGAACAACATAATGGAGTCATTCAGAAGCATTTAAAGTGCCTCTTCGCAATGTTGTGCCCACTTTAGAGTTGTACACAACCATATGCTTATGTTTAGGCAGAGTAAAGTTGTGTACAATGTTATGGATTGCAAATATGTACCCACTATAGCCAATGGTGTGCAATGTTGCCCATGGAGGCTCAGGGTAATTCATCTGTACTTAACATTTTATACCTTCTGTGACAGCATAGTAGATCTGTACTTTGTGTAAAAGGACAGCAAGCAGGATATCATGGATATATGTGGGCCTCGTCTGCAGTCCAAATGGATTTGTGGAGTATGAGTACCTATCCCAGTAGATATTAAGGTATGTGTATAGCTTTACATATATTAGCTACAGGGTCCTTATAGCAACCTGCTGGAGACAGACTGGTGGGTTTTCAGGTATATGTATTGAGATTACTCCATTAGCTATTTCATGCCATGCTTCAGTATGAGGTAGAGCATATATGTTATAGACTAAGCCCACATTGAAATAAAGACCCCACATGAAGAACTGGGGAGATGGTTCATGAATTGTGTGATAAAACGAGATTCTGCTAGCCCAGCTAGCTAGAATTTTGTAAATAATTCTATGTCATTGGTGAATAGTAATATGATTTGTATGCTTGTTCTACAAATGTAAGAAAACTGTATGTTCTCCACTGAGCTTCAAGAATGTAACCACAGTGTACCCTGCTGGAAAAGAGCAGAAATGTGTATAAACTATACGCCTATGCAACCATATGTTTTGGTAGTAAGAAGATGGAACATACAAAGTTAACTTACAAACCCTCAAGAAAATAAAATGAAATTGTTTATGATTGTGTTATTTCTCAGTTTCAGCAAGAAGACATAATGTCTACAGCTAGTGTTTCTTTCTGCTGTCTTACGATAGAAATAATTACTAGGTGTAAGATGTAAAAGTGTTAATTCTTTTATGACTTCCAGTTATAGGCACACTTCTAAGAGATTTAGGGCAGGATTCACGAAGGCTTGCATGGAGTGTAAGAGACGTGTAAGACTCGATGCAAGCCTTGCGATCCAGGAACAGCCCGAAACTCCATGTAAGAGACCAGCTAAAACGTCTCTTACATGGACTGGGTGTGGATATGCCAAATACCTTACTTGCAGCCAAAAGGCATGCAAATGAGGTAGAGTAGCGATCCACGAAACAGAAAGCAGCCCGTGTAAGAGCCGTTTTAGCTGCAGAAATGTACTCAGTTGACAACTGAGTACGTTACTGCAAAAATCACAATGGAGCCATGTCAGCTCCAAATAAAGGGTGCATATGTGTCAGGCAGCATGCCAATGGCCAAATATGTGGCCATTGGCAAGGTACCCCGATGCAAATATGAGAAATAAATATTTCTTTTTTTCGGCGATCGCTGGTGTTTAAACGCAGCGCAGCCCTGCGCAAATGGGCTGCTCTGTATAAAACATACAAATGAAGGTTATAAACCCACAAATGTGGGTTTTATGCAATACATGGATTTACAATGCAGGGACCAGCAGACCAAAAACAACATGGCCACCGTTTAGTGGTTGCTAAGGGGGGAAGCTGAGTCTAAGACGTGTAACTAAGCATTAGTAGGCAATCTGATGTAAATGAGGGTTAGGATACTCAATCCCACTGTCACATAGCAAATGAGCACATTCTGAGTAGTGTAAGAGATACATAAACGGGAGGAATAAAGTAGGAGATAGGTGACATCACAGGGGGGAATGGTAGAAAGAAATGCAGTTCATTGGAGGTCAGTGTTACATGACAGATGTCAGACACAGATCATGGAAAGAGGAGTGCCACAAGATAAGCATGGGAAAGTCAAGAAATGGAAGGTGTACACTGTTACTTACACCAACGTTTCTTGTTGGGCGTGCATGCGCATGTGTGTTCACCATGAGGCGCGGGTAGGACAGTGTGCGCGTGTGTAAGGCAGACTGAGCATGTGGGAGTGTGTTGGTAGACTTGTAAGACTGTTTGCACTAGTGTGCACGCGTGTAGGGCAGACTGAGCATGTGGGAGCCTGTTGGCAGAGTTGTAACACTGTTTTCACTGGTGTGCGCATGTTTTAAGCCGAATAAGCAGATTCTGAACCATGTAAGCATGTGTGCGCGTGTGTAAGCCACTGTGAGCGTGTTTTTGCTAGTATGCAAGTTGCTCCCCCCTGAGGAAACATAAAGGAAAAAGGAAGCAACAGAATTAGTAGGAAGCTAGCAGGGAATACTGCTGGAGCTAGCAGGTGAAAACAATTAGAAGCAGGCAATTACACAGGCAGAATAGTAGCTCAGCCAAGCACTTAAAACTCTGCAAACAGCAGTGCAGGATGTATCTCTCAAGAGACACTGCAAAACAGGAGTAAGTTATTAGACGTGAAAACTGAAAAAGCTGAACTCAGAGCAGAAATGCTAGGGGCTGCCATAGCTATAATAAGGAGACATAGGCGACTTGCTGAGGGTGGTGACAATGCAGATGGTGCCAGACAACCCACAGTGAGGAGACGGAGAAGAGTGTACAGGCCCAGGGTCACCTACCACGGGTTACATGAGCTGGAGATAGTAGAGCGCTATAGAGTAGACAGAGACCTCCTGCAGCAAATTGTCGAGCTGTGCAGGGCACGCCTCACACACAGAACCAACAGAGGGGAACCCATCCCAATGGAAACCAAGGTATGTGTTGGCCTAAGAATACTAGCAACAGGTACCTTCCAGAGACCAACTGGTGATATGATGGGGATATCACAGGCATCAGCCTCCAGGGTACTGCACCAGTTCCTGGATGCCATGTCAGCACATGTCGGTGATCATGTATATTTCCCCAATGCCCATGAGGTATTGGCCAGCAATATGCATCTCTTTCAGCAAATAGCGGAATACCCTGAGGTAGTGGGTGCAATAGACTGCACGCACATATGCATCAAAGCACCAGCCGGTGAGTGGGGTAGGGCCTACATTAACCACAAGGGCTTCCCCTCCATCAACTGCCAGGTCATGTGTGATGCCCAGGGCATAATAATGAATGTGTGTGCTGGCTGCCCTGGGAGCTACCATGATTCCCATATCTGGCATTTGACGCAGCTGTACCAGACATTTGCCAATGGGGACATCCCACACGGACACCTAGTGGGGGATGCAGGTTATGCACTGGAGCCGTGGCTGATGACACCCATCAGAAATGCACACACACCTGAACAGGAATGCCATAATGAGGCACACGCACAAACACGTAATGTAATAGAGCATGTGTTTGGGCTGCTCTAGTCATGGTTCCGGTGTCTGGACACATCTGGTGGAGCCTTGCAGTACTCACCAACTACATGTACCCAAATTGTCATGGTATGTGCTATGCTACATAATATGATCTTGCGAAAACAGCTGCAGCAGGACCAGCATAGGGCCGGGCCAAACAGCTCCACCATTGCCAAGGCCATCACAGGCAGAGCGTGACTCAGAGGAGGAACAACCTGAGCCTGCCCCAGTAGGCAGAAGGAGGCATGCCCAGTATGCCCTGGCCTTGGCAAAGAGGCAACACATAGCACATACACTGGCTCAGTAGGAACCCTGGGAATGATACCCCTCTCTGCCTCACTCATATAATAACATGGATGCCTAAAATGACATAACCTGCTCTCAAACATGTACAGGGAGTGTAATATGTGCATCCGACAGAGGCAGCCCTGCAGCACCACCTGAGGCATGAATGGCATGTGTTAAGTAATGTAACACCATGTACTATATGCACACTTGAGGACCCTGACTAACATCCACCCTCACCAAGCATGAAGCCACAATATGACGATGGGATGATCAATTGCAATAATTGGCTGAAGTAATGCAGTTACTCAAAGGGGAGCCAATGTGTGCCAGCCTGGGATGGCATGCTGAGCATGGCATGATGCACCACCTGCTAGGGGTGGTGTGCACCTATCAGTCCAGGCCTCATGGATACTGGCAAAGGCTGTCAGTACCCACAGTGTGCCCTGAATAGGTAAGGCTCAAAACACAAACCCACCTCCATAGGTACCACAAGGGATAAGAACCTTGATGTAATGCTACCCAATGCAAGAAGTCTAAACAGCAAGATGCATGCAGTGTAAACGCACCCAGTATGGAGAATGTTGATATCTGTCCCGTAACAGAAAACTGGGTCAAGGCCCACAACAGCACCCTAACACTACCAGGTTACACCTCATACTGTGCTGTACAGCCTCAAAACATGGAACAAGCTACAAAAGGAGGGTGACTAGCAATAATTGTCAAGGATAACCACACCCCCATGCTGGTACCACAACAAGAAGTTGCATCGACTAGCTATGGTCAAGTAACAGTGATTAAAACCGCTTCCCAGTATATAGCCTGCTACAGACTACTGTCCTAACACCAGGAACTGCATCTGGCCTATGTTGGAATACATGAATATATCAAGCCCCCCAAACCACATTATATTGGTTGACTGAAAATACCCAGACATACACTGGGAGCATTATACTAGCACCAACACTGTAGGAGAAAAGTTCCAAGAATCCATAAACCAAAATGCCCAGGAACAGCGTACCACTCCTACAAGAGGGGTAAGCATACTGGATGTGATAATCAGCAACATGGGTACTGAAAGGCAAGATGAGAAGTGTATCCCACACTGGTAAGACCAGACCATAGAGTAATCACACCAGATATACACATCCTGACCACAGCCCTGGCCAGAAAACCACAGTGAAAAACATGTGTAAAGCATAAGTTGCACCCCTCCAAACTGATGTGGAATCCATTAAAGGCCCTGTGCAGGTGCAAAATATGGGACACACCGCAGAACCTGTTATACAGGCATTCCATGAACACAGCCAGGAATGCTTGGATTATGCAATCACAAATAACAACAAGACACAATGCCATACATGCAGGCATCTGGTATGCTGGACTCCAGCCATTACCAAACCATCCAAGAGAATGAGGAAGCTACTACATGATAGAGCAAACATACAAAGGGAAGTAATCACTGATCAGTAGTATGGCAATAAAATATGTCCACACATACAATCCACTAAAGCCAGCTACAACAAGTAGAATCTGTGAATCCTGAGGCAATGTTACACCTGCCCCAAGTACACAGACAACCCTCAACTCCCCCCAATAAATACAAATATATGTGAGAGATGCAACCATTTATCTGAATCGGAGGCTGAGCTCCCTCAACTCAGTACTGTCAGAACTAGTCAGGAGGAGAAGGTAACCACACACACCACAAACCCAGTCCCACATAGACCTATCACAACTGTAAACCAAACACATAAACACAGAAAATATTCCCGGAGGCCCTAATTACAAACACACCACACCAACAGAGGCCTCCAAAGCAGACCCCCAAGCAACTACAACCTCCAAACATAACACATGCAACACATAGTACACAAAGCTGGTGTGCCAAGCAGTCACAGTCCAGAAGGAGAAACAACATGCCTGATACAGTTGTAATAGGTGACTCTACAGGCAGACACACTGCTGTCCCACTCACCAGACTGAACAAGGGAAAGGGTACAGTAAGCTGCTTGTAGGCTGCTACAATACGCCACATAACACAAGTACGCAGGTCACCCCAAAGCAAGTAGAAATATGATGCAGGCAATGTCCATGCTGGTGTGAATGACCTGAGATGTACCTCCCTGGACTACATGAAAAGAGACATGGATGAGCTCTCTGAGTATGTACTCCAGGCCAGTATGACACTGGCCGTTTGCAGCATCCTACCCACACCAAGAATGATGCCACAGTACAAACACAGAATGATCAGCTTTAACAGGTGGCACAATTACAACTGTCAGTCCAAGAGGATCTAATGTCTGTCTGCTTGAGATGATGTGCATGACAAGCCATGTTGCTGTTCCAGGGATGGCTTGCACCTGTTACCCCTGGGTCTCTGGATATTGGATAAGGCTTTTGCCACCTCCATAGAGCCGTACATAGGCAAGTCTGAAAAGACTAACCAACCACCCTAGAAAACATAAGTGGTAAGAAACATAAGGGTAATGCTGACCAATGCCAGATGTGTAAACCGCAATATGCATGCTCCTGAGGCCCTCCCAAGGATGGAGAACATCGATGTCTGTGCAGTGACAGAAACCTGCTGCAAGCCTACTGACAGCACACCAGCACTACCAGGTTATACCTCATATCATGCATTATGGCCCCAAAACCTGGACCAAAACATAAAAGGAGGGGGAGTATCCATATGCAGCACAGACACCCATAAGTCCAGGTAACTGACAATGCACAAAGCATTGAAGACCACCCATGTGCACCTAACTGTAGTCAAAGCTGCTGTACAGTCTGTAGCATGCTACAGACCACACTCTCACACACAGGAACCCCACCCAGATGTCCTGAAGACACTGGACAGTATGAATGTCCCACCAAATACCAAACAAGGTACTCACAAATTACCACATAGGTGGTAAACCAGTATGTATGCAAAGAGTAATCAGGGACCTAAGGACACAAGTGGACAGTAACCTGTTATGTGGCACTCACATTGCCAATGTGGCTAGGAAGACTGTCTATATTGGACACCGTATCATGAAAGGATTCACATCTACATCAACAGAGGTCATTGTGCCCCTGTACTGTTCTCTTAACAGACCCATAATCTAGTACAGTGCCTCATTTGGGATGTACCTTACCTGACACCTGCAGTGGTTAGAAATACCTCAAAGGTACCTCCCCAAGAGGATAAAGGGTCTCAAATATATGTCATATGCTGCCTGGCTGTAGACACCCCAGCTGAATGCAGTCACATACTGCCTACACAGAGGCATTGTATGTCTGTTGTACAAGGCCATGTCCAACACAGGAGTAATGGACATGCTCCACCCCAGAAAAATGAAAGCCATTGGAGCTGTGAGAGTGACAGATGTCAACCTCAACACATAATGAAATAGGATGTGCTGGAGGGACAGATACATAACCCAGAGGCTCCCCACACCCTGGAACAGGATCCCACTCCATGTAAGGCAGAGCCCCTCACTGACACTCCTCAACAGGAATATTGCCAAGTGGATGGATGATTTTAGATGTACACTGGGGGTATTCACTGTGTCACGTCCAGACAGAGGCACAGTAAAGTAAATCATAAATGGCCATAATATTCACATAGCAAGGGGCGGCAAAAGACACACACACTCTGGCTAGGCTTACAAATGCCCTAGGGTGGATAGCCTAGTCTGAACCTATGAACCTATGAAGATACAAATTGTACAGGACACTAAGGATAATCCCAAGGCTTACTCAACTGATGGTAGGAACCATGTTGGGAATTCACAGATATGCTCTGACTCACACAAATATTACAAACAACATACCAAACACACACACATATTGCCAACATACAACCTGACAGGTGCAGTGCAACCCCCCCCCAGAATGCAAAATATCTATCCCAGCAGACTGCTAGCCCCCTGACACTGCAGATGCTGAGGTAACAGCCAGCATCTACAAAGCAAAACACACAGCAGCAATGGTATGAGATGGTGTCCTGGGCTGAGTCCAACATGGACTCCAAGAAGAATGGAATGCCAAATCACACTACTTCTGAATGTCAGTCTTACCACATGATATGTACCCAAAGAGCAGTGTACAACAACAGTGGTCCTTCTCAACAAAGGTGTTGCCTGAATGGATACTGCAAACTACCACCCCAGAATCCTGACAAGCTTGGTCTGCACAGCTATGGAAAGGATCAGCATGTACCACAGACATAAAGATATCGGGGACCTACTGACACTAGACCCTACCTAGTGTGGCTGTCTTAAGTGCAGATCCTGCCCCTAAACATGTTTGACCCATTTGAAACAGTCATTAAGGTCATTGATGAGGGCAATGTGGTCCACACAGTGTAGCTGGACCTTGCAAATGCTTCCATACAATACCCTATGTGTTCAGTATAGATATGTTCACTAGCTTAAATATAAACCCCTATGTCAGTAGAGGGGTTGCAAACCAGACCAAGGACAGAACTGACATGGTCAGACATGCTGCAGCCATGTCAGACTACAAACCAGATATTAGTGGCATCCCACAAGCCTTGGTCCTGGGACTTCCCTCATTTTGTATATATGTCCCATAGGTACAGGCCAACATGGAAGGACTGTGACTGAACATGTATGCAGAGGACTACAAACTGCCCACCATATCTGACCCCCAGCTGACACAAGCATCCCACAAAAGGGCCACATAGAAACAGACAACTGGTGCCATAGCCATGTCAGCAAGCTAATTGCAGAAAAGTGTATAGTCAACCTCCATGGATATACAGTAAGTGCCCACCAATTACCTCATAGGTGTTAACCCATTACGTACCTAACATGTAATGAGAGACCTGAGGACACAAGGTGATAGATATCCTGCATTGGACAAACATGTGTATGTAGTGTTCACAGAAACATACCATATACCCACCTAATCATGAAGGTTGTCAGATCTAGATAAGGGGAGGTCATTGTGGCTCTGCAGTCATCCTTCATCAGTGTTACAATTGACTACAATAGCCCCTGTGGGATGTACCTCAGCAGACACCTCCATCAACTGTAAAGTCCCCAACAGTACCTCACCAGGAGTAGGAAAGAGCTTGAACAGATGCCATGTGTTGCCTGATTAAACAAACTGCAGCTCCACACACTGCCATACTGCCCACCCAGAGGCAAGCTGTGCCTGATGTATAGAGCCATGTCCAAGCTGGAATCAAGGAACATGCTGCACCTTGTACAATCTGAATGGTAGTGAGCTATACACATGAGAGACCTGAACCTCAGCACTGACATACATAGGACAAGCTGTACTGAATGATTCATAACACAGAAGCCACCCCCACTTCTGAGTAAACTCCCAGTACAGGTTAGCCAGAGAGTCACCCATCGACTCTCCTCAAGAGGAATCTTGATGAGTGGATGGGAGATGGTAGGTTTACCCTGGGTATCACTCTTATGTCACAGGTAGACGGAGGCACAGTATACTAACCATGACATATGTCATGGCAAACTCCAGTTACAATGTGTGTCGAAGGACAAACACACTCTCTGACTAGCATTAGTAATGGCCTAGGACACATCGCTAGTGTTTGCCAATGTCCACCTATGTTGTGGAATACACTACCAATGTTGGACAAGCCTGGTTTAAATAGTCCATATCTGAACATAATGCAACATGGTCATATGTGCACAACTGGCCCCTAAACAGTCTGTTGTGCTCACTATGAAGATTTAAAGCAGTGATAGGACTAAAGCCCAGGATACTATCCACCACAGTGAAAGTACTGAACCAGTACACTATATGGTACTACAGTGTTAGGTCAGTATGAAAGGATGTTGACAACTGTATGTAAAGTAACCCATGCAAACTCTGCAGGCACAGTATAATCCCTGTTGTGTTCAGACACGAAGCAGTTGGCCAGTAAGTACACAACATGACACCCAACACACAACCATAAACGTGAGATATTGTTGAAGTTCACACTCATCCAAATATGTGGTGGACTGCAGAGTTCAACATATGGAAAGCTCACACTGGGCATGCTCGCACATTTTGATAAATGAGACATATGTCAGACAACATGCCATGGAAAGCCTGAACTGGGCATGCTCACACACTTAGGCCATATCTCCGTTTAGCAGTTGGCCACACATATCTGGTATTTGTATGTGTCATTCCAGGAACCAACCACATCACAGCAATCTGCCCAGTGCACACAGTTAAATGACTACAGAGACATAAGTGATATAGTGTATCCCCCTCATATTCAAAGATCTTCCACAGATACACAAGTTGTTCATAGAAACAGGGAATGCTATGGCAATAAAGACCTGCAAACAGTCTATCAGCAACAAATATTGTGCATCTGACAATTAAACATATGGGTGTAGAGGTCAATACTAGGCTGTTTGCCCTAGGGAATGGAAGCTTAGCTAGAGTGTGCTTGGTGTCTGCATCCCCAGTACAGTAGGCTACTGTGCCACTGTAAAGTAGGTCACATAAGGCATTGTGTGAGGCTAGTGTGCTGTGCCTCTGTCAAGCAGGGACACAGTGGAGATCCCAGGGTTTGAATGTGCTAAGCCACATCCATGTTGTTGGTGTGTGCTGGAAGAGGGTTGCTGAGGACCTCTAACAGTAAGTGGGCATCAATAACAGACTGAGGGGAGCCCTATCTGCATTGTATGGACAATTACACTGTCACACTGTGTCGTGATGATTATGTGGGATTGAAGTGTCATGCCGGTACTGTTCAGAGATGTCCTCCCTCTGTGGGCTACAGCTCTGCAATGTATTAGCTCACTCTGTCTGTTGGACAGCTCATATATGGCTGGTGTACACCTGACAGGTGTCCTGTTGTGGAGCAGTCATGGGTATATGTGGGATAGCATGATCAATGCAAACCTTACACATGCTCATAGAATGCACTTGTCAAGAATAATGCAGAGTGGCCAGTATAGTCCTCCAGCATGGGTCCATTGAAGTCTTCCACCCCAGTCTTCACAAGTGTAGAGTCTGCTTGTGATAAATACAGTTTGTTTGCAGTGACAACCTTGCCTGGGGGTGGGGTGGGATATGGATGTCCAGGGAAAGGTGGGTATGGTCAGATATCAACACTGGTGGTCTACCTCTGGTGTGGAACAGTGAGTACCCATGTTGCAGATGGTCAGGTGCAATATGTATTCCCCCATGTGGCTGTGGTGAGTGGCTCTGCCATAGCACATGGACCACAAATTGTAGTGGCTGTAGGGTAATGTTGTAGAGGCCTGAGTAGTTCCCACACACAATATGAATGTACCTGACGTTAACAACTGGAATGGTGTATGTGAACACCTGCATATCCTGGCACTGTTCCCAGGGAAGCAAAGTGTGTGTCCTGGATGTGGGAGGGGTGTTCTGGACTGGTTGTGTTGTGTGTTACAGGTCCTATGGTCACGAAGCATGGTATAGAACATAACCTGCCAGTGCGATGTGTATATCTGACCCTGAAGTAGGTGGCTGCAAATGCATATATATGCTATCCCCCACCTGACAGGTAGTACTAGATGTACATACCTCTGTAGAAATGAAGATGTCAGCACCCTATAAATACTGCAGGTGCAGAACAGATGCCCAGTAATTCAGATAGTGTGCTCAGCTAATGCGTCTCCCTCAAGTGTCATAATATAGTTAGGTAGGGGTTTGAACCATGCAAATGCTCAGTGTGTGTGGGTGAGCGGGGTTGTTGTGTGTGCAAGTCTGTGTGAGGGAAATGTCCCTTTTGGCAACTGGGAAAACACTCTACAGGATGCACATTCCCCTTTCTAAACACTGATGATGTCAGCACCCTATAAGTACAGCAGGAGAAGGGAAACCTTCCAATAATGCGAATAGCGGGCTCTGCTAATGCGTTCCTCTCGAGTGTCATAACATAGTTAGGTAGGGGTTTGAATCCTGCAAATGCCCAGTGTGTGTAGAGGGTGGTTAGTGTGTGTGCATGTCTGTATGAAAGAAATGTCCCTTTTGGCAACTAAGAGAACACACTACATGATGAACATTACCCTTTCCAAACACTGATGATGTCAGCACCGTATAAGTACAGCTGGAGAAGGGAAACCTCCCAGTAATTCGAACAGCGTGCTCTGCTAATGTGTCTCTCTCAAGTGTCATAACATAGTGAGGGAGGGGTTTGAATCCTACAAATGGCAAGTGTGTGTGTTTGGATGAGGGGAGTTTGTGTGTGTGCAATTCTGTATGAAAGCCATGTGCTTTTTGGCAATCAGGAGAACACACTACATGATGCACATTACCCTTTCCAAACACTGATGATGTCAGCACCCTATAAGTACAGCCGGAGAAAAGGAACTTCACAGTAATCCGAATAGTGCGCTTCACTAATGCGTCTCTCTCACGTGTCATAACATAGTTAGGTAGGGGTATGAATCATGCAAGTGTGTGTGTGTGTGTGTGTGGGGGGGGTAGTAGGGTGTGTGTAATTGAAAGTGTGAGGGAACAGTTCCTTTTGGCAAGTACTACAATACACCAGATGCTGCATCTTCCCCCAGTAAACACAGGTGATGTCACCACACTATCAGTACAGCCAAACAGGGCTAATTGCCCAGTAATGCCAATAGTGCACTCCGCTACTGGGTCTATTACCACTGTCAGAGCACAGATAGGTATGTTTGGAAACCCACAACTGCCACGTGTGGTTGTGTCACACAAAATGACCATGTGTGGGTTGTTGTTCATAACAATGCATGACATTGCTTAAACCAGCAATGGCAATGCACACATGATGCATGTGTGTGACACATACACATATATACCTGTGACCTTCAGTAGTTACCATGTCTGACACATGCCTCATGTGGATAAATGGTATTTGCAATGCATAACATTATGACTGTATCTTACTGTGCAGGGGCTGCATGCGGTATGTGTATATACAGTGTGAGTTGTATATGGTATCATCCTAACAGTGGGGGATACACATCTGGTCTGGGCCATATAGTCTACATGTAGTCGATGAACAGGTGCTGCATGTTCCCACCTGTTGTGGAGTGGTAACATGTTGTTCTACTGCAATTCAGTGACTACATGCTGGGAACCTTTAAGCTAGTGTGTTGTAGCTACAGTAATGCTCACACACAATGTTTGGCTGGATGCAGTCCAGCCATATAAAGACATATCTATAGACTGTCATATTCCCAGTGTTGTTAGGGAGGACAGGTGGGTTTCCTGTGTATGTGAGGGTTGTGTGTGCCAGGCTATGAACCAGAAGGCAGTCCAACACACTGTTAGCTGCTCATGGATAGGCCATGATGCTTTGTGCTGTGCCAACAACCTGGAGGTGTGTGTATCTGTGGTGCCTTGAGATACCACCTCCCTGTTCATGTGTGGTACATGTGTAGGGGATGACAGGCATGGTATGACGTATAACCTGGCAGTGCTGGGTTGCACCTGTGAGCCGTGAATCAGGAATCTGTTACTGCACAGATATTGCAGTTTACCGTGCTGAGGACAGTGTCCAGTGCATGCATCTTGCGGTGTACACTGCTGGTGTTGTGTAGCATTACTGTTAGTGTCCTATCCCGTGTGATACCTGTGGAGGTGGCTATGTAATCTGTGTCCTGCAGCAAAAGGCACTATGTGTGTATCAAGGGGCTTCGCCAATATACAATGGCCCATGGGTGACATGTGCAAGCTGCCCCTCGCAAATCATTGTGACTTCCCTAGCATGTAAGCACATGCTGACAGCCATTGGATACCCTATGAATGACATTGGAGATTGAGCAGAATGTAGACATAGAACACCCTTCCTACATATTGTGGCAGCATACCTGGTGAGGGTATGATGGCAACCAAGGTCAGGCTCATACTGGCCCATGCCACATGCTGGGAGAGCCCTTCTATGTTCCCCATCATGTAGTCCAGGGAGGTACGTCTCAGGTCATCCATAGTGACATGGACAATGACTGAGTCATATGTGTCCATGCCTCTGACTGACCTGTATGCATGTGTTATGTGGTGGACCATAGTGCCCCATGGGCATATCACTGTGACCTTCACCATGTACAGCCTGTTGAGAGGAACCCCACTGCAGCGGCCAAGAGAGGTACCTGACACATCTGTAGCAGGTGTGTTGTGTAGCCCTACAGGCTGTGAGTGTGTGGCACATGGGATGTGTGTGCCATGTGTGGCATGTGCTCTGTTCTGACTTAACGTATGCCTGTGTGCCAGCTGCGGAGGTGTGTGTTGCCCAGGCAGGATGCTATTCTGAGGCTCCAAGTATGCCCCAGTGTGTACGGATTGCTCTCAGTGTGGGTCTATGTCAGAGTGGTATTGTAGTCACTGTAGTATGTCATGCCACCTGACAGGGTATGGCAGTACTGGGTTCAGAGTGCTCAGTCCCCAGATTGGCTATGTGGTTGCATCTCACACATATGTTGTACGTTCCTGGCCAGGGGAGAGGGTTGACTGCATACATGTGGCAGCTGTGACATTGCCACATGACTCACATAAACCACAACTGGACCATAGAGGTGATTCACAGGTTACCTTTGCACATGCTACCATAGTAGTGTGATTGCCATGGTGATTACCAACACATAGGGCCAATGGGGAACAACATACTGAAGGTGAGTATGTGTGGGTGTACTGCTACTGATTTCATAGCGTTGACATATATGACTGCACATGTGGGTAAATGCCAGGTAAGTCATATGCAATGTGTCACAGGCAACGTACATGCGAACAGGAGAGACAATGATGTTTTGTCAGGTGGAAAATTGACATACGTATTGTACGCTATGCAGATGTCACTAGGAATCCACAGAAGCTCTGTAAATCTGCATTGCTGGTGGAATCAGTGTTCCAGGGAACCTCAAGCAAACATGCATGCAAACAAAGCTACAGTAAGCAGGGCTGGAAGTAATCCATTGTACAACAAAGAAGGGGTACCACTTCCAGTAGGTAACAGTGCAAATATACAGGCACTATCGACATGTACCCAGGAATGCACAGCTCAGATGTCCATGGTAGAAATGATATTATTTAATATTTAATTTAATTTAAATTAAATTGGTACTGCACATATATCAACATGCACAAACATCCACATTGCATAGTCGTTGTGGGCAACATGCCACCATTAGTGTACATGTCCATCATTGCGTATCACTACTTGCATTACCTTCTCCCCTGTGCTACCTATGTATGTGGCTATCTGTTGACATCCTTACCACCGGTATGCAATAATGTGCAGCTGTTACACTATTGTACTTACTATGGGTGTAGATAAGAATTCAGGACAGTCATACAGTTACTGCATCAGGCATGCTGGGATATACACACAATCATATCAGCACACTGTACTGTTACCAACATGATACTAGTAATACACTTCTATGTAGTCACCCTGTGCATCAGCAACATGTTAACCTGTTCCTGCACTGATGTTGGAGATTGCAGGAGGTGGCACAGTTTCATCATATGCACAAAGTGTGAACTAGGTATGCCTGAGTCTGCCACTGATACCACCAATTGACATGTATGTGTATGTGTGTTGGTGAGGGACAGCAGTACAGGGTGGGGCACTGTTGGTGCAGTGTGTGCATGTATGTGGTAGCCCTAGGTGTTAACATTTCGCATGTGTGTATGCATGCACACAGTTCCACCTTATGACTGCCATATACTGGAGTTTGTGGACAGCCACAGACTGCACCTGGCAGGTCATACAGATCAGTGTCTGTGGCCACGGACATGGTACCTGTGCCTGGCAGGGGTGCTATGGACCGTATCCGGTGCTAAGCCAGACTGGGTACTGTCATCAGAAGCGGGAGTTTGTTGACTGGACACAGGTCCCTGTTGGGACTGTCCAGAGCCACGTGCATGTGGTCTCCTGGGGCGGTCTGATGACAGCACAGACCCAGCATTGCTGGGGCTGCTGCTGGCACTATGGGGGTGTCCGCGTGCCTGTTGTCATCCGTGCCGACTGCCAGCTGCTGCTGTTGCTGGCATACGGCCACATCGATGCCGCAACCATCCACCATTGCCCTGGCTCATGGACATGTGGTTGTGGAACTGCTGTAATATGTCCCCACAACGTCTGTCTATGACATTGGTGAAATTACGGATAGCATCCGCGATGTCACGCATACTGTCAGTCATGGATGTGCGACATGCTCTCAGCTCCCTCAGACCCTGTCTGGTGTTTCCATACGTGACTGCGCCTGCATGACAGCCCGAAACATAGCTGAAGTTTACAGACCTCTTTGGCCACGTCTGCCAGAGGCAGTACGCCCACGGATGCTCCCACGAGAACCCATGGGCAACTGTCTGTGTGGTACCATCTCAGGACCCTGCCCATGGCTGCTGTGTGGGGAAGCATGTGCCACAGATACCACATTACCCTGGTCAATGCCCACTGTATCCTGTCCATCACCTAGGGACATTGGTGACATAGGATGTATTGGCAGGATGACTGTGCGCAATGATGGGGTTGACAGCTGTGTACTGTCAATTGGCTGACCAATGACGGACCCTGACACACCTTCCTTTGCCATTACACAGATATCATCATTATCAGTACCTGTGGCACCAGATTCAGGTTCCCTGCTGCAGGACACCAGAGCAGCACCAGAAACTGTGGGAGGAAGACAGGAAACACAGTTTACAATGTCTACACAATGTTACCAGTGATGCAGAAGTGGACACATGCACACATGCACACATGGACACATGCACACATGCACACATGCACACGTGGACACATGCACACATGGACACATGCACGCATGCACACATGCACATGTGCACACATGCACACGTGGACACAGGCACACATGCACACATGCACACGTGCACACGTGGACACACACACACATGCACACATGCACACCCCGCAGTATACACACAGAGCACTACTGAGTTACACTGTTATTACTAGCACTATCTGGACTATTATAGGTATTGTTAAAACACACTCACCAGCATGGATGGGCTGCCTTGCTGTAACACCAGAGGGACCTGCAGAAATGAGGGGATTAATGTCAGTGGGCACAACTGTGCCATTGATACTGCGTATGATACAGTTCAGTAGTACACCAGTTGCCTTTCACATGTCAGCTGCTGATATTGGCAATATCACACCTGCACAATTACATACTATGTTGACAGCTACATACCAAGGACACACCTTACACATGCATAAACTAACAGTGTACAGAACAGTCAAGTGTACATATGGCATATTACCTGCACGCTCCATGTCGTGTTGCTGTGAGGATCCAGCCTCCATCATAATGCAGGTGTGTTGCTGTTGATGCTCCTGGGCTGGAGCCACAACACTTAGGAGTAGCCCCTCCAGTCTGGTGAGGGGGGGATATATGGCCACCCCACCTTCTGTGGCAACCTGTTGCCTGTGGATATCCGACGCACGCTGATGGACATTTCTGATTAAATCACTGCAGTGATGTCGTACCTGCTCATATGTCCTATTATGTGTGCCAATGTCATTTACCCGACAGACAAGGTCTTGCCACAGTGCAGCCCTCTTCTGCTGATTCTGGCTGGTGCGGGAAAACAGTATGTCATAATCCCGCATCAGGCTCTGGTGTATCTCTTCATCTTCTGCAGCAGAGTAGGCAGGATTTCGCTGACGCGCCATGTCCCTGAAAGAGAACACAAACAGGATATCAGCAAACTTTGTCAGCAAAATATGGCACACATACTATACATGATACTAAACTGTAGTGATATACTACTACTCCCAGTAGCACGTGTGTGTCTCTTGGTGGATACACATGTACATGGCCAGATATCAGTGCTCAGCCAACACCTGTGCAACAATACCTGCCACATTCCATACAACATAGTACCAAGCCCCATCGGTCAGCGCACTGAGACAGGTCCAATGCACCACCTCACTCTGGGGGTTCATAACAAGGTACTGTATGTGGAACATCATCCACTAGTGTGATCTGGACACAAAATAATCGACCTGGATATACATATCCCACCACCACCAGCACAGTAGACTACTTTGATATATATGTGAATAGACAGATTTTCACTTGTTAGGACTGAGATGGTATCCATGCAGCCCACTGGGCCAGTGGAGACCACAACCCACAATGATGACCCCTTTGCAATTGCTTCTCACAGACATCCCAAAGAATGCATGGAACATACACACACAATTCTAACCCAGACCCTATGCACAAAGGTTAAGCATCCTGTCTGGTGGACCCCAGCCAAAGACAAATTGTATAACGATAGAAGGAGGCTACTGCAGGACAGAGCAGAATCACATAAAGGGAAGGCATCTGTGGTTGGCACTAGTAATAAGCTAAGTTCTCTCATAACAACATCCAAGGCCAACTCTGAGAGGGAAATGGCCAAGGACACTATAGATAACCACAAGGCCTTCTTCAGTTTTGTTAGACACATGGACCAGTAGCCTCAGATATGCTCTGAGTTAGTACACAACTACATAGAATTCACTGAATCCACAGATATTGGCAACATTCTGGCAGACAGGTTCAGTGCAAATATCCCCCCTCCCTCCCTCCCTAAATAAGAAATACTTATCACAGCTGAATGTAACCTCCCTGTCATCTTAGATGTCCTGGTGAGGGCCACCCACAGCAAAGCAGAACACACAGCATCAATGTGACATGATGGTATCCCTGGATGTGTGCTACATGCACTCCAAGAGGAGCTGCAACCGCATGTAAAACTGATATTTTACCTTGGCCTTACTACGGGATATGTACCTGAACACTGGCATACAGCAACAGTGGTCCCACTCCACAAAGGAGGCACCTCTACTGACCCTGGGAACTACCGCCCCATAAGCTTAACCAGCCTGGTCTGCAAAGCTATGGAAAGATTCATTATGGGACTCATAAACAGCGATATTGGGTACCTACGGACACTTGATCCCACCCAGTTTGCCTTTGTGAAGGGCTGATCCTGCCTTTTGAACATGGTTGACATTTTCAAAACAGTCACTACAGCCATTGATGAGGGCAAAGCAGTCCATACAGACTACCTGGACTTGCCTAAGGCCTTCGACACAATACTCCACTCAGGCACATAGACAAGCTCATCAGCTTAAATGTTAATACATATGTCACATGATGGGTTGCAAACTGGTTGAACAACTGAATCCATAAAGTCAAATTGCGGGAGCCATGTCAGACTCATAGCCAGTCAGAAGTGGTATCCCACAGGGCTCTGTCCTAGGACCCCTCTTGTTTGGCATTTACTTCTCAGATGTGAAAGCAAACATGGGCGGGTTGTGGATGACAAAGTTCCCAGATGACTGCGAATTAAGCGCCATAGTTGTTACACCAGCTGACACACACATCCTACAGACAGGCCTCACTGAAACGGACAACTGGTGCCAGAGTCATGGCCTAACACTGAATGACATGTAATGTATAGTCATCCCCTTTGGGTAAAAGAATGTACACACAACTTATCACATAGACATACATATAGATACAGACCAATAACACATATGGAGGGTTCAAAGTATGTAAACTATTAAATTGTTACTTTACAGTACCTGTGTTTGTCGCAGCTGGTTTAGCTACTGCTAGTATAGGTTCCTGCTGCTGCTAGCCCAGCTTGATATTGACAATGATGACAGCTTCAACTTAGTTTGTCTTACGTGTGGTTTTTGTTTGTGTTTTTATTTTCTTTTTTTTCTTTCTTTTTTTATTTTTCTCTCTCTCTCTCTCTCTCTCTCTCTGCCTCCAGACGGTGCAATGAAAGTATTGCATGTGTGGAGTGGGAGTACAGGATGCTTTTGTAGGTGTCTGCATATGTCCATGTTATGGCCTCTGCACCAATTGTAAGCCAGCATTTGCTAATTGCATGCAGCCAGTTGTGTACTGATTGCAGTTCACACTGTGATTTCAAGACAGTGCTATAAAAGGGTATGTGAGATAGGCATTGCCCTTTCAGATTGTAAGGGCGGGGGGCATGCTGGTATGCTGTGGACACTGTTCTGTGAGTGTAAAGGTTAGTATCTCTCTCATAATTCAGGCTGTGTTGTAGATTAACATTTCTCCATTCATCTCTCCTGTTTCCTGTACTAAGTGTGTATGTACACTGACACCTACAACTATATATATATATATATATATATATATATATATATATATATATATATATATATATATATACATATATTTATATATGTATAATAACTGACATTATTACCTACTAGCTACCAACTAGCATGGCTATTTCTGTTCACACACTACTATTATAGAAATCCACTAGATTTGACATTAAATATACATGACATGCTTTGTGTACTACACATCCTATATTCCCTTTACATTCATTCCTACTATTACATGATATATTTATTGTAGCACAATGTTCTTATATAACAGTCATGGCTTAGTGGTAAGTCATGCAGACTACTGTTTCCTGGGCTCGGGACTGACAGTGGGATTTTATTTTGCTTTTGAACTGACTACAGGACCTGTCATTCAGAGTGACTAAGGCACTTTTAAGCAGTTGTAACCGGGTTAGCGCTGGTTTGCGTAGAGCTCCCGCATGCGCACTGGCGTTCAGCTCTGCGCACAGCCGCTTACAACTGCTTAACAGTGCTTACTCTGGCACACACCCGTGCTATTTTCTTTGAAAGAAATGAAAATGGGGAGACAGGAAAGTGGTGAAAAAGGGGTCACAAAGAGAGTAAGACAGTAGGGAAACAAGCTTGGGTTTTGCAGGAGGGATGTAGGTAAGGCCCATAGCTGCCCATTTCTTCATCAGCAACAGCTGTGCATATGTTTGTAATTTGGTGTGACATTTGAAACCTTCCACCCCTGAGAGATGTGTCAGGACAACAATAATACTTGTTGTACAGCCAATTGTAATTGACAGTTTCCATGTCCAGCAGACATGTGTGCGAAATGGGCAGCTATGTATGGGGCATGATTTTTTTGTGGGTACAGAGTGCCCTTTTTTTTTTTCAGGTGAGAGTGGTATGTCAGGTAAAGGAAGTCGGTATAGCTGGGGAGGTAGGTTGGGTAGGTCAACAGACAAGACAAACAAGACGCATACAGGGGTGGTGTATGACACGTGTGGGGGGGGTTACACAATTGACAGGGATGGATGTTTGGATATCCAGAGCCCATGAGCCCACAGATGGCAACAGTGGAACTGATATTCCCACCCATGGGCAGTTGCCACTGTTCCTTCACTGCCCAGGATGGGGCTGTGCTGGGGCTGTGTAGGCTGGGCAACAGGCATGCCTGTAAGTTGTGCCACCTGTGCCTCAAGCTGGCGTAGGGGCCCAAGAACAGATTCCTGGATCTCCCTACGCACCACAGTCCGGACGCTACAGAGGGTGAGTGGTGGTTCTCCTCCGGCCACACTTGCAGAGGGGGGATGAGCCCCATCCTGCAGCGCTTCCACCTGCAGGTGGCACAGGGCCACCGGAGGAGGGTCTGGACTGGGCACTACTGCCAGGTGCACTCGCCAGCTGAGGTGGGAGAGGTGGGTCCGCTGGAACCCGCCTTCCCTGTCGTCCTATGTTTTGCATTATGTCATGACAGTTTGGGTTAGTAACATACAATACCATTCGCAATTAGTTGTAACAGCATGCATTAGTATTCCCATTAACCAAACACCCAGATATTCACACCATTGAACAGCGAGCATAACACATGCATAATTTGAACAGCAATACACAGTCCAACAACATGCAGGGTTGATTGATGGCAACAGGCCATCAGGTTTGGATGTATGAACAGGGAAGATGCATCAACGTACATGCAAATATGTATGACCCAACAGGATAAATGTCCAGGGGTGTTAATTGTGATTGCACATACCAATTTCACGTGGAATGGGTTATATGTGGTTATAGGGTGGGGTGAAGAAAATAATATTAACACCTTTGAATACCAATACATATGCTGTACATTTCTAATAGCTGCAGATATATACACACTACAGTTCTAACTACAGTTTCCTATGTGATAACTACTTCAAGTTGGTGATAGGAATGTTAATGCTACATCAATATACATTTTCATTTTTATTCATACACATTCATATCTGGCTTTGTTCAGCTACATCATCCTGCTACATTTGCTTTATATAGCTATTTCAGACTATCATACTATCTGCATATTGCAGACTGTGGAAAACATATCCAGATTTTGGGATACACATTCCAGCTGCAGCAACATTTTGAATACATTTTGCAGTTTGGTTCTGCTTGTCACATTCATTTCAGTCTGTACTGACTGCAGTATACTTTATTAATGGGTTATTACTACTTTATTGGTGGATTCATAACTCTTTCTCACACTCTCTCACTTGTTTTAATTTTTCAATTCAGGATGGTACTTACTTCTAGGCTTTATTGACATGTTTTACCTGTAGTTATTACAATCCTTTCCAACAGTCTCACTTATGTCATGTTTCAGTATTTCAACAGGGATATATTTCACATGTGATTTGCTCATCTTCTGCAGCTGTACTTTTCTGCCTGCTACAGGTTGTATACTATTATATTACAGGTGGAGCATCTTTATTTCAGACTTTATTTCAGACATTTTCATTTTTCTGTTTGGATTACAGACTGCACCACACTTTTGTAATCAAGCAATACTTGCAGACACTCTTACACTGTTACTTGCACATTTAATTACTTAGTGACTACACTGCACTCTTTTGCTAACTGTCATACTTTTATATTTATTTACAGTTACAGGGAGAGGATTACTGACCTGCCTGGTGGCGCAACCGCACCAGCCTATCGCCATAGGCTCTGCGGTTCACAGAATGGACACCTGCAGCTGTAATATAAATAAAGTAATATTGGAATACACATCTCCATAATATCAGCTAGGTTAATTTCTTACATACATAATTAAATGTAACTTACTCAGTAGTGGGGCATTGGGCATTTGCCGGGCCTCCTGGATCCAAAGGTTCAGTTGGTCCTGCTTACGCCTCTTCAGGTCCGCATGGTGGTGACGGACCTGCTCACCAGTCCTTGGAATCCCTGTGGCACTAGTGACATCATGAGCCAACCGGTCTCACGCCTCAGCCCTATATGCTCCCTACAGGGCCTGGCCCTGCATGAGTTGGGCCTCATGATTGTGGACAAGGAGTCAGACCATATATCTGGACTCCTCAATGCCCCACCTCTGTGCTCGGAAGAAACTACCCTCACCTACTCCTGACATTCTGGCTGCAAGTTAGTTCTACAATCGGTTATGCTGTGTATTCCCCCCTATGGGGCTTATATATGCTGTTTTTCACACACTTATCTGTGATTGGCCATTTTGGAATTGTATCAGCTTCACAAAACCTGCTTTGTCATGCTCCTCTTTCTATTCATTCCTATATATTTGCTATTACTGCATTTTTAAGTAGAGCTGTCATGGCTTAGTGGTTTGGTACCTTGTCTATGGTGCATGGTATCCTGGGTTTGAACCTGGCCACTGCTTTTTATATTTTATGACTGTCTAGACAGGCTAGGGGGTGTGTCTGTGTAAAGGCAGTTTTGTTACAGCTTGCTCAACGTTGCCCGTCAGTTAGCTTGTTGGCGCAGTGCGCAGCTTTGCACAAGCGGGTTACTCTGGTTTACACTTCATTTGGCTGTCAGCACGCATATTACACTCAGCTCAGCTAGGGGCACACAGTTTCAGTGTGTTAAACCACGACTCACCTACGGGCACTCATTTTGCACCTGTTGAACCATTGCTCAGCTACGAGCACTCATTTTGCACCTGTTAGACCACTGCTCACCTACGGGCAGATACATTCAACTTGTTAAACTATAGCTCAGCTATGGGCACATCTGGCATTTTTTATTATTTTGTTATCTCACATTTCTTCAAAATAAATGGCCTATTTCATTACATTTTACATAAAATATAATTTTATATGTGTACATATATGTCAGGGACTTGTTTCATGCTTATTTCATTAAAAATAAAAATTGATGTTGTGGGGGCTCAAACCATGACTACCTGCTTTTCAGCCGATGTCTCTACCACTGCACTATTGCTTTTTGGCTTACTTTACATAGTTAGTTCTTATATGCTTTTCCACTTACTGCTAACTGTGGCTGAGCTATGGGCACGCCCGTGCAAACGAGTGCACTCACGGGCAAACATCTTTACAATTAAAAAAAAATATAACATGTTCATTTATATAATTTTATGTTCATAGTCTCTGGGGGCATGTGTTGTGTTGTGTTTATTCACATTTCCATGTACTCTGTCGTGAGGGTTTACGTTGGGCACTTTTACTCTTCTGGGGGCATGTCCGTTTGCAGGGCTCGGCCTACGTGCACGCCCCCTACTGTCTTCCACAGACCGTGTTAGCCTTAGGTGTGATTCAGCATGCCCCTATGCATATGCATGACATACTGAAGTCACACCGTTTAACTGCAGCCTCTGTGTAAGCCTTGTATCTCTTACACGGAGGCTTCGTGAATCCTGGTCTAAGTGTCAGCTTCGAAAAGATAAGTATTTTTCATAGAGACAAGTTAAATTCTGTTGGTATCTGTTTAGCTTAGGAACTATATTCAGGTGTCAAATAGTGATGTCATCTAGCTAACCCAGCAGTAATGTGTATTATTAATTTAAGAATCATCTCAGAGAGAAAGTCTGTGCATTTGTATCTGACAACATTCTCTCACCAGCACTTGTCTTTGCTGTGTAAGTAAGACTTAGATCATATTATTTCTCTTAGAAATAGATAGGAATATAACAAGATTAGTCTAGGTGTTTTCTGTATTTATGTGAGAGTGTCCTGCAATGTTGTTTTAACATATTTCCTGTGATTCTGAACTCTGCTGTCATTGTGTTGCGTTATTGAATATTGTCTTGTTCTTTTATTTATTATTAAATATATTTAAACCTTTTAATTGGGACTAGTTTATGTAGAGATATATAAGCTCTTAGAGTACTTGCATATGTATTTGGTGATACTGTACAGGCCACTCCTAAATAGCCTTAAAAGTTCTAGTCACACTTACCATTTGGATAACAGTAACATTACACAGTAAAATTGGTCATCCTTTGGGAAGGGCCTTATAGTAGCTGATAAGGGTGATTGGTGGCAGGTGATACTACCATACAGTCTGAGCAGAAGCAGGCATAGCTAGTGAACCTGTGCCAGCCTACCCCAGGAGTATATGTGTGTTTGTATGTAAATCAAATCCCAAAGTGTGTGTGTGTGTGTGTGTGTGTGTGTGTGTGTGTGTGTGTGTGTGTGTGTGTGTGTGTGTGTGTGTGTGTGTGTGTGTGTGTGTGTGTGTCAGCTACTTGGGCAGGGACACGAAGCACTGGTTGGACAGAGAGGGTCCTGGAGGTTTTGGCTTGACCACTTGGCTGAGATTTTAACCCTATAGCTGTGCCAGTGGGGAGTCATATTGGGGATCTGGAGCGAGAGAGGGTGAAACCAGCCCCAGACTGACTGTGATCTCTGTGTGCACTTAAAGGAAATTGTACTTTATTGTGTGTATACTTGTCATCCTACCAATGTGCACATCCCTCACTGGTGTTAGGGGTGAGGACTGAGGCTCCCTAATTGCTGGGCCAGTGCAGGGGGGTCACATATTAATTGTTTGGCAGTGGTGGGATAGCCACATCACATATTAATTGGTTGATATCAAACAGGCTAGTTGCTCAGCATAATGCAGCCGAGGTTATCCAAGTGCAACTAACTCTGGGCAAAACTGCAATCCAAATTGTAGCTTGCTACAGATCACCCACCATTCCCCAGGATTTCCACTCCACCTCTTTTCTTTATGTACTGGAAAATATTAGGGTTCAACCAAACACCCTAATAAGGGTGATTTCAACTACCCCACCATTAACTGTTAAAACTACTCATGTACCAACTCCTTCGCTCAACACTTTCTGGAATTCATAAACTCCAATGCCCTGGATCAATTTATCCACACTCCCACCAGGGGCAACAATATCCTAGATCTAGTCATTACCAACATGAGTAACCGGTGTTCCACATCTGAAGTCAACGCCTCATTGGTCTGATCTGACCATAAGCTAATTACCCTAGATATCCACATCCTGCCCCACTCCTATTAAGGAAACCATGATAAAAAATTTCTCCAAAGCCAACTTCATGCTTCTTAAGACAGAAGTGGTGAATTTCATGACACCCATGCAGATGGACAATACAATTGTGACTACTGAATCCTACAAAATTGCACTTTATAAGCACTTACATGAGTGTATGGATCATGCTATCCCAAACAGAAACAAGACACTATCCTCCAAAAAAAGGAAGCCAATCTGGTGGTCCCCTGCCATAAACAAACTGTACAACAGAAGGAAGAAACTGTTGCAAAAGAGAGTAAAATCCCATGAGTGAAGGAGCAACCTGGTCAGCCTCAGTAAGAAGCTGCGATCCCTGATAAAATCCTCCAAAGCTAGTTACAAAAACAAAATCACCACTGATTCTAAAGACAACCACAAAGCATTCTATAGCTATGTCAAGAAACTCAATGGCAGTACTCACATCTGCTCTGAGTTACAGCACAATGTCACTAAATATACAGACCCAACTGATATTGCCAACATCCTGGAAGATAGGTTCAGTGCTAACTTTACCCCCCTCTCACCCCCTAAGCAGCCCATCTGTATACTGTAAGAATGCAAAGTTCATGTAATCACGGCTGCACAGGTAAAATTCACACTCTCCAAAGCCAAGAACACAGCATCCATGGGACCAGACAACATCCCAGGCTGCATTCTACATGAACTATAGAATGAACTGGCACCCCACCTAAGTACCATGTTCAGTCATAGCCTCGCCTCAGGCTTTGTGCCTGCTGAATGGTGCACCGCAATGGTTATCCCACTCCACAAGGGGGGAGCCACCACAGACCCCAGGAACTACCACCCCATTAGCCTGACAAGCCTGGTCTGCAAGGCCATGGAACATATCATCATGGAACTTATAAACAAAGGCATTGGTAATCTCCAAATTCTGGACCCCACCCAGTTCGGGTTTGTAAAAGGCAGATCATGTCTCCAAAACCTGATAGATTTCTTTGAAGCAGTCACCAAAGCTGCAGACAAGGGTAAGGAGGTTCACACAGCTTATTTAGATCTTGCCAAGGCTTTCAACACCATCCCCACTCTGGAATTATAGATAAACTTACTAAACTACGTATAAATTCCTATGTCACAAGATGGGTTGCCAACTGGCTCACTGACAGAACCCACACTGTGAAAGTAGCAGACTCCAAATCCGACTTCAGACCAGTGACAAGTGGAGTACCACAGGGTTCAGTCCTGGGTCCTTTCCTGTTTGGTATCTACTTCTCTGAAGTACAAGCTAACGCAGAAGGTCTTTGGCTAATGAAGTTCACAGATGACTGCAAACTACGAGCCATAATCAAAACTCCTAACCATGTGGACATCCTACAAAAGGGCTTCACTGAGACAGATGCCTGATGTCAAAGCCATGGCCTCAAGCTCAGTGCCAAAAAGTGCATTATCATCCCCTTTGGTAAAAACTCTGTACCCATGAACTACAACATATGTGGTAGTATACTTAACCCTGGAAGTGTGACAAGAGACCTTGGGACACAGATGGACAGTAGTCTCTCCTTTGATAATCACATCACCACAGTAGTCAGGAAATCCTTCGACGTGGCACACCTCATCACAAAAGGTTTCTCATCCAGAAAGAAAGAGGTCATTGTTCCCCTCTACTCATCACTCATTAGACCCATTATAGTGTACAACGCCTCTTTTGGTATGTACCTCACAAGACATCTACAACAACTGGAAAGGCCACAGAAATACCTCACAAAGAGGATTATCAGCCTCAAACAGATGCCCTATGCAGACCGTCTCAAAAATCTCCAGCTTTACTCCATCGCATATTGCCTACTCAGAGGTGATCTCTGCCTAACATACAAAGCTATGTCAAACCCAGAGCTGTTGGACATGTTCCACATAAAGAAATCCCAATCCCTCCAAGCTACATGCTCTAAGGACCTACTCTGGAATAAACTACCTATCTATATCAAACAAAGCTCCTCATTAGCACTCTTCAAGAAAAATCTTGATGATTGGATGGGAAATAGGAAATTCATCCCAGGAATCACCTCTGTGGCTCTACTTGACAGTGGCACAGGAAAATAATTTTCTTGGGTGGCAAAAGCCAGGGTACCTTTTTGGCTGGGCTTGTATAGGCACCAGGGCCGATAGCCTAGTACCTACCTATGAACCTATGATAGTGGTGAGATAGCACATCACATATTAATTGGCTTGTAGTCATGTGGATATTGAATTCCTGTAGCCTGTGTACAATGATCACTGAAGTTGCTTGTACTCTTAATCAGCCATACAGTGAACATTCAGAGTTCATATCACAATTGTTTTATTTTTATTATTAGTCAGGGAGAGCAGGCAAGCATGTCAGCAGAGGAGTATGGCAAGCTGACAAGGAGCCAGTTGGCTGAGATGTGCCAGGCTAAAGGACTGGTGCATGTCAATCTGAGGCAGACATGAGTGCAGCTTTAGTCACAGCTGCATCAGAGAATAGCAACCAAGAGGACAATCAGACTGGCCGTGGAGATGTGCAACTCTCAGAGAATGGACAGCTCAACCTTTCCACAGAGGACTTAGAAATCTGTCTGGAGTTAGAGACTTGAGCTAGAGGCCAAGCATGTGGAAATAGAGGCAGCAGAGAGACTGAGGCATCTAGAGACTGAGGAAAATGAGAAACTACTGCACCTGGAAGCTGAGGAGAAGTATAGGCAAAGGCAATATGAAAAGGAGATGCTGACTCTTTGCCAGAGTCATAGAGGTAATGGGTAAGGGAGTAATTGAATTCCAGAAGCAGAAAAGGTCAGTAAATTTCTTCCACAGTTTACAGAGGAGGGGGGGGGGGGTAATTTTGATAGTTTCATTCATATGTCTGAGAGGGTATGTAAACAGTATGATGTTGACCAAGGGCTCTGAGTACGGTTCCTGACCCCCTTACTCCATGGTAAGGCTGTAACCGTAATATCCAAACTGTCTGATAATGACTGTTTAAATTATAATGTTATAAAGAACTGTTTGCAAGAATTGTTTAACACCTGAATCTTATAGGAAAAAGTTTCATGAGCATAGACGGAAGGCAGATGAATGTGCGTGAATATGTTGCTGAACTAAGCACTTATTTTCATAAGTGGGTAAGTGGATGTCAGGTCACCACTTTTGAAGGGCTGACAGACCTTTTGGTGAGTGAACAAGCCCTTAGCGCTTTGCCTGAGGACATGAGAATCTGGTTAGCTGGTAGACAATGCCTTACTGTAGATGAGTTGGGAAAGAAGGGAGACCTATACCTAGCAAGCAGGGCATCACTGCACAGGAAAGGGACAGCCAATGCTGCTCATGGGCCTAAGGAAACCCATGGTGGGCAGCCCAGACTGGACCAACAGAATCTGCCAGTAGCAGAGGAAGCCACTAGTCCAGGTACACATCCAGGATCTAGGGTTAAATGTTTTAAAGGCAACCAGTGGGGCCATGTAACATATAGATGTCCATGGAGGCAAGGTGGGGAACAATAGGTGAGAGAGCCAGTAAGTGGGAATGGCAAAATACCAACAGTAGGTTGTCTTGAGACAACAAGGGTACCAAACTACCGCCATGCAGATGTCTTACTAGGGAATGATTTTGATAATGCTGTACCATGTGTTCATGCAGTTATATGCAGTCAGGCTTGGAGACAAGCATGTGGGTCTGGTAACCTGGGGGACAGCCAGGCAGATGGCACTTTTGCAGCCAGGACTGGTGAGGTGGTTACTTCAGGGAGGTAACTACCCTATAACAGTGAGACTGAATGTGAGCCACAGCTGCTTGTGGGTACTGCTGTTCCCTTGGACAGAGTGACTGCAAGGGCAGAGGTGAGTAGTAGTACCCAAGATGACAGTGAGGCACTGCTGTCAAAGGATACTAGACTGCCTGTGGAAGGGGAGCTGGGAAGGGTTACAAAGAGAGAGTTGAGACCCGCTCAGCTCTCAGACCCTACATTACAAGGCCTGAAAGAGGTAGCTAGTGAGGCCACTGATTCTTAAGGGAAGGGGGAATCTGTATACTGGGACAAAGGGTTACTGTATAAAGAGTGGACCCAGGAGGGAAGGCCAGAGGGTGAGAGAATACAACAGTTGGTAGTGCCTAGAGCCTACCATCTGGCATGTCTAGCCATAGCCCATGATATTCCCTTTGCAGGTCATATGGGCATAAAATGTACAGAGACGTACTATGCATAACTTTTATTGGCCTGGGATTTCCAGAGATGTAACAGGGTACTGTAGGTCCTGTGAGCAGTGCCAAAAGGTAGGCAAGGCAGGAGACAAGGTGAAAGCTCCTTTGATGCCTTTGCCTGTGATTGAGGAGCCATTTCAGAGGGTAACTATGGATATTGTTGGGCCTCTGAGTACCCCAAGTTCCACAGGGAAAAAAGTATATCCTAGTGGTAACAGATTATGCCACCAGATACCCTGAGGAGATGGCTCTGTCCTCCATTGAGGTAGAAAAGGTGGCAAATCCTTTGTTAGAGATTTTCAGCAGGGTAGGTTTCCCAAAAGAAATACTGACCGACAGAAGTGCCAGTTTCATGTCAGACCTGCTGGCTTGTCTGTGGAAGTACTTTGGGATGAAGCACCTAAAGACCAGCCCTACCATCCCCAGAGTAACAGTCTTGTTGAGAGGTTAAACTCTACACTCAAGACCATGCTACTGGCATTTGCAGACCAGTTTAAGAGGGACTTGGACAAATATCTGCCCCATCTGTTGTTTGCTTACAGAGAGGTGCCCCAGGAATCCACAGGTTTTTCACCCTTTGAGTTCTTGTATGGGTATAGGGTGAGGGGACCTCTAGATTCGATTTGAGATGAGTGGGAGGGTGATTGTGAATCCCACAAGGAATCTGTTGTGGCATATGTCCTAAACCTCAGGACAAGGCTCAGGAAACTCATGGGCTTGGCCCAGGAGAACCTGGCAGAAGCCTAACAGCAGAAAAAGGTCTAGTATGATAGGATAGGAATGCTCAAGCTAGAGAGAATGCTGTAGGGCAGCAGGTTATGGTTTTCATTCCTGTCAGACACAAGCTGCAGGCAGCATGGGAGGGACCCTACAAGGTGGTAAGGAAGGCCTATGATGTTAACTACATGGTAGAACTGCTAGGAAGGAGGCAGGGGCACAAATTGAACAATGTTAACATGATGAAACCTTAGCATTATAGGGAGGCCCTTGTGCTGAGTATTTGCAGTGGATTGCAAGAGGAATCTGAGGGAGATCTGGTGACAGATCTCCTGAGTGAGGCTTGGACTGACACCTCAGTGGAAGGGGTAGGGTCTATATTATAAGCCGAAATGTCAAAAGAGTGAATGGTCTTACATTGACCACAAATAATCGAAGCTGCAAAACCTCGAACGGCCACAACAATGATTTTTTTCACAAGGAAAAAATCACTGGGACAACAAAAAAAAAACAAAAAAACAAATGAAACACAAAATAAAGTGGGGGGGCTTCACCCACTGCACCCCCTACTTAAATATACCAACTCCAAGATCACACTACAGTGGAGGAAATGGCAAAGCCCCGACAATGGCCCAGCGATTTTTTTTCCCTGGGAAAAAAAATCACTGTTGTGGCAGTTCCAGGTTTTGCAGCTTCGATTATTTGTGGTTGATGTAAGAGCATTTACTCTTTTGATATTTCATCTTTATAATATAGACCAGAAGAGGTAGCAATGTTCACTCTTTTGATGTTTCATCTTTATAATATAGACCCGAAGAGATAGCAATGTCCCAGCAGCTATCCCTTACTCAGGTTTGAGAAATCCGAGCAGTTTTACAGGGGTTTAGGGACATGTTCACTGGGACCCCAGGGTGCACCCACCTGCTGCAGCACCATGTGGATACAGGATCCCAAAGACCTATTAAGTAGGCCTCTTATATGGTGCCTGAGAGAGTCAAACAGACTCTGAGGGAGGAGATACAGGAAATGTTGGAACTAGAGATAATTCAGGAATCCAACAGTCCCTGGGCCTCCCCAGTGGTACTGGTACCAAAGAAGGATGGCAGCACCAGGTTCTGTGTAGACTACAGGAAATTAAATAGTCACACAGAATCAGATGCTTCCCCCATGCTTAGGACAGATGAAGCCATAGTGCAGCTGGGTGGGGCTAAGTATCTTACCACCACTGATCTTACCAAGGGCTACTGACAGGTGCCATTAACTCCCAGTGCTAGAGAGATGTCAGCCTTTGTGACTCCTTTGGGTTGTATGAGTTCACAAAGATGCCCTTTGGGATGACAAATGCCCCAGTGACTTTCCAGAGACTGGTAGATCATATCCTGGCAGGAGCAGGAGATTTTCCCCTTGCTTACATAGATATTGCCATCTACAGCTATTCCTGGCAAGAGCACCTTCAACATGTCAGGGAGGTGCTGGGCAAACTACAGAGGGCAGGGTTGACCATTAAGCCAGCAAATGTCAGGTGGATGTGGCAGAGGTCTTCTGCCTGGGACAAAGTGTAGGGAGTGGTAAGATCAGACCAGAACCAGCCAAAGTGGAAGCCATTCAGGCATGGCCTGCATCTGTTACCAAAAAGCAGGTGAGGGCATTTTTAGGGGCAGCTGGGTAATACAGAAAGTTTGTCCCCAATTATAGTACCATAGCTGCTCCCCTCACAGACCTGACAAGGAAAAACAGGCCAAATAAGGTAGTGTGGACCGCAGCATGTGAGCAGGCATCCAGAAGCTTAAAGAGGCTTTGGGAGGACCCCCCCTGTGTTAGCCAGTCCAGATTACAGCAAATAATTTGTTGTGCAGGTGGATGCTTCGATCCATGGGGTAGGGGCTGTACTTAGCTAGATTTCTTCAGAGGGAGAAGAGCACCCAGTGGTTTATCTCAGTCATAGGCTCCAACCCAGGGAGGCGTGCTATGTAGCTGTAGAAAAAGTATTTCTAGCCATAGTGTGGGCACTGTAGAAACTTCAGCCTTATCTGTATGGGAGGAAATTCACTGTAGTTGCAGAACACAATCCCTTAGCATGGCTACATCATGCCAGCAAGCAAAATGCCAAGTTACTAAGGTGGAACCTAGGATTGCAAGCATATGATATGTCAGTGCAGCACCGCAGTGAGGTTAGCAATGCCAAAGCAGATGGGTTTTCAAGGCAAACAATGGGGTAAGGTATTTCCAGATAGACTCAATCCTCTCAAGCAACATTTCTCAAGGGACATTTGAAAACCTAGCTTGAGTTCTTATGGGATGGCGAAACAAATTAATATGTGACACCTCTGCACTGGCCCAGAAAATAAGGAGCCTCAAACCTCACCACTAACACCAGTGACAGACGTGCACATTGGGAGGATGACAAGTGCATACACAGTAAAGTAGAATTTCCCTTAAGAGGACACAGAGATCACAGTCAGTCTGAGGCTGGTTTCTCCCTCTCTCTCCAGATCCCCAATAAGACTCTCCACTGGCACAGCTATAGGGTTAAGATCTCAGCCAAGTGGTCAAGCCAAAACCTCCAGCACCCTCTCTGTCCAACCAGTGCTTTGTGTCCCTGCCCAAGTGTCTGACACACACACACACACACACACACACACACACACACACACACACACACACACACACACACACACACACACACACACACACTTTAAGATTTGATTTATATACAAACACACAGACATTCCTGGGGAAGGCTGGCACAGGTTCACTAGGTATGCATGCTTCTGCTCAGACTGTATGGTAGTACCACCTGCCACCAACCACCCTTATCATCTACTATAAGGCCCTTCTCAAAGGGTGACCAGTTCTACTGTATAATACTGCAGTTAGCCAAATGGTGACTGTGACCAGAACTTGTAAAGCTATTTAGGAGTGGCCTGTACAGTATCACCAAATACATATGCAAGTACTCTTAGAGCTTATATATCTCTATACAAACCAGTCACAATTAAAAGGTTTAAATATATTTAATAATAAATAATAAAAGAACAAGACAATATTCAATAATTCAACACAGTAACAGCAGAGTTCAGAATCACAGGAAATATTTTGAAACAACATTGCAGGAATGTCTCACATAAATACAGAAAACATCTAGACTTATCTTGCTATATTCCTATCTATCTCTAAGAGAAATACTATCATCTAAGTCTTACTTACAGAGCAAAGACAAGCGCTGGTGAGAGGATGTTGTCAGATCCAAAACAAGATACAAAATGCACAGACTTTCTCTCTGAGATAGTTCTTCAATTAATAATACACATTACTGCTGGGCTAGCTAGATGACATCACTATTTGACACCTGCCTCTAGTGCCCAGGATAAACAGATACCAAGAGAATTTGACATGACTATGAAAAATACTTATCTTAGAAGCTTGCCTGAAACTTGAAGTCATAAAACAATTAACACTTTTACATTTTAAATTTCGTAATTATTTCTGTCTTAAGACAATAGAAAGAAACTCTAGCTGTAGACATTCTCCCTTCTTGCTGAAACTGAGAGATTATACAATCATAAACAATTTCAGCTTATTTTCTTGAGGGATTGCAAGTTAACTCTATCCCCCGGATTCATGAAGCTTGGTGCAAGGCCGGTGTAAGGCCTGCGCCGGCCATGCGGCGTATATATGGTGTAGTAGTGCCATATGCATATTAATGAAGGTGCGCTGCCACCACATCCACGTGCATAGGACATGTGCGCGAGTGCATGGGGTGTTACTAAGCTGCACCCGGAGGCGTGTCAATGTTGGCTGTCGATGAGCAACCTAAACTGCTGAATATTATAGTCCGCCTGCAATAGTAATCGCACCTATCAGTGTCCGTGGATAATGAAACGTATGCAAAGCATGCAACACAGTTCCCGGCCACACAAAATAGAGAACCAAACAGAAATGCATGCAACACAATATGAGTTCCCGTCCATGGAACAAATGATATTTAAAATCATGTGTCCGTAATGTACTGCACTGTAAGTAGGTATACCCAGTGGAAGTGAAGCGCATCATGTCATTGCGCCGCCAATACACACATCTAGCCCCATGGGCAGGGTCACCAGCAGTCCCACAGTGGTAGTGATAGTACACAGCTGGGCAGTTGTGGCTATAAAACAACCGTAAAGAAACCTGACAGTCCAAATTGTATACCAAACACACACAAACATATGTATATTAAAATGTGCTATGCACATGAACAGGAACGTAACCGGCACATACAAATAGGATGCTATATGCGGAACTGGGATATCCAAAAGCAGAACCCATGCATGCAAATGCAATATGCAACAACCCCTGTATAGCACATAACCCGCACCCATGTCCAAATGTCCACCAAATCCAGCTACCAGCCTTGCGCATCCGTACACCTACACATAGCGAGTATTCCCCATATGTAGTAGGAAGTATCATCCTAGGCAGTGTCAGGATTGCAAATATGTATCCCACATTTGTAAACATCCCATCACAGTCACGTAAATCCAAATGCCCGCACGTTAAAGTTTCGGCCAAATGTGTGTACATCCCGCGTGGGATAAGTAACCTGTTGAAACCTCAAAGTTGTTTACACGCCACAGTGTCTAGTACTGTACACATCTGGACAAAACATGTATGTGTAGTCACGGTACAGTTCAGTTTCTAGACAGACATGCAAAACATACTACGCAGGATGGAACAGCTGTCCACCATGCAGGTCTCCCCACTAGGGTTGCCACCTGTTCAGATGCCCAAGGTGGGACATCCATTGTAGAAAAGTGAAAATTTGCAGGATTAAACATACTCCCGGCCAGTGCAAAGGACAGAATTACACTTGTATGCCAAGATTTTTTCA